>NC_090820.1:29446554-29794054 GCF_000390325.3 Nicotiana tomentosiformis | reverse complement strand
CCTCTTCTTAAATTTTTATCAATTTTTTTATACGCGTTTGCCTTAAATTCAATTGGAGGAAATACACTAAAGAAAGAAGAGTTTAATTAGTTTGGATTAGCAGTGAAACAAAAGAAAACATTACCAAGATGAGCAAACAAGCCGACCAGAAAACAACACGATTAATAAAAACTTTGAGTTTATTTAAAGAACTGTTACTGTTATAGTAATTCGTATTTTATTACCATTTTTAACTTATGAGAAACCATTTGAAAGAGATTTTTTAATTAGTAGAGTAATTTTTTCCTTTTTTGGATGAAAAAGAAATAAGAATCAAATGTTTTTATGAGTTACCGCTGAATTTTCACTGAGTTTTTAGTCAAAACTGTGAAAGATTAGACCATATTTTTTTAGAGTAGGTCTAATAAAAGGAAAAAAAAACTCGAATTCTAAAAGAATCAAATGTTTTAATGAGTTACCCTGAATTACTTCAAACTCAAACATAAGGGACTAAATTCTCTCACATCACAGAGAGTTTTTTCTTCTCTAAAAGCACGTATGCTTTAATAGTCGTACATAGCGCTTTAAGGACAGTTCCACGAAACCAAACCAAATTTTGTATAATTAAAAGAAAAAGGAAAAGAAGATGAAGCAAAGGAGAAATTCTCTTAATCATCTCGACACTATTGGTCTCTCTTTCCATTTCGGGCAGAATTGGCAGCTGATTTATCACACACTGACACACTCGTATATATACAATGTGTGCGAAAATTCAAACAATCAGTATTGCTCGAAACCTAGTGTGCGGTGGCGCTGCTAGAGCAATCGGAAAATCATTTGCATCGAGGAACATGGCAACCGCCACGACGGCAGCACATGAAAATCTTCTCACCGTCGGCAGTAAAATCATCGCCGTCGGTCGTAACTACGCCGCTCATGCCAAAGAACTCGGTAACGCAGTACCTAAGGTCTCTCTCTCTCTCTCTCTCTCTCTCTCTCTCTCTCTCTCTCTCTCTCTCTATGTGTGTGTGTGTGAATTCTGATCTGTGATTGATGCTTTTCTCGAAGCTGATTGAGCGCAATCGATCATCGTACTAGGTTTATCTATGTGTAATTGTGATTTAACTTTTGAAGGAGCCAGTGTTGTTTATGAAGCCCACATCCTCGTATTTGATGAACGGAGGGACAATCGAAGTTCCTCATCCATTGGAATCACTGGATCACGAGGTGGAGTTGGCAGTTGTGATAAGCCAAAGGGCTAGGGATGTACCTGAAGCCACTGCTATGGACTATGTTGGAGGTATTCTATCAACAATTGGCAAAACTTGTATGCTCGATTTTGTATTTTGATTCCTAAAGTTGTTAACTTTGAGTTGAATTCGACTGTATTTTGCAACTGTAGTTATTTCTTTAATCTTGTTTCATAAAATGCATGTGTGATTGTTATTTTAGTCGATAGAAAAAAGAAAGACCCTGTATAGTTTGTTGATCTGTGCTGCAGATTTTGACAGCCAATGCTGTTCTTTAGGTTACAATATGAAGTTGATCTTCTATCGTGATTCTCGTTTTGTACATTGTATGGTCTCTATTCTCTAAACTACTAAAGCACCACATATTGGAGAAAATTACTGCTATGAGCTCTTTTTGACGTGCATCTTAATTTATATTATAGCAAAAGACTTGAGAAGCAGTGAACTGAATTGGTGTTGTGGAATGATGTGTTTTTCTTCCCCTGATAGATTTTTTCGGCAGAAATATTTGCCCAATCCTTTAAGATAAATATTTGCCCAATCCTTAAGATAAATATTTGCCCAATCCTTAAGATAAAACTGGTGCTCAGATAATGTGTTTCACCCTCTGACCCATCAATTGCATGGCTCAGGCCTCAGAGTAGTTTTGCACTGTTCACTGGTTTAAGACGATAAATAGAAGATATTCGAGCAGTGAACCTTACAGCACAGTAGGCATTCCTGATATTGTGTGTATAGAGAGGTTCTAATTTTACCCCGGAAGTGTAAAGAAAAAGAGAAAAAAGAAAAAAATAAAGAATTCCTCTTCCTTGTAGTAGTCTCCATTTTGTCTCGTGAGATTTCCTCTTCCTTGTAGTAGTCTCCATTTTGTCTCTTGCCATCTCAGTATTGGTGAAAGCCCACAGTGAACCAGTTAAAACCTCTTATCATAAATCTACTAATGTTAATGTTATAATGTAAAAGTGCACTACCGTCAACCTCCTTACCTAAGCCTTGTTTCTCTTAGCTGAAGACCCAAGAAGGCTATTTTTTTTGTGGAGGGTTATGTGACCGGCACTCGACGGCATAACCCCTGCTGAGCGAACCCATCAACTTGATTAGTTATCATGAAAGACTATGGGGATCCGGGGTTCCCCATGCCTATAGTAACTTAATCGATTAGAAGTAACTTATCTGGATTCAATTTCATTTGCTTTCTTCTTTTTCCTTGTTCCTGTTGTGTTGGAATATTTTTCACATTCCACCCCATGCCATAGAAAGTTGCAGCGCACTTGCATTGGCTGCTTTTTTGACAGTTTATCTCTATTTGAGCACAAAATCAGCTTGCCAAGACACTTTGCGATTGTTGCTAACATCCGCCAAGCTGTGTGGCTACTGGCCAACACAACCACCTCTTGGGCAATATATTTAAGCCGAGGGTCTATCGGAAACAGCCTCTCTACTCCTCCGGAGTAGGGGTAAGGTCTGCGTACACACTACCCTCCCCAGATTTCACTTGCGGGATTCTACTGGGTTGTTGTTGTTATTGTTGTTGTTGTTGGATTCTACCTGAACAGTGCTACGCTGTTGTTCCTTCGCTTAGGTGAATACTGGGTGTCTATCTTGCCAAGGTTCACTTGTCTTTTCAATTTTTATCTACTTTTGCTGGAAATAAATTAGAGTTATTCAACGAACTTGTTCGGATATGCCCATCGATTCATGGGATGTCCTCTATTTGTTTAAAAACGGAAGCAGTGGAACAACAAAACCAGGTTGATTTATTTGCGGAATTGTTTTTCCTTCTTTCTGTTTCTAAGTTCGTTAAACATACTCATCCATCTGCTTTCTTCAGACCCTCTTCTTTTCCTTCTCAAAAAAAAAAAAAATCCATCTGCTTTCTTCTGAATCTGCATTAGATTGTTTGTCCCAATAAATATGTGGACTCTACTCACTGGTTGAAAATTCTTTGTTTCAGGTTATGCACTTGCTTTGGATATGACTGCGAGGGAGATCCAAGCTACTGCAAAGGTTTGAATTCTTTTACGTCATACATTTCGAATATCCGTGCTCATTTGTCTTATTTATTTTTGGTCTTTAATCATTACTATTAGTCCTTCATTGTCATTCCTGAGGATGACAATACCAATTTTTACCAATACAAATTGACAGTCTGCAGGCCTGCCGTGGACTGTTGCTAAGGGCCAAGACACATTCACTCCTATCAGCTCAGTTGTAAGAAGTTTTGGCAATGTCATATGTTTGTTTTCATTTTCCCTTTGTTTTCCCCCTAATGTTAGATGGTGTTATATATCATTTTGAGAATAATTAATAATCATCTTTCCCTTTTGTTTCCTGCAGTTACCTAAGTCGATGGTGCCAGATCCCCATGATATAGAATTGTGGCTGAAGGTAATAATATTTCTTTTCGTCTGCTTAATGTTGGTCTTCACAATTGCAGCTGATCATCATATGCTACTCTGCAGGTTGACGGAGAAATTCGGCAAAAAGGCTCGACAAGTGATATGATATTCAAGATCCCATTTTTGATTAGCCACATAAGTTCGATCATGACTCTTCTTCAGGGAGATGTTATTTTAACTGGTAGGACGACTCATGCTGCTTCTTTATTCAATTGATAAATGGCCTTTCATGAAAGTTATTTTTTCTTTTCGTAACTTGCATTGCATTTTTTTCTATTTATAAAGTCCTGTAAACTTTTGCAATTGTTAGGCCTGTTATAATAAACTGAGGTCATTAAGGTTCTTCCTTTTTGTGCTTGAATTTTTCTTGATTTACATGCTTGTGGTTTTGAAAGTGAAACATGTTTTTGATGGCCTGCTACGTTCTTGGATCTCTTTTAGTTTCCCTCCATTGGCAGTTTTTGTTAATTTGCATGAAGGCTCAATACTTGTATATCACTGGACAAGAGAAGGAACATCATTCGGTTTACACTAGTCTTATTCTAAAAAAAATGCTGCAAACTGTCCTGAAACCATTGGGTAACCCTACCTACTGTTTTCTATAATTCAGCAAGTATGTCACCTACTGGAGATTTCTTTTTAAATTTCAGCAAGTGTGTCACTTCACCCAGTTTATTGAGAATTTTAAAACGTTCTTGTTCAAGTAATACAACTCTTGTTACAGTTATTCATTCAATGTTTCCATTACTGATTTTCTGTAGGGACTCCCAAAGGAGTTGGCCCTGTTAAGGTAGGCCAAAAGATTGATGCTGGCATAACGGGTCTCCTGGATGTTCACTTTGATGTTGGAAGACGCCCAGGAGCAAAACAACAATGATTCACCAAAAGTTAGCTTCTTTTTTCTTTGTTGTATACTTGAACCACTTCTTTGTGGACAATTCTTTCTTTTTCCTTTTAAGACATCCCGGATATGTTGTACAATAATAAAAACACTAACATTAAACATTTAGAACTGCTTGTATGTTTTCTGAAAAATTACAAGTTGAAATAGCATGATGCTCGACTTTGTTTTTCAGTTGAATGCTTTTTTGTACCCTTTTTAGGTGATAAATCCCTTAGGTAAATGCCATTAGAAATTTATACTATATAGTATTCAGTTCATTTTGATTAAGGTTTATTAGTACTCAGCTGCTAGTTGTATAAGAGGACCTGATTATAGCAGTCTTAATCAACAATATAGCTTTCTCATTATCTCTCTTCTCTCAGTCTCAAGTTTAGTGTCTTTGCCTTGGTGTTAATATCACATATCACTCAAAGTAATATCTATAATGTTTCTTTCTATTCCTACCCTTCAATTCCTGGCTGAAAAGAAAAGAACAACTGAATGGAAACCAATTTTTTTAAGGTTTACAGATATTTGGAAATGGATGAAATAGGTATAAGAATTATTTTAGCATATGGAAATGATCCTTGTATAACTCCATTTTCTGGTTGATCTAACTTGTTGTGGAGCTCCAAAGAAATTTCAAAGTGCAGAACCTTTAATCAGAGGAAGAAAATCCCTGTAAGAAGGCATGGATGTGTTTGTTAACTTCATCAGGCTTTTCTTGTTGAAGAAAATGAGCCACCCCTTTCAAGATAACCACATCTTCTAGCAAAGGTACATCTTTCTTTAATCCACCCTTGTGTATATAATCCTTGACTCCTGCTGCATTGTAAGTTATGTCCAAATCTCCTACTATGAACTTCACTGGTACTTTTATTTTAGCCCCAGTCCATGGTGCTGTCAGTTCCCAGTTTCTGCATTTCAAGAATACAATCAATTTTGAGGTAAGTAGCTAGTCATATTTTCTTTTAGGGCTTTACCCAGAAGGGAAGCCCTTTCAAAAATTCTCAATGGTCAGGGCCAAAGAGGGGGTTTGGAAATAGTTTTCAACCAGCAATAGACGCGCCTCGGTTAGTACCTGAGTAGCTGCGTCATTGCCCCAAGCGCAAAGATTCTCTATACTTTTGAATCAAGATTTATTAGTTGAGTAGTTTTTCGAGTAGAGCTATAATATAGTAGTGATTCATTATATGAAGAAAAAAAATGAAAGAGGGATTAGTGTAGAAGCTTACAGATCAAGAGCTCTGTAATAATTCAATCCACCAGTGAAGCCAGTCTGCTCATATTTGGTAGCATAGTAATCAACTTCTTTTTCAGTCAGCCAAGGGGGTAATTTGACTGGACTTTTATCAAATGGCTTTCCTTTAGGCACCTTCAGTGGTTCAGGGTTTCGATTAGTCAATAGCTTCTCCAAAACTGTCTTGGTCCCTATTTGAGCAAATTCTTCTTCTATTTCTCCAGGTTCCTTCATAGTTTAAATTATTAAACAATTCATCACATTATGAGAACTAGTGACATTTCCATCTACCCTTAAATTATTGTTTTTTACTCTTCAATAGTCAAACAAACTTGAATTTCACAAAATTTTGATATATATTTTTCCCGCACTTGTAGTATTATTATTATACATCCTAACATTATTTCATAAAGACGAATTAATACAAGTTTGACTTAACCTTAAAAGTTGATCAACTTGACTATCAACAGTAAATCGAGTATTCAATTCATTTAGATGGAGTATTAGTTGAGAGAAGAAAGAGTGGAAAAATAAATAAATAAACCTGGAATCTGATAATATAGTACTCATCTCCATAAGTAGCACGTAGACGAGCAATGGGCCTAATAATTGGGTTTTGTGGAGTGAAAGGAACACTCATGTTAACAAGGGCCTTGACCTTATCGGGCCTATACAAACACAAAGCCCAAGCAATCATAGCTCCCCAATCATGGCCCACTACAAACACTTTCTCTTGGTCAGGGGAAATGATATTAAGAAGTTCCACAATGTCACCAACAACATGGAGAGTGGTGAACTTGGTGAAGTCATCATTGAGTGCTCCGGTGGTGTCTCCGAACCCGCGTAGGTCCGGGGCTACCGCCCGGTAGCCATGGCCCGCCATGAACGGCATTTGGTAGCGCCACGAGTACCATAGTTCCGGGAAGCCGTGAAGGAATAGAACTATTGGGCCTTGGCCCATTTCAGCTATGTGCATGTTTATCCCATTCACTCTCAATAACTTGTGTTGAATCTCCTTCATTTCCTCCATCTCGCTCTTTCTATCACTCTCCTTGAAAATGTACTTGTGTTTTGACGATCTCGCTTAGAGTTTAGCTGCTTTTTAAAGTGTACAAGTTCGTGAAGAGGGCGAGTGAAATGAGGAAAAGCGGCTTAGAAAAGAGTAGTAGGTATACTTTTACAAGCAAGAGTACCATTGAGCTTAACTTGTTTCGTTTTTTGGTTATATCGTTATATGTCACAATGTTGTTCTTTTGCAAATTATGGTTAATCTCGAGAGAAGTTTCTGAAATCTCTCCACCTTTTGTTCTACTAAGAAAATAGGTTTTCTTCTCCTCTTGGCTTTTCCATGTGAGTCATATACTTGTGTCCTTATTACTTAAATGGAACAATAAGTTAACTATCTTTTTTATCACTCTGAGAAAACGTATGACAAGGTTTAAAACTAAAATTTTAGTATTAATTGAAAAGCCATGACGTTTGTAGCAGAAAATGAATTGGATAGATAACGGACTGATGATAATGACTCATAGCTAATATTTTACTTTTCTTTTGTACAACGAGACTACTACAGTTGAATCTCTCTATAACAGTCAATACTTCACTATAGCAACCGGGTTTTCTTTGGAACTAATTTTTCATGCTATATTATAATAAGTATTTGTTATCTATAACAACTTACTATAACAGCCAAAAAATATCGGAATTAACAAGGCTGTTACAGAGAGGTTAGACAGTAATTTGATAGAGATTAGTCACAATTGGTACAGTGACCATCTGCATAAAATTTTCATCAAAAAGCATAATAAACTCAATGTTTAACTCTCAAGAATTATAAGAATTGGAATTATCAGAAATTAATCAAGCGTAATCTTAATTAGTTGCAAGAAGAGTGCAAGAAAACTCCATCTTCAATAAAGAACAACAAAATAAAGCTCACCTGGTTGTCAACATTATGGGCACACATTACAAACTTAGCAAACAAACACATTTAATACAACCTCAAAAAATGGAGGAAAAAAAAGAAGAGAAACTCTACAGAATAGCACAGAACTTGGATTGATTAGAGGATGAAATCTTGCGAATAAAGTTGTAAATATGGTCATTAATTTCTTTTGGTTTTTCTTCGTGGATAAAATGTCCAACTCCTTCTAAAACCACAACTTCCTCTAACAAAGGCACTTGTTTTTTGAAACCTCCTTTGTGTAAATAATCTTTTGTGCCAGGAGCATTATAAGTAAGGTCAAGCTCACCTACAATGAACTTCACTGGTACTTGGATTTTAGCCCCTGTCCATGCTCCTGTAAGCTCCCAATTTCTGCAATATTCAAATGCAAATAACTTACATCCAAATTTATAGGGTACTTTAATCTCTCTCTCTCTCTCTCTCTCTCTCTCTCTCTCTCTCTCTCTCTCTCTCTCTCTCTCTCTCTCTCTCTCTCTCACACACACACACACACACACACATATATATATATATATATATATATATATATATGGAGCAACATGCATGGCCACTAAGACCATATAGTCATGCATCTAGCCGATCCAACTTGTTTGGATTTGAGACATTATTTAAGTTCGCGTATTGTAGTTATATTATTACTTCCCGGTCCAATATATAATAACGAGAGTTTGAAGTACGAAAGTTAAATTTTCTAATTTTTTTTGTTAATTCGAATATTAACTTTTAATATTTTCGAACTGAGAATTACATAGTTAGCAAGCAACTACGTACATACATTACTATACATTGCCGTTGTTAATTAATATCAATATGACTAAAATGTTTGTAAAATAACAATAAAAAGATACTTAACTTTGAAATATTACTACTATCATGTAAAATAGGACAACGGGAGTATTATAGTACTCCATCCATCCTAATTTATGTGATACACCTTCCTTTTAAGCTTATATTTAGCTAAAAGAGTGATATCTTATTATAATTAAGAATAATTTAATTTTAAACTTCCCTTTTGCATGAATGAAATAATTTATAGACATACAATTATATCTATATTATATCTATGGTTGTTTTAGACTATAAGTTCTAAAATTTTTATTTTCATTTTTTCTTAATTCTATGCATATATAGTCAAAGTGCATCATATAAAATGGAACGAAGAGATTATATTAAAATCGCTTACCGATCTATTGCTCGGTAAAAGTTGAGTGCTCCAGTGAAGCCAGTTTGTTCATATTTGGTAGCATAGAAATCAAGTTCTTCCTCTGATAACCAACAAGGCAGCTCTACTTGAGGATTATCTCCAAATGATTTTCCTTTTTTAAAGTAAAGAGGAGCTGGTTCCCTATATGTGAAAAACTTCTTTAAAACATTCTTCACACCTATCTCCTCAAACTCAGCTTCTATTACTCCAGCCTCCTGCATTAACACAATCAAATTAAAGGAGCTGTTAATCATGTAAATTTACTATTCATGTTGTGTTAAAATGAATGTTCTCGAGAGTTAAAAAAAGTAATCTTCAACTAATTCATTAATTAATTCGACTCTTGACAAAAAAAGAATATAGAAAATTGTTTCAGTAGTACTCCCTTATGTAATGACTTTTGAAACTTCTTGTTTAAAACAAGTCATAAATATTTGTATGGTATAAATCATTCCATCATTTCATTAAGGATAAAATCATAAGTTTAAAAGTTATATTGTATCTAAACTTAGAAATATATTATTTTTTTGGGATAGATTGAAAATAAAAGTTTATTACATAAATTGGGACGAAGAGAATATTAACTACTCCCTCTATTCACTTGTACTTATACACACTGTAATTTGTATTTCCCTTAATAAATACTCCATTCGTTTTAATTTATGTAAACTTATTTCATTTTTAGTCCGTACCAAAAAGAATGACGTCTTTACTTATTTGGAAACAATTTACTTTTATGTAATAATTTATAGCCACACAAAATATATCTGTCTTATTTTACACCACAAATTTAAAAGTATTATCTCTTTTCTTAAATTCCGTGCCCAGTCAAATAGGTTAACATAAATTAAAACGGATGGAATAAATAAAGTACATATTTTACCGTAATATCCGTAATAATGATACCAATTCCTATGCAACCACCGTCGCAAGTCCTGCGGTGAGAACGAAGCTAAAGCCCCGACCGCCAGAAATGCACGAAGAAAAACCAGCTGCATTTTTCTCTCCACAAGAAGAAGAGAAAATTCTCACATGGAAAGCCAGCTATTGAAGACATCAGGAGGGATTTCGCATCTAGGTTTCCGATGGTTGGTACTCTTAAAATTGGTCATTATAATTCCAAGTATATTTTTCTAGATTTCATGGTTAGGGAGGATTATTTGAAGATATATCTTAGAAGGAACTTCTGGGTTTTGGGGAGTTGGATGAGGGTTGTTACTTGGACTGCAGATTTCAATCCGAAAGAAGAAACCTCATTAGCGCCTTTTTGGATTACCCTGCCGGAGCTCAAATGGCAATATTATAATTGGTATGCGCTTCAGAGAATTACTTCTACTATTGAAACTTTATTAAAAATTGACAAAGCCACTGATGTTAAGTCAAGGCTTAATTTTGCTAAGGTTATGGTTGAGGTCGATTTGGCTATTTTAGAGACGAGTGTCTGTATGGGCAGGCATCAAGGAAGAGGGTGGGTCTGAAGTTGGGGTTTTTTGGCAACAGATAGAATACGAATTTGTCTCAGATTACTGCTTTGCTTGCAAACATAAGGAACATGTTTAGGAGGTATGTTTGTCACAAAAGAGGAAGGTGAATTCAGATAACTCAAAGGCGAATGTTGGTGCTGTTATGCCTACTACTGATCAGTTGTCTAAGAAACAAGCACATCCTTCCAATTTTGCATCTACAAGCTCTAAACCAGTCAATAAGAAGGCCTCTTTCACTAAGCGTGGTGTTAGGACAAATTTTATTCAGTTGCCAAAAATGGATGCTCAGAATTTTGCTCTCACAAATCATATCCCTGTTGCTTTAGGAGGTAGTCAATCTTCTAAAGGTCCAGTGATTAATAGCAAAGGAATTATCAAGTAGAGAAACCTTTCACGGAATAGGCGAAGAATTCAGCAAGGCATCAGGGCTAGCCTTGGCAAGAAGAACAAAATGAAATGGGTGGCTAGGCCATCAAATGATAAGGGAGAACAATAGAAGACCGAACAAGCTAACGATACTGTACAAAATTTATCTTAAGTCAATTCTATTGTAGTAGTTGAATCAGATGCTAAGGATGATAGCCAGGAAAGGGATATAGAAGTTCTGAATGTACAAACTCGTTTCCCGACTGTGGGCCACAATCCTGTGAGTGTGTCCAACTCATTTCAACTACTTGAAAAGGAAGCTAATCTTTGTGAAGAGCAGGACAATTTACAAAAAATTGGTTCTCATTCCAACTCTCAAAGGATGGGTTTTTGTGGTACTCCCCAGTCAGTAGGTGGTCCAACAACCAGTCCAATTTTGCAAAAAGAAGCAAAAGGTATACATTTGGAGGTTCAGCTGTGGAGTCCCAACACAACTCCACTTCAACTAAATTTTCCCACTGGTACTTTGACTTTGGCTCAACAGAATACAATTTTGGAAGGGATAATGAAGAAGAGGCTAGTGAACTTGAATTCAGTAGTGAAGATGATCATGATAGAGATCAGGATGGCGACTATGAAGAGGAGGTATTGGATGCAGAAGTACAAGGAAATTGTATGAGAAGATTTCAAGTCAAGATCAAAAACTTGAGTAGAAGACTCAGCCAGTGATCAAAAGAACAAATTGAAAATGTGTTTGATAAAGTCAGAGAATGGGAAGCCAAGATGCAAGTTCTGGAAGATGAATACATTGAGAATGATATGGAAGATCTTAGACCTCAGATTCATAAAGGTCAAGCAGAGCACACTAAATGGTTGAAACGTGAAGAAGCAATACTCAAGCAAAGGGACAACATTAGATGGCTAGAAGAGGGTGATTCAACCTCTAAATATTTTCATTCCATTATAAATGAAAGAAGACGAAGACTCACCTTACAGAGAGTACAAGGAGAAGCTAGACAGTGGTTAAATGGGGAAGAAAACATTGCTAAAGAGGCAGTTGATTGTTATATAAATTTGTTTGGAGATGAAGGTGTTCCAGAGCTTCATCATTTGGATTGTATCAGCCAGCTTATTAACTAGGAGGATAATAATATGTTATGTAATATCCCAGATGAGGAGGAAATCAAGAAAGATATATTTGATCTAAATGCTAGCAGCTCACTAAATGCTAACAGCTCACCAGGGCCAAATGAATTTGGAGGAGCATTCTACCAAAACTGTTGGGACATTGTCAAAGTAGATTTGGTCAATTTGATACAATATTTCTTTACTGGGGCAGAGCTTAGCAGATTCTATACAAGCACATATCTAGTATTGTTTCCCAGAGTGGATAATCCTAGTTCTTTTCATGAAATGAGACCTATAAGCCCGAGTAACTATTCATACAAGATTATCTCTAAGATAATGAGTTCAAGACTGAATTCTATTCTCCCAAAGCTTATATCTCACAATCAGACAGGCTTCCTAAAAGGCAGGTCAATTACAGAAAATATTTTATTGGCCCAGGAAATTATACATGGTATTGGAAAAAGAAACGTGGGAGGAAATATAGTCGTTAAGCTTGACATGTCAAAGGCTTACGATAGTCAATTAGTACTTCTTATTGCAAGTGTTGAGGAAGTTTGGGTTTTCAGAAAATTGGATTGACCTAGTGTGGAGGCTAATCTCTAATGTTTGGTATTCTGTGCTCACTAATGGAGTTAGAAGAGATTTCTTTCTATTTTATAAAGGGCTAAAGCAAGGGGACCCGTTATCCCCTTCTCTTTTCATACTAGGGGCTGAAGTTCTCTCTATCATGTTAAATCAGTTGCCTCATAAAAATCAGTACATTGAATTTAGTATGTTGCATAATGGTCCACAAATAACACATCTTGCTTATGCAGATGATGTTGTGATTTTTACATCTGGTGGAAAAAGATCGTTGAAGTTGGTGATTCACCAATTGCAGAATTATGAGAATTGTTCTGGGCAGAGTATTAACATTAATAAGAGTTGTTTCTTGGTTAGTACAAAGGCCTCTAATGTTGACATTCAGAGAATTAAGGAAGTTACTAGTTTCAATCATGCCAATTTTCCCATCACCTATTTAGGATACCCTTTGTATATGGGAAGACAGAGGATATCTCACTTTAATGATAGGATTAGAAAAATTGTGAGGAAGATAACAGGTTGGCAGGGTAAGTTGGTATCTGTTGGTGGTAGAGCAACTCTTATCAAGCATATCTTACAGTCTCAACCTATCTATTTGCTTTCTGCCATAGAACCGCCTAAAACTATTTTTAAGCAATTAGAAAGTTATATGGCCAAATTTTTCTGGGGGGTCTATAGATGGGAAACAAAAATATCATTGGAGTTCTTGGGCTAATTTGTGCTATCCAGTAGAGGAGGGAGGCTTGGGGTTCAAGATGTTGGTTGATGTTAGTAATAGTTTAACTATGAAAAGGTGGTGGCGATTTAGAACTTGCAAGACGTTGTGGTCTGACTTCTTTCAAGCTAAATATTGCAGCAACTCTCACCCATTTCCTATAGAGAGAAGATGGAAGAGCTACTACTATGGAGGATCAACTTAGGCAATAGTAGTTTATGGTGGGACAATTGGTCAGAAATGGGTGCCATTGCTCAAATTATCCATTTGCAGGAACCTCCAAGCAATCAAGTTGTTAGCGATGTTATCGTTAATAATAACTAGAATATATCTAATTTACATCTTCCTGAATTTTTGTCCGAACAGATCTTGTCATTCCTATTAGTATCCATAACTCTGTTGATCTCCCTGTGTGGATGCCAAATAGTTGTGGTATCTTTACTACTTTGTCGGCTTGGAATTGTATTAGGCAGAGAAAGGATATAGCCGTTTTTCTGAAAAGAATTTGGCATAAATATTTGCCTTTTAAAATGTCCTTTTTGGTTTGGAGAATCTTAAAAGATAAACTGCCTTTTGATGACACTATTATGAGATTTGTTCATACTTTTGTATCCAAATGCTTATGTTGTCTTGACTTTCAGAAGGAAACACTTCATTATACTTTTATTGGTGGCAAGGTGGCATCTCACATATGGAAATATTTTGGAGGACCGTTGGGGATCAGTTGGAGTGATATTCCTATTTTTACAATGATACAGAGATGGTGGGCTCTTAAACCTAAGAATAGTGTTCATCAAACTATCTTACAAGTTACTCATGTGGTTATATTTTGGGAGATCTGGAAGGCAAGATGTGCCTTGAAATTTGGAGGTAAAAAGGGTCTATGTAAAAGGAATTATTTACCAAATTCTAACTCATCTCAAATGGATTCTTGCTAAGACAGAGTGTGGTCGAGAATGGGATACCAACTGGGAAAGTATGTCATCAGATAGTTAATCTAGTTCCTAGGATTGTTTGCATTCCTATTATATGGGAAAAACCTCCTAACATGGTTGAAGCCAGGCTGCTCTTGCTGGCCTCAAATTGTGCAGTCATTATAATATGTGTAATATCATTCTGGAATGCGCAGTACCTTGGCAGATGATGGACAAGGTTAAGAATATCCAAAATCTTATCAGTCGGGTAAATCGTGAAGTACAACATTGTTATAGAGAAGTTAATCAGGTCGCGCATGCACTTGCCAAGCAGGGAATTGACAACGATGCATTGAGTATCACTTCATTTCAAGATCTACCAGTCTCAGCAAAAGGGTCTTATAGGCTAGATTACATCCAAATGGTTTCTTTTAGGCATAAGCAAACGAAGAATAATGTATTTTTGTAAATTCATAAGTGTATCTGGCACGGGAAATTGGAGCTTATTTGTATTTTTTGTATAGGGATCTAGCTGGGAAGGAGGAGCTTGTACATCCAGTTTTCCCTTGATGCTTTAGTTTCTAAGGTAGAATATGATAGCTGGAGATATTTTATGTAACTCCAATTCAACTTTTGGTGAGGTAAGGACGTATGGTCCCCCTCTTTTGTATATTTTGCTAGTTTAATGAAAACAATGGAGATATGGAAGACTCACAAGGCCCAAGCTTACTATGTCTATGCATACCAAAAATAACATCTTGCCCTTTCACAAAAAGACAGATCGTGTGCAGATCCAAGTGCTTTCGGATCTGGCGACTGTTAAATCTCAAAGTGCTATCAGTTGGAGACTATCAACGTTAGCTGCATGGAGTCCGCTAACCTTGTCTCTCTTTCTTTCAGTTATTGTACAGTTCTATACTTCAGACAGTGTTTTATCAGTCAGATTTTGTATTCATATTAGATACTAATGTACTCAGTGACACCGGGTTTTGGGAGTGTTGTGTATCTGTAATTAAAGGGGGAATGCCACCTTATGGCATATTTTATAAAAAAAAAATCTTAAAAAATAATTTGGGGAATGAGTAGTTAATAAACAGGGTAAAACAAGGAAAAAAAATTCTTTCTCTTAATTTACTAAAATAAACAAATAAAAGTAAAAATATGATTTTAGTATAGATAGTGGATAAGTAAAAGCCCCGTGATGGAAGATAGGAGGAAAAATCAAGCTATTAATTATTGGATCAAAAGAAAAGTTAGATAATTAATTACTAGATGGAATATACCTAGAGTGTAGCAGTGATAAAATGAGGGAACTGTTTTTTCTAAAAAGACAACACATATCATAATCTTTTGGAGATCTATTCCATAACAGAACATCTCTATACTTACACGTACTAGCAGCTTTACTTTATGGAAACGAATCTTGCTTTTTAAGAACTATTGGGATTCAAACTTGTGGAACTGTGGCTATCGTAACAACTTAAAAAATGAAACAAAATACAAAGAATAAAGATTTTTGAAATTTGTAGCGTAAAACAAGTCATAGTTATTTTTGTGGTTATCAATCATCTCATTAAGTAAATTTTTAAAATTATTTCTAGATGTATAAATTTTTATTCTTATTAAAATAGACAAAAAAGTAAAATGCCATCACATAAATTGATATAAATGAAGTACTTAATAAAAATGTAACTGCATTGTTTCTTTAACAATAATCTATTTTGTTGGATCAAATAATTTAATCTGTTTTGCTACGAACAAAATAGATAATAAAATCAGAAATCCTTGAATTTATATTCGAACGTAATATTGCTCCTGCATGTAGATGATCGATGAAAGATATGCAAAGTGCAAACTACTAGATCAAGGATCATAGCGAGGTTGCTTTTCTATTTTTGTCACTATTTATTATTTTATCTTTATTTGTTGGAACCCTATATATGTAAATCTCGAGAGATTCCAAACTTTTACTAAAACGGATGGTTAAAATAGAATGATGCTCCATAACTAATCTAACTATATTAAATCTGTTAGATTCATGATATGAATAATTCATATAGTCGATCCATATAATTCAAAACTGAACGTTAACCGATGGAAGTTCTCGTTTGGTCATAGATTTTAGCTATTTAAAAAAAAATATAACTAAAAATACTTTTTGTTCGTGGAATATGATCAGTTTTTTAAAAAAATTAAAATTCTTTTTCAAGTGCCCAAGAACTAGTTTAATACAGATTTTGGGTGAAAATTTTTCTTCCACGCACAAAACTTTAATTTTTTTTTTCAAATAAAATACATGTCCAAACACAACTTTAACTTACAAATATTATTTTTCAACAAAACTTCAAAAACTCTTTTTTCAACTTTCAATTGAATCTATGTCCAACTTCAATCACTTTTTGGTGAGAAAGAACGTGAGTTTAATTAGAAAAAATGTGAAACAAAAGGGAGATGAGAGATAGAGCAAATGAAGAGCACCTGGAATCTAACAACATAGTAATCATCTCCATAAACTGCACGCAAAGTCTCAAGTGGTTTCTTCATAGGGTTTCTGGGATTGAAAGCAACACTCAAGCAGAAAAAACCCTTAACCTTATCAGGCCTATACAAACAAAGAGCCCAAGAAACAACAGCACCCCAATCATGCCCTACAACAAACACCTTCTCCTCTTGTGGTGCAATAGAATTCAACAGCTCCACTAAATCACCAACAATACTTAGGGTTGTGAAATTGCTAGGATCATCTTTATTAGGTACTCCGGTGGCCGTGTCGCCGTAGCCGCGTAAATCCGGAGCTACGGCGCGGTATCCGTGGTTAGCCATGAATGACATTTGGTGCCGCCATGAATACCAGCATTCTGGGAAGCCATGAATTAAAAGGACTAAAGGGCCTTTACCTATTTCAGCATAATGCATGTTTATTCCATTTACCGACACTGTTTTGTGCTCTACACCTTCCATTTTCTGAAGTTTCGCCAAAGCTGATCTAAAGAAGGAGGTTCGTGGATTCTTTGATTTTAGATTGTTCTATCGGTTCTCCTTTTGTATGCTCAAGAAAGATAAAATATACTCCGTACAATTCTACTCCGAGGGAGATTCGGGATGGTTAGGGTTTGTACTGATTTTCTTATTATATTTAGACGCAGAATATTTACGATTATATTTGACAGATCTCTCTTTTGGAGGAAAAGGTTGTGACCTCTATAAATTAAGGATTTCTCCATACCACATTAAAGAATTATGCTCTTTTAGTATAATTTTCTTTTGCACTCTGATTTATAATCGTTCAAGATTTGTTTTGTTAGCTTCCGCATGACGCCTTGTTATTTTGATCCCTTTTCATCTTAATGGATTCAACTTTTAAGGTTCTTAAGCATTAAACTGAATTTTAACTAATGTTCTACGATGAAAGTACTGAGTTGATGAATTCGGTACATTTAAGTTCCACCCGTGCCTGATTTCTACCCTCCATGTCCCATTTTATTCGATACAATTTTTTTTTCCCAAAAGAGTGATGCTTTCTGTATTTAGAAACATATTAAACTTCTTATTTTACTTTTTTTTTGAAAGCTTTTTTTCTTTTTAAATTCGTGTATATGGTGTCAAGCATAAATTGGACGTAGGAAGTATTGTTTAATTGCCCATGCAAGTCTTTGCTTTTTTGCTTTTGCACGTTAAGACAGAGAGCAGGCCACTTTGGTGGACTTATATATTCCAGTATGGCCATATTAAATTATATCATGATGACCATCTATTCTGATAAGTCCATTTTTACTGTAAAATTGAGTCAATCATGGAGAATAAATGTAACTTGGGTGAAAATTCTCATACAGTTACAGGATGGACATAGTTGTATACGGTCGAGATCGAGTTCGCCTACGACATGAAAGGACAGACTCGGAACATGACAATACAAGACTGAAGATCGGCCCCGAGTCACACCGAGCTAGAACCCGGAGTCAGAACACCTGCCTTCGATAACATTGAGTCCGAGACCCCGGAGTCGACCCTAGCCCCCAACGAGCTCGAAGAAACATTGTTAGCATAACCAACAGAAGACCGAAATATCTGTACCGGGCAGATGTTGCGGCGGGAATCTCGGCGCGTATTAGTAAGGAACCGGCAATCAGCAAATCAAGGGATTTTTACCTTTTATAGAATTGTACCTAAGGTAGGACTCCTCTACTATATAAAGGGGGGTCTGATAATTTATTGAACACATCGTAACACATATCCTAAAGCAATACATTATTATTATTTCTCTTTAAACTCTTGTTCTTCTGTATCCTGACATCGATCGAAGCATACCTGGATCGAGGGTGATTAATCTTCCAAGGCTAAGACTGTTCAATTCTTGTGGTTAGCATTTACTTTATCATTATTTATTTCAATTGGAATCTAATTTATCGTTTTGTGTCAAGTTAGTCCACGTATCCTTAAAACCACATACAAATTCAATTATTATCCGATTTTGAGGGTAAACAGTTTGGCGCCCACTGTGAGGCTAAGGATAATAATAGTTATTTGATACAAGCCTACAAACAACACACACTACTTTATACTTGTTTTTTAAAGTGTCTCTAATTGTAGGTTAAAACTCAAAATGTCGAACTCTCAATTATCACCCCTACATGTTGACAATGAGTCCGGTCATCACGGTGAAAATAACAACATAGCGCCCGGTGATGAGGTACCGCCTGTTGATCCCATTGAAATTCTGGTCGCGGATCCGATTGACGCTAATTCGCATGTGGCTATCGACACGAACCTGCCTGCCGACCCCAAGAATAGCATCTGTGGTAGAGCCCGATCTACAACTTAAAATACACAAAACATTGGAGGAGACAGGATCGGTTTACAGGTGATCTTCAAAATACCGCAGGCCCAACAGGCGGTGATAACTGAGTTACAGAATCAAAGCCGTACACCGAGCAGAGTTGAACCCGATCCACCCCGAGAAGTCACCCGCAGGGATGAACCGGTCGCAGAAAGGTCAAGTGAAAACGAATCGGGGGCTAACCCCGAGATCATAAAGATGCTTGAAGAACTGACAAAACGGGTAGAATCAGGGGAGAAGAAAATCGAAGCTAATGACAAAAAGGTGGAAACCTACAATTTCAGGGTAGATCAAATCTCAGGAGCACCACCGATGTTGAAAGGCCTGGATTCAAAGAAGTTCGTGCAAAAACCTTTTCCTCCAAGTGCGGCTCCAAAGCCGATCCCTAAGAAATTCTGCATGCCTGAGATTGCTAAGTATAACAGAACGACCACCCCAAATGAGCATGTAACCTCTTACACATGTGCCATCAAAGGAAATGACTTGGAGGATGATGAGATCGAGTATGTCCTATTGAAGAAGTTCGGAGAGAACCTGTCAAAAGGAGCTATGATATGGTATCACAACTTACCTCCTAATTCTATTGACTCATTTGCTATGCTTGCGGATTCCTTTGTGAAGGCACACGCCGGGGTCATCAAGGTCGAGACCAGGAAATCAGACCTTTTCAAAGTAAAATAGAAGGATAACGAGATCCTCAGAGAGTTCGTGTCCCAGTTTCAAATGGAACGAATGGACCTGCCACCGGTCGCTGATGATTGGGCTATTCAGGCTTTCACCCAAGGGCTCAATGTTCAAAGCTCGGTGGCTTCACAGCAGTTGAAACAAAACCTGATAGAATGCCCAACCTTTACTTGGGCTGACGTGCATAACCGATATCAATCAAAAATCAAAGTCGAAGATGATCAACTCGGGGCCCCTTCGGGGTCCGTTTATCCCGTCATAAACATCGACGGAGTTAAGAGAGACATCGATCATGAACCACGATCAAACAGGGATCGGTATCAGTAGTATAATGGAGACCAAAGAAGTACTGGGTCTGGGCGGAACTCTTTGAGAAATGAAAGGAGAAGTGATCGAGGTCAGAGAAATCGGGGACTCATGAGCAAAAACAGTTTCGACAAGCCTATCGGGCCCAAAGAAGCACCGAGGTTATCGGAATACAACTTTAACGTCGATGCTATCGTCATTGTATCAACTATCAGACACATCAAAGATACCAAATGGCCTCGACCTCTACAATCCAATCCAACCCAAAGGGATCCTAACTAGATGTGTAAATATCACGACACTCACGGCCATAGAACGGAGGATTGCCGACAGTTGAGAGAGGAAGTAGCCCGACTATTCAACAACAGGCATCTTCGAGAGTTCCTGAGCAATCGAGCCAAGAATCATTTCAGGAATAGGGATTTTAACAAGCAGACCGAACACGAAGAACCTCAACACATCATTAACATGATCATCGGTGGGGTCAATGTCCCTCGAGGGCCGATGTTGAAGCGTATCAAAGTATCCATCACGAGGGAAAAATGGATTTGAGATTACATACTGGAAGGAACCTTTTCTTTCAACGACGAGGACACGGAAGGGGTCGTGCAACCCCACAATGATGCACTGGTAATATTTATACTCGTAAATAAATTTTGAGTTAAGCGAGTGTTAATTGATCCAAGTAGCTCAGCCAACATCATCCGATCGAGGGTCTTGGAGCAGCTCGGTCTACAAGATCAAATCGTGCCTGCAGTTCGAGTACTAAACGAATTCAACATGGCATGTGAAACCACTAAGTGGGAGATAAAATTACCGGTGAGCACCGCCAGGATCATTCAGGAAGCTAAATTTTATGTGATCGAAGGAGACATGAGGTACAATACTTTGTTCGGGAGGCCATGGATCCACAACATGATGGCAGTACCCTCGACTCTGCACCAAGTGTTAAAATTCCCAACACCAGCTGGGGTTAAAACAATCAATGGAGAATAGCTAGCCGCAAAGGAGATGTTTGCGGTCGAAGAGGAGATTTCGATAACCGTATTTGCAATGACAAAGGGGTCGGGTTCTATCGCAAAGCAAGAAACTAAATAGCAACTACCGACACCAGCCCTGACTCAACCGAAGAAACAAGGGACTGATAAAGACAATGATTACGGGGTCCCCAGATCTTTTATAGCCCCCGATGACTCCGACGCTACAAAATCAACGGTTGAGGAACTGGACAAGTCGCATTGAGTGAACACTTACCCGATCGAAAGGTATACCTAGGCATGGGGTTAAGCCTCGAGCTCAGGAAAAAATTCATTCAATTTCTTTTAGCTAATAAAGATTATTTCACTTGGTCCCACCTTGATATGACAGGGATCCCACCGGAGATAACCACTCACAAACTGAGCCTGGACCCGAAGTTCCATCCGATCAAGCAGAATAGGAGACCCTAGTCCGAGGTCAAACATGCTTTCGTTAAGGACGAGGTATCTAAACTCTTAAAATAGGGTCCATCCGGGAGGTCAAATACCTGGATTGGTTAGCAAATGTAGAGGTAATCCCTAAAAAAGTGAATAAATTAAGAATATGTGTAGGCTATAAGGATTTGAATAAGGTATGTCCCAAGGACTCCTTTCCTTTGCCCAACATCAATCGCATGATCGATGCCATGGCCGGCCACGAGATCCTTAGTTTTCTCGATGCCTATTCCAGGTACAACCAGATACGGATGAACCCGGATGATTAGGAAAAAATTTCCTTCATCACTAAGTACAGCAGATACTGCTATAACGTGATGCTATTCGAATTAAAAAACGCCGGTGCCACTTACCAATTCCTAGAAAAACCGGATGTTCGAGGAACAAATAGGAAAATCAATAGAGGTTTACATTGACGATATGCTGGTTAGGTCCCTGAGAGTAGAGAACCATTTAAAATATTTGCAGAAAACATTCAACATATTAAAGAAATATAATATGAAGCTGAACCCGGAGAAATGTGTGTTCGGAGTTGGATCAGGTAAATTCCTTGGGTTCATGGTATCCAACCGAGGAATCGAGATCAACCCCGACAAGATCAAAGCCATCGACGATATCATGGCTATGGACAACGTGAAGGCCGTGCAAAGATTAACCGGGCGCATAGCCGCCCTTGGGCGATTCATTTTGAGGTCCTTTGACAAGAGCCACTGGTTCTTCACACTATTGAAGAAAAAGAATAACTTCTCATGGACCCCGGAATGCCAACAGTCCTTGAAGGAGCTCAAGCGATATCTATTGGGCCCACCACTGCTTCACACGCCGAAGACCGACGAACAACTATACTTGTACTTGGTAGTATAGGAGATAGCGGTAAGTGGAATCCTGTTCCGGGAAGAGCAAGGTACATAATTGCCAATTTACTATGTTAGCAGGACCCTAGATGAGGCCGAAACTAGGTACCCTCAACTAGAAAAGTTGGCGCTCGCTTTGCTAAGTGCCTATAGAAAGCTAAAACCATACTTTCAGTGTCACCCAATCTGTGTCGTGACTACTTACCCGTTGAGGAATGTTATGCATAAGCCTGAGCTCTCGGGTATGTTGGCCAAATGGGCCGTGGAAATCAGTGAGTACGATATTGAATATCGACCTCGGACCGCCATTAAATCTCAAATTTTGGCAGACTTTGTAGCCGGCTTTACACCGGCCCTAATACCCGAGGTCGAAAGAGAGTTATTAATCAACTCAGGGACCACCTCGGGGGTATGGACCCTCTTTACGGATGGTGCCTCGAACGCAAAAGGGTTTGGGTTTGGCATCATATTGAAGCCAAGGAAATGTAGTTAGACAATCTATTAGGACTGTGAAATTGACTAACAACGAGGCCGAATATGAGGCCATGATTACAGGTCTCGAACTAGCCAAAATCTTGGGGGCAGAAGTGATCGATGCCAAGTGCGACTCCCTTCTCGTGGTGCACTAAGTTAATGGTACGTTCGAGGTCAAAGAAGAACGAATACAAAGGTACCTGGATAAGTTGCAGGTAACATTACATCGGTTCAAAGAATGGACTTTGCAACACGTACCTCGGGATCAAAACAGTGAGGCCGATGCCCTTGCTAACTTAGGATCATCGGTCGAGGAGGACAAGTTTAACTCGTAGGCAGTCATACAACTTATGAGGTCGGTAGTGGAAGAACGCCATGCTGAGATTACCTCAACGAGCCTAACTTAGGACTAGAGAAATAAATATATAGAATATCTGAAGACCGAAAAACTGCCCTCGATACAAAATAATCGAGGGCCCTGCGTACAAAGGCAGCCCGATTTAGCTTGTCCGAAGACGGAACCCTGTTCAGAAGAACATTCGATGGCCCACTCGCGATATGTCTAGGACCAGGGGATACCGAGTACGTTTTGAGGGAAATCCACGAAAGCACTTGTGGAAATTATTCAGGCACCGAATCATTGGTTCAAAAAATAGTTAGAGTCGGCTACTACTGGATCGATATGGAAAAGGACGCGAAGAGTTCGTGCGAAAATGCGATAAATGTCAAAGACACGCTTCGATGATTCATCGTCCTAGGGAGCTTCTGCATTCGGTTTTGTCACCATGGGTTCATGAAGTGGGGAATGTATATCGTTGGACCCCTTCTATTGGCACCCAATAAGGCTCAATTTATATGGTTTGTGACTAACTATTTTTCTAAATGGGTGGAATCCCAGGCATATGAAAAGGTCAGGGAGAAAGAAGTCATCGATTTCATTTGGGACCACATCATATGCCGGTTCGGAATGCCGGCCGAGATTGTATGCGACAACGAGAAACAATTCATCGGCAGCAAAATAAACAAGTTTCTCGAAGATCATAAGATCAAAAGGACCATATCGACACCCTACCACCCTAGTAGGAACGGACAAGCAGCATCGATTAACAAAACCATACTCCAAAACCTCAAAAAGAGGTTGACCGACGCCAAAGGAAAATGAAAGGAAATCCTGCCCGAAGTCTTACGGGCATACTGTACGACATCGAAGTCCAGTACCGGGGCCACCCCGTTCTCACTGGTTTACGGCACCGAAGCTTTGATACCGGTAGAAGTTGGAGAGTCAAGTCTCAGGTTTTGATATGCAACCAAGGAATAAAACGATGAGGCTATGAATACGAGACTATATCTATTAGACGAAAGGTGTGAAGCAGCCCTTGTCCGGTTGGCTGCCCAAAAATAGGGGATCGAGAGATATTATAATCGAATGGCCAACCTTCGACATTTCAATATCGGGGACTTGGTGTTAAGGAAGGTCACGCTAAATACCCAGAACCAGAACGAAGGGAAGTTGGGACCAAACTGGGAAGGCCCTTATCAAATTATCGAGATCACTGGTAAAGGATCGTATAAGCTTGGAACAATGAACAGTGAGCAACTACCAAACAACTGGAACATAGCTCACTTGAAGCGATACTACTGTTAAGATATGACCCCATTCATTTCCTTTTATTTATTTGCATTCAGAACTAACACTTGCAGGCAATCATCAAAGTACGATACAATCGTTAGGCCTGAACGCACGCATTGTACTCTTTACCCTTGAACCAGTTTTGTCCCAAATGAGTTTTCCGGTAAGGTTTTTAACAAGGCAACAATAAATCATGCTAACTTAGAATTGAAGGTCGGTTACAAACTGGTATCGAAGATCACAAAAATAGTATTCAAGGCCTATCTACGATCGGCCCCGAAAAATGGGGGCATTATCCTCGGATAACGACTTTAGCAAGGAAATTTTTTTTATGAATGGTCTGGGCTCGATCGATAGCATTTACTGTAAGGGCCAAACGGTCAAATGAACCATGTCCGCATAGACTGCTCGAGTCTTGGCACAAAATTTATACACATGTGTAACTATTACGCATAAGAATAAAAAGAAGTTTCTACCTTGCGGATAAATATCTTATCCCATAAGAATTTCTCTTTTTTCTTTCCTCTTAAGGAATTTCCAACATTCGATCCCCTAAAGGTATCGAGCCCAAGGGCCACCTTTATCCGGATTCAAGCGATCACTCCCAGTCGGGGACTGCCATCCGAAAACAAACTCGAACGGCTTGGGCTATCGGAGCCCGGGGGCACAAGACCTATTAGGCAGTGCCCGAACCTTAAAGGCTACGACCATCCTCATTCGGGGACTGTTATCTTAGGCAAGCCAGAATAACTCGAGGTGAAAAACCCACTGGCAATACCCAAACTAAAAAGGCTACAGCCATATTAAAACGGCTCGGAGACGTCCGTGACCCGCAATAAAAAACAAGGCCTTGAAAAATTTCTAAACCGGTTCTAAAGGCTACCCTCGGCAAACTATAATCTAAAAAATTATAAATACCTTGGGGAAAAGTTCTGGTCATACCAAAACCCCACGATGCCTTAGACAAAATAATGTCAAAGGAAAGGACTGTTCGAACCTCCGAACATGACGTAACTAGTTCATGCTAAGACATTTCGATCTTTGCAAATATAAATAATAAAGCAAAGTACACAACAAAACTCAGAGATTGTCGAAGGGAAAAACAAGCCTTATATTTTATATACAATCTTTACAAAGGCCAAATGGCCTTGACAAAAAGTATAAAAGTACACAAGTACAAAAATAAAAAAATGTACAAGGCACTTAAACGGCCTGGTCTTCACCGGAGCCTGCCTTGTCCCTAGGGTCTTCGGAGTCTCCTCCACCCTCAGACCCGCTTGAACCCTCGGAGTCCTCCTCGGGATAAGCCAACCTCTTGGCCTCGGCTTCGAGCCCCTTAGCATGAATCTCCTCGAGGGCCTCCCTTTGGGATTTCTGCCTCGCATGCTCGACGATATCTTTCGTTCCGACCTGGGCCACCTCGGCATCTGCCTTAAATTGGGCCACTATTTCGTCGGCATCGGCTTTAACGACAATGACCACCGACTTGGCTGTTTCCAACTCCTTGGTAAGATTTTCTCAATCAGAGACGGCTACACTTAGCTGAGACTGGAGCTCCTCAGCCCTTTTGGCCTGCACCTCGGCCTTTTCCTTTGCCGCTCGAAGCTGAGCCTTAGTCAAAGCCAGCTGCGCCCGAGTAGTCTCTTTTTCCGAGGCCAGGCAGTCCATCCTGCCTCTCCATTCGTCTGTCTTGGCCTTGACAACGTCCATCTCAGCTCGAAGTTGGTCGATCGATCAATTTTTTATTGAACCTGCGGATTCCGATCGTTAGTCACCGAACCTAGCTCATCGTCACTAACCTCAAATATTTTTACCTACTCAACCAAGTCAGCATGCTCCTTCTGAGCCACCTGAAGCTCAGCTCGTAGGCTCTTAGCCTCCCCCTTACGCTGCTCGCTGAGAAGTTTGTAAGAATCTCTCTTCTCGTTGAGCCCTCAGACCTCGGCCTCAAGCTGGTTTAGCTCATCCCGATCTCGGAGAAATGTCTCATGATGAAGCACCGAGGTCTGCAGACACAAAGAAAAATGTTAGGATTATCTATAAATTAGTCTAAGTATGAATTGAAATCATCAAGAGATAATTGAAGTTACCTAATTTAGCGCCTGTTGTGCTTCATTGAACAGGCATGGCGCGTCTACCTCATTCTTCTTAGATTGGTCCCCCTCGGTCACCAAACACCGAAGGTAGCAAGAGGATCCGGGCATCCTCCGGAAAGGAGATGAAGACCTACCGCTTCCGGTCGGGATCCACACTCGGAGCTGGAAACCAGTTGATCAGCTTCGGGCTTAAAGAAAGCCCGCTTGTTCCCGAATACGGAATCTTCTTCGGCACCTCCAAGTTACCTAACCCGGTGACGTCTTCCGTGGTGGTAGAATCCACGCCATCAAAAAAGCCATGGAAGGGGTCGTCCACTCCATGGGCCCCCTCGTTGGGACGTTCCTTCACTGCCGAAGCCTCATTGTACATGGACTTAGTGAACGAAGGCGACTCGGTGATGTCGATCACACCATGTGCTTCCTTTGGGGCGTCACACACATCCCAAGAAGCTTCGGCCACGGCCTCCTCGACGACCTCCCTAACTTAAGGCAGATCAGACTCATCTCTCTCCCATTTGGAGGCCCCTTGCCCTTTGAGTCGTGACGACACTTGGGCCACCAATTGAAGGCTTCTTCTTCTTGTTATTCTTCGGATTCATCCCTCAGCCGATATATTGAACCCGAAGATTGTGCTCGAGCACTGGTGCTTTCTTTGTATTTACGCACCAGCCTTCTCCTTGGCTTTTCCTTCTCCGAGCTCGGAGAACTCGGAGCCCTTTTTCTTTTCTTCTCTTCATCCTGTCTCGGACCAGGGGACTCGGTGGGGAAATCATCACTACCGGATGGGGGCCTCATTTTGACATCCTTAGATAAACCTGCAAAAGGAAATAGAACGAGTAAGGGCATAATGATGCAAAAAGGAAACCAAATATTACTCATGAAAGAGATCTCACCGTGCGAATGAGCCTCCCATCGACCCTATGAAAGCTCGCGCCACGAACGCTCAGAATATGGACTTTATAATGCGATGCGCTCGACCCATTCCTTGAGTCGAGGAACTGCATTCAGGACCCGAGCAACAGCTGCACCACCACAGAACACCAATAAGAAGGACGGAAAAAAGTGATAAATTAAATTTTGGAAGCAAAATTATACTTACGTGACATGTTTCACTTCTCAGGGAACGGCATGTGCTCGACCGGGATCAAGTCCGAGGTCATCACTCTTCATTGATACTCGAGAACAAGGCTTTACTGGCCCGACGGGCGAGCTTGATTAGCCTCCCCAATAGAGTCGGGGACTGTATAAATGCATGAGGTGGTCGATAGTAAAAGGGCACCCTTCAATCTTGCTTACAAAGAAACAAATGAGGATTACGATCCTCCAGAAAGAAGGGTGAATTTGACTGAGGGTTACCTCATATCTTTTGCAAAAGTCGATGATAACCGGGTCCAAGGGGCCCAACGTTAAGGGATAAGTGTAAATACTTAAAAATTTCTCGACGTGGGTAGTGATGGCTTCGTTGGGTTCGGGAACCACCATATGTTTGTCAACTCAGTTAAAATCCTTTTTGACTTCGGAGAGAATATCTTCGGTGATCGAGAAGATGTACCTCGAGACCTCCTCGCACCGGCCTGGTACGGAGGAGGGTTTTTTGACCTTAAAATCAGCATTGACCGGGCACCCCCCTGGGATGAACATTTTCAGAGGAGGTTCCGGTACTAGTTCCACGACAGCAGTACGCAAAACGATCTCTTCGGTAGCCGGCCGGGAGGTAGAAAGAGTTTCTTTTTGGGAAACGGTTTTTGAAGTCTTCGCCATTTCTTTGAGAATAAAGGAAAATGGAGGAAAAATAGGAAGTTAAAAGAGTACACTTGATGGTTTGGGATGAAGACGAACAGGAAGTTCTTATAAAAAGATCTCAAATAACCAAAATATAAGTGCCTAAAAGTATTAAGATTGCTGAGGTACGAGGGCAGAAGGTTCGCATCCATGAGTGGCCGACCAGCAACTGACAAACATTTAATTCAATTAAGACTTGAATGACGAGACGTTTCGACTGTCTTGTCATTTCTGTCGTGTGGTGTCGAAGAAAGAATTGGAAGCTCATGTTGTTTCTCGTCGTCTACTCTCCGAAAAATGAGGGGACTATCTGTATACGGTCGAGATCGAGTTCGCCTACAACGTGAAAGGACAGGCTCGGATCATGACAATGCAAGACTGAAGATCGGCCCCGAGTCACACCGGGCTAGAACCCGGAGTCAGAACACCTGCCTTCGAGAATATTGAGTTAGAGACCCCGGAGTCGACCCTAGCCCCGAACGAGCTCGAAGAAACATTGTTAGCATAACCAACAGAAGATCGAAATATCCATAACCGGCCAGATATTGCAGCGGAAATCTCGGCGCGTATCTGTAAGGACACGGCAATCAGCAAATCAAGGAATTTTTACCTTTTATAGAATTGTACCTAAGGTTGGACTCCTCTACTATATAAAGGGGGGTCTGATAATTTATTGAACACATTATAACACACATCCCAAAGCAATACATTATTATTATTTCTCTTTAAGCTCTTGTTCTTCTGTATCCTGACATCGATCGAAGCGTACCTGGCTCGAGGGTGATTAACCTTTCAAGGCTAAGACTGTTTAATTTGCATGGTTAGCATTTGCTTTATCATTATTTATTTCAATTGCAATCTAATTTATCGTTTTGTGTCAGGTTAGTCCACGTATCCTTAAAATCACATACAAATTCAACTGTTATCCGATTTTGAGGGTAAACAATAGTCATATTTTTGTGTATGTAAATTTACATAGCAAAACTATATGTAGCAGATTTGAATGGGTTCACTACAGCTTTGTAGTAATTCTTTATGATTTTTCCCTTGCTTAGAGTATACATGTGTAAATACCTCTTATTTCTTGGAATGAGTTTATAAGTTTTATATGCTAAATATATTTACACAATTAAATTATTTATATGATAATTACTTGTTAATCTCTAAATAACCATTAATATATTACCCAATAAAAATAGCAGTAACTTGACATAACAGGTCGACCACTGACATAATGTCAAAGTTCTTTACACTGCCAAACTATATAATTTAAACCCTAGTTGGAATAATACACAGGGGAAGCCTCAATTGGCTTGTCTGATTACAGATACAAATTTAGTACTTGACTTGAGTACTTTGGAATCATTGTTTATAAAGCCTTTGGTAGTTAATTAACCAGTACATAGTCCATCTCTAATATCATCCATGCACAACGCTGTTGAAGTGCATCAATTTCTTGAGTTTGAGTATAAGCTTTTTAGATGAGATGATAGCATATTTCTAACAAATTTTGTTTCCCTTTCTTTTTGGAGAAAGGTGACCAGTAGGCAGTGGCCAATGAATAGGGCAAAAGGAAAGTAGGTGACAGAGATGTCTGTTAAAGATATATATATTTGAATCATATACCAGTGGCATGCAGAATGAAATTACGACTATTAAATTAATCAAGATACAACCTAATCTGATCCGTCATATATTCTTTATATTTTTAAATAAGTAGGATGGGTTCTCATATTA
The DNA here is from genome assembly GCF_000390325.3 of Nicotiana tomentosiformis. Lineage (NCBI taxonomy): Eukaryota > Viridiplantae > Streptophyta > Magnoliopsida > Solanales > Solanaceae > Nicotiana > Nicotiana tomentosiformis. The sequence goes on along the minus strand of NC_090820.1, from coordinate 29,764,072 downwards.
CTACTTGATTTGGTTGTATATGCATGATGCTCTTTTTACATGTCTAAGTACTGTTAATTGACAGAAATATATTAATATTCTTTTCTGAGTTAGGGAGAGTTCTTTATGATAAAGTTGCAACCATGCACATTGTTTAACGAAGATGTTTAACCTATTCGATTATCATGCAATAGCACAATACTTTATAACTAATAAAGATATTCAATATCTGTCATCTTTATCCATTCATTAGAATTTCATTTTTGGTTGGGCATACTTTGTCTATCTGTATGAATCATGCGGAAATCAGCCATTAGCAATTGTTAAAATGTCTTAACGTCGATTCCTTTTTTCTCTCAAAAGGAATATCTATTTGATTGAATAAAAAATGTAAATAAAATGTTAGTCTGGTGCATAAAGTATCACGTGTTCACGTAAGATCCGAGAAGGACCGCACCCTAAAGAGTATGATGTATATGTAGACATCCTACCTGCTGCAAGCATTAACGATGAATTCCACGGCTCGAACTCCTAACCTATGGATCACACAAAAATAATTTTATTGGGGAGCTTTGACTAAAGACAGAGAATAGGAGTTGGGGGATAAGTTGCTGGCCATGGGAGCTTGGAGGAGTAGTAGGGGCGCGAGTGGTATGTGGACCGTGACTGCGAATTGCATTAGGGAGGCTGCTAGAGAGATATTGGAGGTTTCGAAGGGCTCGTTTGGTGGCCGTAGAGGGGGTTGGTGGTGGAATACTGAGGTTCAAGGCAAAGTGAAAGTCAAGAAAGCGGCATATCTGCAGCTGTTGGAGAGCATGGACGAGGAGGAAAGAGAACGAATAGGGAGCGGTATAAGATAGCTAAGAAAGAAGCAAAGTTAGCAGTCACAACGGCTAAGACCGCTGTGTTTGAATGCTTGTATGAAGAACTTGGAGGCAAATGAGGGGATAAGAAGTTGTACAGACTAGCCAAGGTGCGAGAAAGGAAGGCATGTGACCTGAACCAAGTGAAGTGCATTAAGGACGAGGAAGACAAAGTTTTGTTGGACAAGGCACTTATTCGCCGAAGATGGGAGACTTACTTTTATAAACTCTTGAACGAAGAGGGAGGTAGGAACATTGAGCTAGGTGACTTAGAACACTCGGAGAGTCGTCGAGACTTTAGGTATTATAGGCGCATAAGAGTCGAGGAGGTTGAGGAGGCTATGCGTAATATGAGTAGGGGGAGTGACATGTCCAGACGAGATCCCAGTGGAATTTTGGAAGAGCGTGGGTAGGGCGGGCTTGGGCCTTGGAGTGACTCACTGAATTATTTAATATCATTTTTAGGAGGAAGAATATGCCCGAAGAATGGAGATGGAGTATGATGGTCCCACTATATAAGAACAAAGTTGCAACAACTATCGGGGCATCAAGTTACTAAACCATACTATGAAAGTCTGGGAGAGAGTGGGGGAGCTGAGGTTGAGGAGGATCGTGACTATTTCTAAAAACCAATTCGGATTTATGCCAGGACGTTCGACTACGGAAGCTATCCATCTTGTTACAAGGTTGATGGAGCAGTATAGGGAGAGGAAGAGGGATTTACATATGGTGTTTATCGACTTAGATAAGGCTTACGATAAAGTACCGAGTGAAGTTCTTTGGAGATGTTTGGAGGCTCGAGGTGTTCTTGTTGCATATATTAGGGCTATTAAGGATATGTATGATAGAGCTAAGACTCGAGTGAGGGCCGTTTGAGGGGACTCGGAACACTTCCTAGTTATGATGGGGTTGCACCAGGGGTCAGCCCTCAACCCAATTCTATTTGCCTTGGCGATTGACGCTCTGACGCGCCACATTCAAGGGATGGTGTCGTGGTGCATATTATTTGCAGATAACATTGTACTGATTGAGGAGACGCGAGGCAGTGTTAAAGAGATGTTAGTGACGAGCTTAAAAAATACACTAAACCATGGTCGCTAGTCGAATATAATATAATATAATATCATATCCACAGGGATTGGAGTTAAATAGTATTATCATAGTTTGTAGCTAAATTTCTATCCAAGATAATCAACAGTCTAGAAATATGTGATTTAAAACTAAAATTAGCTAACAATCTAAAGCTAATTGACGAATGACAATTGAAACAAAAGTAAGCAAAGAAGATATCAATGGGAGAAAATAGGGATTGATTGGATAGGTGCAGGATAAATGTCTGTGATTTAACTCTAGTTAATTCACTTATAATGTTCAAGTGAGTCTCTTGAATTCACTCAATTATTAGTTCAAACGTTTAGTAGAAATTCCTCTCTCGATTAAGTCTCAACCTCACTGTGAACCAATTTAAGCTCGGTGAAGATATGCAAGAGTTCGTAGTGGATTGGTCTTTAGGAGAACCTCTCTCGATTATCCTCCTAACTAGGTCTAAACAATAATTCAACTAGCCTCTTTCGATTACTAAGAAGAATTAATGAATTCAACCAACAAGATAATGCAAAGATATCACAAGTTATGCCTATCTTGATTACATGAATATGTGAATATAGATGCAACTATATAAAACATCCAAAACGATTCAATACATGAAAACTAGAGTTAATATCCATAAACAAATATCAATACACCAAATCCATCAATCCCTAAAGGGAACTACTCCATAGATATGGAGTAATTCATCACAAATATAACGAAAAACATAAAACGATCCAAACTCTTATCTTGAGTGAGGATTGAATGATGAATCCCCTGTGCTTTCGCTTCTCCCTCTTCTCTCTAGCCTCCTTAGGTCTTAGATGTGTCAAAAGTCTCAAAAATACCGTTTTCCATGTATTTATACCAAGTAGGGTTGGGCCCAAACGAAAATACCTTTTCCCGCATGAAATAGAAAAATATTATGTAAATATTACACAAGCGCGTTGCATGGGGCGACACGCCATGCGGGGCATTAGTGGGGATTTCCAGAGAGTTGATTTCTGACAGATGGTAGGATTTTACACAGGCGCCACGCGCCGTGCTAGTGTAGTTTTCTCAGAGTCTGAATTTTTGCTTCGATTTTGACATCCAGACGTGGTATTCGACCCCCGAACGCGATCCCGACTTAATCCCTTGGGCTTTTACTTAGACTTCAAAGCTCCAAATCACTCGAATTAGCTCCATAACATTTACATAGCTCAAAATTCTCCTACAAGGCACAAAATACACAATTAGTGCAAAATACTAGCGATTAAAGCTAAAACTCAATTAAATTACAGTAAATTTGAGTGTAATAAGCGACTAAAACACGATATTATATCCTACCAATAACACCCCACACTTAAGCAATTGCTCGTCCTCGAGCAATCAAACCACACTTTGTATAGACACAACCTTTTTTAGCAAGTACCCTAATCATTAAACCAAGAATATTTAAAATAGACTACGCACAATAGCGTAACATTTTTGCCTCAAGATTTGACTCACAAGTACCACGAATTATTTATAACTAGCTCACTTACTCTAACACAAAGGTCAACGACATTACCTTTTCTTCATGAATCAAGCGCCCTCACCACAATAGAGAGTCGTTCCACACACAATAGAAATTAAGAACAATTAGGAACTCAAGATAGAAAGAATTCACTCACTCTCAGAAATAACATTCATATGCCACAAAAGATGAACCATAGGCTTTCCCATAGTGTACTACTCTACTAATTGAGCTCATTCAGTCAAGGATCAAGTTGGACTTTAACTAGTTGTAATGTAGGCTGCGGGATGAGTATGATACATTTAGATATAAGAATGACTACACCTCCCTAAGCACTTTAATATATACACTTTAACATTCAAAACCCCACACTTATGTCAAACCATACTCCACCTTAACATCATTATACATTAACTCCCAACTTCCATCAAGATTTACCATTATCACGGAATATTTTGCACAACAATACTACTATATATATATTTTCTTTATTTTTCAATTCAAGTGGCTCTTAATTTTTCAAAACATTGCACCTTTATCCTTATTTCATTAGTCACACTCAAAGCCAAACCAACCACTACACACTTCAACTTTTATAAAGTTCATAACAAATTTAAGTGCTCAAGAGAGGTACAAGGTTCAAATAGATGGTCAATTCAAAACAAATGGGTAAGGCTTGTAATGTGGTTGCCAAAGAAACAATATTACAGGCTCAAAGGGTTTAAATAAAATACATAACAATTAGATGGGTAATAGCATATAATTGGCTCAAAAAAGAAACGTCTATGTCACTTTCAAGACTGAATAAAACTATTATTTTGCTTTGCAAACACACGGGACAAGTTCTAGACATCAAATGCAATGCATAGAATAACACAAACCTCTCACACATACGGCACATAACTCACTCAGGATCGGGCTATCAAGACACTCTAGTCAAAGTGGTTAAGATCATACTAAAGCACTCACTATTCTCAAGGCATAACCAAGTCAAGAGATATTGCTTTCATTTCAAATCACAACACAAGGTTTCCTACCACTAAAAAAAAAAAACTAACTACACCCGGTTCAAACAAAATCATTGGAAAAGAACCGCGGCACAAAGAAAAACCAAGGGAGAATTAATACACTACCTAACAAAATAAAATCTTTTTGACCTTTTCTTTCGACTTTAATCCCTCAAGAAACATGTCGAATGATATCCATCGTCAGGAAAAATCAATAATTGTTTCAATTTTTATGGGTTTTCAATTTTTTCTAACTACTAAAAAGCACTAAAAGGAAGAAACTAACACATATACATACAACATACAAATATACCCCAACCCACACTTTAAGTTGTGTCATTTTCCCATGACACACAATTAAAATCATAAGGTAGAGTAAACTTCCCTGAATCTCTAGTCGGGGTCTGAGTCGAAGTCAGGCTCCATTCCATGCACCCGAACTAGTGCACACATCCACGCAAACAGCTTCTTCTCAGCCTTATTGGGGGTACACCCCACACTTATCTTTCTCAATCACCGGAGCCTTCTCTTTTGAACTCTTCACCTTCCACTCAACACTTGCAGCTCACTTCTCCTTTTTCACTCCAGTTGCTACATTCATCTCAAGCGTCACAGTCTCCTCACCCACTCTAAGAAAGAGTTTGCTATCATGTATATCCAGTATAGCTTTAATCGTTTCTAAAAATGGTCTTCCTAGGATGAGGGGGACCTCCTTGTTCTCCTCCATATTTACCACTATGAAATCTATAGGAAATACAAATTTATCCACTCGCACCAAGACATCTTCCACTATCCCCTCGGGTGTTATAATTATTTGGTCTGCCAGCTACAAAGATATTATCACCGACCTTATCTCTCCAATCTCCTTCTCCAGTTTCCTATAAATAGACAGTGACAATAGATTAACTGAGACACTAGAATCACATAAACATTTATCAAAGTTAAGAGTGCCTAAAGAGCAAGGTATCGTAAAACTCTCTGGATCTCCATACTTTTGTGGGAGTTTGTTTTGCAAGATTGCACTGCAATGCTCTGTGAGCTTGACCACTGAGGTCTCTTCTATATTCCTCTTCTTTGTCAGGATTTCCTTCAAGAACTTAGCATAAGCTGACATTTGGGAGAGAACTTTAGTGAATGATAGATTTACATTAACCTATCTTAGCATATCTAGAAATCTCTCAAACTGCTTGTCCAAATTTTCTCTATAGAGCTTTTGGGGAAAAGTTAGAACAAGCATGTGCTTTCTCTCTTCATTAGATTCCTCCCTTCTTGAAGTTTCCTCCTCCTTCTTTTTCTCTACTCCATTCTTACCTTTCTTCTTCTTACCATCTTCAATTTTCAGCTCCTTCCCACTTTCTTTTTCAAGTATCACCTCTTTTTGGATTAGAGTGGGATCTTTCAACACTTGCACACTTCTCAAGGTCATAACATTTACTATTTCCTTGGGATTATTTTCAGTATCAACTGGCAGAGTACCTAGGATTCTCTCAGATAATTTAGTTGTAATTTGTCCATCTTGTCTCTCCAAATTACGCAAACCTGTCCCAAGTTCTTTGATAGCTGCGCCATGAGCATCTAATCTCTCATCAGTCTTGATAATTAATGACTTCATTAGATCTTCCAACCCATACTGAATTAGCTGTTGAGGTGGAATCTACGGCCTCGACTGATTCACAAAACCAGGAGCTCCTTGAAATCTTTAGTTATTTTGTTGCCATGTATTTGATGTACCCCCAGGTGAACTCCATGAAAAACTGGGGTGCTTCTGACCCATTGCATTGAAGTTATAATTACCCACAATATTAACTTCCTCAATTAAGACTTGACACTCATGAGTAAGGTGTCCTCTTCCACATATATCACAAGCTGCATGTAGTTCACTCTTTATTGAAGCTAAGGTTAGCTTTCTTATCTCTTTCGCCATAACATCAAGCTGTACCTGCACAGACATGTTAGCATCAACCTGGTGAACGCCATTTGATCTTCTTCTTTCAGCAATTTTAGAGGGCTACTGATTTTCATCTTCAGACAACTCATCAAGAATAGTGACTATCTCCTCTGGAGTCTTTTTCATCAACGGGCCTCCAGCTGCATTCTCAATGTTCTCCGTGAGGTCGGTGTCAATCCATCCCAAAAGTCCTGGAGTTGCATCCAGAGTTCAATTCCGCTATGTTGACACTTTAGCACTATCTCCTTAAACCTCTCCCAAGTTTCAAACACCGCTTCAATCTCATTATGATAGAAGTTATGGATTTCTCTTATAAACTCACCCGTTTTAGCTGAGGAGAAATATTTAGCAAGAAAATTTCTGGTCTACTCCTTTCATGTTCTAATCGATCCCTAGGGCAAGCTTTGAAGCTAGTGTTTTGCATCATCTATAAGTGTGAAGGAGAATTACCTTAGATAAACTACATCTTGTGACACATCATTATATTGCAAGGTGTTCATTATCTCCTCGAAGTCCATCAGATGATTGTTTAGATCTTCATTCATGTTTCCTCTAAAGACACAACTATTTTGGAGGGTTTGGAGCAACACTTGCTTCAATTCAAAATTTTTGGCTGCAACTGGAGGTGATCTCACACTCGATAAGCCTTGGTTGTAGACTAGTCTGGCATAATCATTAAGTGGTCTCCCTTGGCCAGGAGCTATGTTTTGGAACTGGTCTGCACCCACTAGCTGATTCTGAGCCATTCTTCGAGCCCTCTCATCCTCATAAGCAATTTGTGCATCTTCAAGTGCTACTTCTTCAGCATCCCTTGCAGCTTTCTCTCTGAGTTGGGCTGCCTCTCTCGCAATCAAATCAACATTATCATCATCTCCAGCCATGTCTTCCTTGGTTGAGGATTGCCTAACCTTCTCTATTTTCTCAGCGAGATTTTTTTCCTTCCTCAACTGTCGCATTTGTGTCTCGATTTCTTGTTCGTATGGTTGTAATTCCTTACCAGAAGATCGAGTCATGCACCAATCTAACCTGTAGCCTGCGCACAGTCAAATAACACCAAACGTAAAAAGGGAGAAATAAAATAAAATAAAAAGAAAAATTCCTGAATTAGCACTACAAACTATTTCAAACACTATTGATTGCCAATCCCCAGCAGCGACGCCAACATTTGACGAGCTTAAAACACACTAAAATATGCTCGCTAGTCGAATATAGTATAGTATAATATCGTATCAACAAGGATTGGAGTTAAACAGTATTATCATAGTTTGTAGCTAGATTGCTATACAAGATAATCAACAGTCTAGAATTATATGATTTACAACAAAAATTAACTAAGAATCTAAAGTTAATTGACGAATGAAAATCGAAACAAAAGTAAGCAAATAAGATATCAATGGGAGAAACGTAATGACCATGCCTGTCGTTTTGAGAGTAATAGCCCCGATCCCCTGTTTATTTCTTTCCCCGTATCTATTTCTGCTTATGTGACTTGCCAGGAGTCTTGTTTTTGGTTTCGAAGTGTTTTGGGACACTTAGTTCCTAAAACGGAAGCTCAAGTCTTAGGATTTTGACCATAGTCAAAACTGTGTAAAGACGACTCCGAAATAGAGTTTTTTCTGTCCCGTTTGCTCCGTTGGGTGATTTTGGACTCAGGAGCGTGTCCGGACTGTGAATTTGAGGTCTGTAGCTAATTTAGGCTTGAAATGGCGAAAGTCGAATTTTTGGAAAGTTTGATCGGGAGTTGCCTTTTTGATATCGGGGTCGGATTCCGATTCCGAAAGTTGGAGTAGGTCCGTAATGTTGAATATGACCTGTGAAACAAAACTTGAGGTCAATCAGACGTGGTTTGGTATGATTCGGCGTCGCTTGTAGAAATTTGAAGTTTCAAGTTCATTAAGTTTGAATCGGAGGGTGATTCGTGTATTTAGCGTTGTTTGATGTGATTTGAGGGCTCGACTAAGTTCGTATGGTTTTTTAGGGCTTGTAGGTATATTTTGTTGAGGTCCCGGTGGCCTCGGGTTGATTTCAGGAGGTTAACAGATCATTTTGGACTTAGGAAAGACAACATATTTTCTGGTACTTTTGTTGCAGACTTTTCTTCATCGCGTTCACGAGAGAGGTCTCGCGTTCGTGTAAGGCATCTGGGAGGCCAGCTGAGTTTGTTCTTTGCGTTCGCGATGTGGTTCTTGCGTTTGCAAAGATATGGATTATTTAGCCTATGCGTTCGCGATATGGTCATCGCTTTCTCATACAGGAATTGTCAGATGGAACTCTAGGCAGTTAGCCTATGCATTCGCGATGAGAGTCCCACGTTCGCGTAGGGTCAGGCAATGTAAGCTTCCGTGTTCATGAGGGGGATCTCACGTTCGCGAAGAAGGATTTGGACTGAAGGAAAATTTGTACTTCCAGTATACTATGCTAGTAAGACCATGAATGATGCCCAAGTCAACTACACCGTTACGGAGAAAGAGCTCCTTGCCATTGTGTTTGCAATTGAGAAGTTTCTCCCGTATTTGATGGGCGCAAAGGTTATTGTTCATACGGATCATGTGGCACTTCGCTATCTTGTGAGCAAAAAAGATTCAAAAGCTCGGTTGATGAGATATGTGCTATTATTGCAAGAGTTTGATATTAACATCCAAGATCGAAAAGGGAGTGAAAATAAAGCGGAAGACCACTTATCTCGTTTGGAGGAGGAGGGGAGGCAGCATGATGGCCTTGAAATCAATGACTCCTTCCCCGATGAGCAACTCTCGACTATTTTAATGAAGGAGGTGCCATGGTTCGCGGAACTAGCAAACTTCCTTGTGTATGGAATCATCCCGGATGAGTCCTCTTCAAATCAAAGGAAGAAGCTCAAACGGGATTGTCAAGATTATTATTGGGATGAGCCATACCATTTCCGAATTTGTACGGATGGGGTAATTAGAAGATGTGTACCGGACAAAGAGCAAAGTGTTGTTTTTAAGGCTTGCCATTCTTCGCCTTATGGTGGTCACCATGGCGTAGCAAGAACGACGGCCAAAGTGCTAAGTTGCGGTTTCTATTGGCCCACTATTTACAAAGATGCAAGTGATGTGGTGAAAAGATGTGATGAATGTCAACGGGCCGGTGAAATCTCGAAGAAAAATGAAATGCCTCTCACTACCATTTTGGAGATTGATATCTTTGATGTGTGGTGTATTGACTTCATGGGTCCTTTTGTGAGTTCTTGTGGAAACACCTACATCTTGGTCGTGGTTGATTATGTGTCTAAATGGGTTGAGGTCATTTCTCTACCCAACAATGAAGCGAGAAGTGTGGCGGCATTCTTGAAGAAGAATATTTTCACAAGATTTGGTACTTCGCGGGCTATCAAAAGCGACGGGGGGTCGCATTTTTGCAACAAGGATTTTTACACTTTGCATAGAAAGTATGGTGTCACTCATAAAGTCACGACTCCCTATCATCCACAACCTAGCGTTCAAGTGGAAGTCTCCAACCGGGAGATAAAGAATATCTTGTCTAAAACAATGAATGCTAACCAGACGGATTGGTCAAAGAAGCTTGATGATGCATTATGGGATTACCAGACTGCTTTCAAAACTCCTATCGTAATGTATCCATACCGATTGGTGTTCGGAAAAGCTTGTCATCTTCTAGTGGAACTTGAGCACAAAGCCATGTGGGCTTTAAAGAAATTGAATCTTGATTGGGATGCAGCTGCTAACTTGCGGGTTGCACATTTAAATAAATTGGATGAGTTCTGGTACCATGCCTATGCAAGCTCGTCCTTGTACAAAGAGAAGATGAAGTACCTTCATGCCAAAAACATTCGAAACAAGGATTTCAAGGCGGACGATCTTGTTTTGTTGTTCAACTAACGGTTTACAATGTTTCCTGAAAAGCTGAAATCTAAATGGAGTGGTCCTTTTGAAATTGTGGGTGTAACACCTTTTGGTGCATTGGACTTTGAAGAACAAAAGCAATAACGTATTCCGAGTCAATGGTCACAGGGTGAAGCACTATTTGGGAAAAGTTGGTAATGGCCGCATTGTGGCGGTTATTCATTTCAAATGATGGTAATCTGCGTCGTGCCGCGACGTTAAATCAGGCGCTGCTTGGGAGGCAACCCATGTTTCTTTTTCTTTTTCTTCTTCTTTTGTAGTTTGGTGTTATTTTTGTGAAAAGTGGATTTGAAGTGTGTTGCAGGATTGAGTGTGCTTTACAAGAAATATATCTAGAAATTTGGCTAAGTATGGAAAGAATTGCGGGCCACAAATTGTATTGTGCGGACCGCACACTTATGATTGTGGCAGCAAAATATCCTCTGCGGCCGCACAATTACATTGTGGACCGCACAAATTGAAGGGGGACAATGACAACTCTCTGAAGTTGGTTTGTCAAAGAAATGGCCAAATTGCGGACGCAAGACAAAATCTGCAGTCCGCAACAAATTCCGCGGCCGCACAGCAAATTCTACGGACCGCAACACAAAAGGGCTTCTGAGCTCCCAAGTAACAGAGTGAGGACCGCAATGGGAATTCTGCAGCCGCACTCAACTCTCTTTCCCTCAGTCAGAACCGTCTAGTATAAATAGAGGGCCTAGGGCTACTTTTATTTTTTCCCTCTCTAAGCATTCACAAGTCTAAAACATTGAAATCATCTGGTAAATCATCTGCCACACACACTCAACATCTGTGATCACTCATTTGCACTACTTTATATCTGGTATGTCTCAATTACTTGTAGAATGTTTCAATATTTAGTTTAATTTACAACCTGTTAGTTAGTTTTAGGCCTTTTATCAGTAGTATTCAATTATACAACTATGTGGGGTTAAAATTGTAGTGGGCCAACTAGTACTTGCTATATGGGGAATGGGTAAATAACTTTTCATGATTATACTGTTCCACCATGTCAAATTTGTGCACAAATTGCAAACTCAATAACTCTAATCGTAATTGTGTTGAAATCTGCGGCCACTAAAGAAATTATGCTGTCCGCAGAAGTTGCAATTAGGGTACTTTAGTTAGCATGATTTTGCGGCCGCAATGAAAAATGTGCGGGAAATTCTATTGCGGCCGCATGACAACTACTTATCTGTTATCAGAGAGTTGTCAATTTGATGACTCACATGTGCGACTGCAATAGAAAATGTGCGGACCGCAGAAAATTGATTGTGGCCGCAAAACAGCCCATTCTCTGTTATCAGAGAGTTGGCATATTGGTGGTGTCTGAGATGCACCGCAATGACAATTGTGCAGCCGCAATCCAATTCTGCGGACATAATGATAAATTGTGCGGTCCGTAATGCCCATTCTGCGGTCGCAATGAGAATTCTGCGGGCCGTACTCCCCTACCCTGCAAGCATGTTTTACACTGTGATGTTCATTATTTCTCTAGTGTGTTCTTGTATGTTTGCACTTGAAATACAATTGACACCTGCTTTTGCTTGGTACATAAAATGGTTAGATCTCGAGGTAGAGGTGATACTTCAAATGGGAGGGGTGAACCTTCTAGGGGTCGAGGCAAGAGTGCTTTACCCCTCGCCCTCCAAAAGATAATCACAAAGAAGGCTACAACCGGCCGAGGGAGAAATGCAGAGCCCTCCAAATCCAGTTCTTATGTCCCATATAGGGAAGAATCGGAGGGCAACTCGATTTAAGAGTAGCCGTCTATCCAATCAAAGCCACTAGGAAGGTATCAACCCCGAGACAAGCCTTCCACATCTCAGAGCACTTCTGAGGGTTCGGAAAGTGCTAGACAGGCTTCTGAGCCCTCCTCTACACTTGTCCCTGAGGCACCAGCGACTACAGTTGATGACATCCTAGATGATGGCCGATGGGGAGATGCTACAGTTGCTGACCTTGAGCGGTCAATGAAGAAAGAGGTGTAGAAGGACAAGTTTGTCAGTATGGCTGCCTTCTCTAGCTTCCGTGGGTGGTGGTCGGTGAGGCCGCTCACTCTTGAGTGACAATGCAAATTGCAAGATCTAGAAAAGTACAACCCGACAGTGTTGAGGCAGTTCCGAGAGTGGAAGGGGTGGATGTGGTTCACCCAGAGCATAGTGGATGCGAAGGAATACCTTTTCCGGGAGTTCTATGCCAATATGGCGCACATCAAGAAAGGTACAAAGGTAACTAAAGTGAGGAACTTGAAGGTGCATTTTGACCAGCACACATTGAACACCTACTTGGGGTTTGATGATGTTGAGCCCGCACAGTATTTGGAGAAGTTGGCAATGGGAGATGCAGCTCACCCATGGCTAGCTGCGATTCTGGCAGCTCTTGGGCCACCACCACCATGAATTACAGCAAGTGTGTCTATTCAAAGAAACACCTTGAGTTTTGAAGCGAAGGGGTAGCAGACCTTTGTATGCAGTCGACTCGACCCGTGTCAGAATAAGACAAATCTTTCGATCTCGCGGGCAGTTCTAGTCGCCTCCATTATGTCCGGGTACCCGATCAATGTGGGTGCCGTGATGTTGGCCAACATATCTGTGGTCTCAAGGAAAACCGATACCTCTTACCCATATCCTAACACCATTGATGAGTATCTTATAGATGCATGGTTGGAGCCAAGATATTTTGATACGAAGGTGCGGGCGAAGAAGCCCTTCTCATGGTATTCGTTGATGGATGCACACAACCCTAAGAGAAGGGTCAGCTGACTACCACCATAGGCTAGTCTGATGAGCCATCGATGGTATCTACAGAGAAAGTTGACATGCCATCTACTTCAGCAGAGCCTTCAGCCAATGCAGACACTATGCCCCTACCTTCAGCCTCAGTGCCTCCAACAAACCTTATTATAGGTTCCACCTCGGCTTTGAAATCGGTGCCGATGCCCACTGCTCCACTATCTGCACTGTGAGTCTCCTAGACACTGGCGAGCCTCAACAACTGGGTGCATACAGCTACTGCAAACCTGTCTGACATATCCAATAATGTTGTATCTCAGTCTTCCATGCTGACACCCCAGATTCCCCCACAATCGAAGAAACTCTGAAGAAGCTCTTGGAGAATCAGAACACAATCATGGCCACTTTGGTGCAGCATGGGTCAGTGATCGAAGAGTTGGGCAAAGAGATAAAGAATATGAGAAAGTTCTAGGCATCTAAGAAGTTAGTGGACGAGCTCTGGAGACAGGTTACAAAGACTGCAACAGCCAGAGACTTTCCTTTTGACATGCTAATTGACCCACAACACCCAGGCCCAGATCCTACAGCACATACAGCACTGACTGGCCAGTCTGAGGAGCTAGACCTTGCTGCTGATACTGCCGAGGTAGTACGTCAGATGTTCACCAACCCAGTCACTCATATAGTTGATGATGATTAGATCTAGTTGGATAAGACTGAGGTCGATGATGCTTTTGTGGACACAGAGATGACCAAGGAGCCATAGGGAGTTTTCTTCACTCTTACCCTTCCTTTACTCTTATTTTGTTAAGCATTGGGGGCAATGCTTATTTTTATTCGGGGGGAGGGGGTGGAGTTTATATGGAGTTTATTTGATCTATTTTGATGATTCTTAGCAATTGGTTTGTAATAACTGCTAGTATTTTCTTCTTTTTTCCTTATTCTGTATATACTCTCTATCTCATTATGTATATTTGTATTGCTTTCTATAGTTTTTGCTTGTAGCTTCTTTATGTTTGTTTTTCTTACTAGTCAGTGTTTAATGTAGTAGCTTCTTTTCTATTTAGTAGCTTCATTTTTTTGAATTTGTAGCTTTTTTTTGATTTAGTAGCTTCTTTTTATGTTTTAGTAGATAATAGGCCTTTGGTTTTCTTAATGCCACGGTTCTTTCCAAAGGTAGTTTTTGTGTGAACCGGGTGACTCTTTCCAACGATGGATGGAGTGACAACCTTCTTTAAGGGATTGAGTCTGTTTATGTTGTTTAGGTAATAATAGTAGTAGTAATAAATAAAAAGACCTAATTAAGTCATGCTCGAAATGTCAAACATGCTTCACTTGGTACCAACACACTTAACTACATGCTTATGGTTAAAAACAAGTTTTTTGGAAAGAAATAACTCTAGTTAGTGACCTTGTGACTCTTGTGTTGACTTAGGCAATCATCGGGTGGTTTAATTGAACCATAGTGATTTTCAATCTTGAATGTGATCGTTGTGGGCCCTCGACTCTATCCTCTTTAACAATCCAGTTGCGTGAGGGGTGAGATGTTTGTGTTTCAAGTCCAAGTACCCATGCGAATGGTCTAGAACTTGCCACGAATGATTTTAAAATGCAAAATCTTAAGTTTTGCTTGGCTTGAGAAGCGATTGTAGGCTTTCCTTGACCCGCTTGAATTTTCCATTGCATACCAATGTTGTTATCCCTAGTCAACCCATTTGAACCTCGAGCCTTTCTCATTTGATAACCATGTTACAAGCCTTTACCCGTTTTGTTGTGACCCTCTCTTGGCATCCGAGATTTCCTTAACACTCTTGTGAGACAATTGGCTAAAAGCATAAGTTTGGGGGGAGAGACGAGGAACTTGAAAGACGTATCAAGGCACAAAAAGAGAAAAGAAATGATGAGAAGAAAAGGCAAAAAAAGGAAAGAACAAAAACAAAAATGCAAAAGAAAGTGAATAAGTGGAAGAGTTGAAGGGATTCAAAGAATAGCAATGATACAAATCATGGAGAAATGAAAAAGGGATAAAATGAATGTCATGATCATTAGGCAAGCCCACAAGTGAAACTACTAATTATTTACCCCTTCTTGACATATTTTAATACGGAAATTTCTTCTTTTAGAAAATCGTTTAACTTGCTTTCATGCAACTGTGACAAGTTTTTTTGAAACAAAATGCCAATATAATAAGTACTCGGTGATGATAGAAATAACGAGTATAGCAGTACATAAATATGACAAATCCCTAAAATCTGGTGTCACAAGTACATGAGAAATCTAGAGAATATATAAAACTACTAAAACTACTGTCCAAAAGTAATAGATAGGAATAGTAAATAAGATGGAAGGAGACTCTGGTGCTGTGGCTCGTAGATGATCGGCTACGCACCGGTGTAAACTAAGTCTCTGTCGTGATAAGGGGTCGACTTGACGCTTACTAGAGGTCAATAATAATAATATAAGTGCATAAAGTAGACACGGCGAGCATACAACATGTATCAATGAAACAAATAAAAGCAACTACAATAAGTACAATAGGAGTCCGTATCACATCACCAACATCTCATAACTGGCCGTGAAGGCACTAACTCAATTACCTAAACTGGAACCCGTTTTGATTATTAAGCACGAAGTTGTCGAGGCGAGCGGCCCGATCCCATAAGAATAATGGTACTCAGTACTGCCGAGGCGAACGAACCGATCCCATAAGAGTAGTGTTACTATCATATCGCCAAGGCGAACGACGCGATCCCATAAGAGCGGTGTTATGATACCTACGAGAAAAACGACCCAATCCTATAAGAGTGGTGTTATCATACCGTTGAGGCGAACAAACCGATACTATAAGAGTGGTGTTATCATACCGCATAGGCGAATGGCCCGATCCAATAAAGTAGAGAAGTTTACTTCGCTAGCGGAAGTACTTGTGAGGCGAGAAGACATGGATTTTTTGTAATTGTTTAGTATTCCTCAATTTTTCAAAAATAAGAAGGCTAAATCGATAATTGCAACTTTAAATCCCTAGTCTCAGCTCTATTCAAGACAATTAATATGCATGATAAACACAACAGTCCAATTAAAAGCATGATATAGATCTAAGTCTACCTGGACATATCATGGAATACAGCTACGCACGGACTCTCGTCACCTCGTGCGTACGTAGCTCCCCACACAAGTAATACACAACAAGATACATCTAAGGGGATTAGTTCCCTCATACAAGGTTAGGCAAGAGACGTACCTCATTTCCAAGCTCACTTACGGTCCACTAATCTGCTCTAAAAGCCCCAAGTCGATGCCGAACAATCCGAAGCTACTCAAATATTATATAATTTAATCAATATATACTCAAAAGTTCATAATTTAGCTTCTAGAGTCATAACCCAACCCAAATTGGAAGGTTCTTAAAATTTGCCCCCTGACCGACGTACCCAGATTCCTGAAATTTCGCAGATAAATATTACCCATAGCCTCACAAACTCAAATATATAGTTTTTACTTAATTACATAACCAATTTCGTGGTCAAATCTCATTTTTATCAAAACCCTAGGTTCTTCACAAATCCCATAAGTTTTCACAATTTTTCCATATTTAATCTACCTAAAGTTCATATAATTAACTTGAAAATGGGTGGGAGTTACTTATCTTGGGATATTGATGAGAATCCCCCCTCAAATGTGCTCTCAAAAATCGCCCAAGACCAAATGAAATGTGAGGAAAAATGGCCTAAGTCTTGGATTGAAAGCCTCACTGCCCCAGCGATTTTTGCACCTGCGACCAAAACAGTCGCACACGCGACTCCGTTTCTGCGAAAATATCATCGCATGTGCGGTCCTTGCCCAGGACATCTCGCCTCCCTTCTGCGGACTAAGTCTCGCTTCTGCGAGCCCACTTCTGTGGAAAGGCTGGTCGCACATGCGAATCCAAGCCTGGCTGGCCTTCCTTTGCATCTGCGGTCCATTCATCGCAGAAGCGAGTTCGCTTCTTCGGAAACTTCTTCGCTTCTGCGGATCACTGGCCAGCCCACTCCCAAGCCGCTTTTGAGATCACAGGCTCGCTTCTGCGAGCTTGTACCTGCGGCCAAATCCACCAGGTTCGAACACACCAAACCTGAAGCACCATTAGTTCCCCATGTTCAATTTTGAGTCCGATTCCAATCTGTTTCGCATCCCGGTCCCTGGGGCCTCATTCAATTACATTCACACATCCAACAACATAATACGGACTCGCTCGCGCGATTGAAGCACCAAAATAACCCTAGAACTATGAATCGGATGCCAAAACACATGAATTCGACATGAAACTCAAAAACTTCTAAAAACACTTTCGCGCATCCGATTCCTATCAAATCAATGTGGAATGATGCCAAATTTTGCGTGCAAGTCATAAATTATCATACGAAACTATTCTCAGGCTCGAAATCCCAAACGGACCTCAATAACACCAAAGTATACTCCAAACCAAACTTAAAGAACTTGAAAACCATCAATGCGTTAACTTCTAATATTAAGGGCCGAAATGCTCCCGGTTCATCCGAAACCTGATCTGAAAACACGCCCAAGTCCAAATTCATCATACGAACCTATTGGGACTGTCAAATCCCAGTTCTAATGTCGTTTACTCAAAACATTGAGTCAAGTCGATCTTAACCATTATAGGCTACTATTAAGGAACTAAGTGTTCCGATTTCAACACGAACCCTTACAAACTTAAACCAACCATCCTGTAGGTCATAAAATATTAAAATCACATACGGGGAGTCTTAATTAGGGGAACAAGGATCTAGAAAGCAAAATGACCGGTCGGGTCGTTACATTCTCCACGTCTTAAACAATCGTTCATCCTCGAACGTGTCTAGAATCATACCTGGAGTACTGAAAAGGTGCGGATATCTGCTCTTCATGTCCTCCTCGGCCTCCCAAGTTGCTTCCTCGACTGGTCGAACCCTTCACTAAAACTTCACCGCAACAATCTTCTTGGACCTCAACCAACGAACTTTCTTGTCAACATGGCAACTGGCTCCTCTTCATAACCCAAACTCTCATCTAACTGAACCGTGCTGTAATCTAGCACGTGTGACCTGTCGGCATGATACCTCTGGAGCATAGACACATGGAACACCGGATGAACTCATGATAAACTGGGAGGCAAAGTAAGCTCATAAGTAACCTTCCTAACTCGCCTCAACACCTCAAATGGGCCAATAAACCTTGGGCTCAGCTTGGCCTTCTTCCCAAACCTCATGATTCCCTTCATCGGCAAAACTTTCAAGACAACATTCTCACCCACCATAAATGACAAATCACACGTCTTCTATCCACGTAACTCTACTGTCTGGACAGTGCTGTGCGAAGTCACTCCTGAATCAACTTTACCTTTTCCAAGGCATCCTTCACTAAATCAGTATCGTATAACTTAGCCTCGCCGAGCTCAAACCATCTGATGGGCAAACAGTATCACCGACCATATAAAACCTAAAATGGATCCATCTCGATGATGGACTGATAACTGTTGTAAGCAAACTCGGCCAAGGGAAAGAATCTATCCCACTGATACATGCTCTGAGCATATCCTCTAGAATCTGAACTATCTGCTCTAACTGCACGTCGGTCTGTGGATGAAAAGCTGTGCTGAGCTCAACTCGGGTACCCAACTCACTCTGTACTGCCCTCCAAAAAAGCGAAGTAAATTGAGGGCCTCTTTCTGTTATGATGGAAACAAGCACACCATGCAACCAGACAATATCCTGAATGTAAATATGGGCCAACCTCTCTGAAGAGTAAGTAGTCACCACCGAAATAAAATGTGCCGACTTGGTCAACCTGTCAACAATGACCCAAACAACATCAAACTTCCTCAATGTCCGCGGCAACCTAACAACGAAGTCCACAGTGATGCGCTCCCATTTCTATTCTGGTATAACCATCTGCTGAAGGAGGCCACCTGGCCTCTGGTTCTTATGCTTGACCTGCTGGCAGTTTAGACATTTCACCACATACTCAACTACATCCTTCTTCATCCGTCGCCACCAATAATGCTGCCTCAGGTCGTGATACATCTTCGTAGCCCCTGGATGAATAGAATACTGAGAACTTTGCGCCTCTTCTAGAATGTTCTCCCTCAAGCCATCAACATTAGAAACACTTAGGCGACCCAGGATTCGTAGAACACCATCCTCACTAATAGCAACCTCCTTGGCACCACCCTGTAGTACCGTTTCTCTGAGAACCAGCAAGTGCAGATCATCGTACTAACGAGCCTTGATCCACTCAAGTAATGAAGATTGAGCCAAGAAACATGCAAGAATCCGACTGGGCTCTAAAATACCCAACCTCACAAGTCTGTTAGCTAAGGACTGAATGTCCAAAGCCAAATCTCTCTCCTCTGTCGGATTGAATGCCAAACTACCCATACTCTCGGCCTTTCTGCTCAAGGCATCTGCTACCACGTCTGCCTTGCCCGGATGATAATATCATAGTCCTTTAGTAACTAAAGCCACATGCACTGCCTCAAATTAAGATCCCTCTACTTGAAAAATACTTCAAGTTGCGATGATTAGTGTAAACCTCACAAGACACCCCATAAAGATAATGCCTCCAGATCTTAAGAGTACGAACTATCATGGCCAATTTCAAATCATGAACGGGGTAATTCTTCTCGTGGGGATTCAACTGATATGAAGCATATGCAAAAACTCACCCTTCCTGCATCAATACACAACCTAGGCCAATGCATGAAGCGTCGCAATACAGAGTATACATCCCCGAACCGGAAGGCAACACTAAAATCGGTGTTGTCGTCAAATCCACCTTGAGCTTCTGAAAGCTCGCCTCACAGTCATTGGACCATCTGAACAGAGCACCCTTTTGGGTCAATCTAGTCAAAGGTGCTACAATAGATGAGAAACCCTCCTCAAACCGGCGACAATAACCTGCTAACCCCAGGAAACTCCTGATCTCGGTCGCTGTGGTAGGATGAGGCCAACTCTGGACTGCGTCGATCTTCCTGGGATCTACCTTAATACCCTCGCCTGATACAACATGCCCCAGGAAAGCCACAGAATCCAACCTAAACTCACACTTGGAGAACTTAGCATAAAACGTCTATTCTCGCAAGGTCTGAAGCACTAATCTCAAATGATGCTCGTGCTCCTCCATACTACGTGAGTAGAGCAATATGTCGTCAGTGAAGACGATGACAAATAAATCAAGATACGACCTAGACACTCAGTTCAGCAAATCCATAAACACCGTTGGGGCACTAGTCAAGCTGAAAGACATCGCTAAACACTCATAGTGACCATATCTAGTCTGAAAGGCTATCTTCGGAACATCATAAGCACGAATCTTCAACTAATGATACCCAGATCTCAAGTCGATCTTAGAGAACACCCTGGCACCCTGCAACTGGTCAAACAAATCATCAATACGCGATAACAAGTACTTGTTCTTAATGGTAACATTGTTCTACTGGCGGTAATAAATGCACATCCGCATAATCCCATCCTTCTTTTTCACGAACAACACCGGTGCACCCCCAAGGCATCACATTCGGGATGACAAACCTCTTTGCTAGCAACTCCTCAAGGTGTTCCTTCAACTCGTTCAACTCTTTCGGAGCCATGAGGTATGATGGAATAGATATAGGCTGGGTACCTGGAGCCAAATCAATAAATAAATCGATATCGCGATCTGGTGGCATGCCTGGTAGATCAGAAGGAAACACATCGAAGAACTCCCATACCAAGGGAACTGAATCAATCGTCGGAGTCTCTATAGCAGTATCCCGAACATAAGCAAGATAAGCCAAACAACCCTTCTCGACCATGTGTCGAGCCTTCAGGAAAGAGATAACTCGACTAGATGCACTGACAGATGAACCCTTCTACTCCAATCTAGGCATCTCTGGTATCGCCAAGGTAACAGTCTTGGCATAGCAATCAAGGACGACATGATATGGAGACAACCAGTCCATGCCCAGGATGACCTCAAAGTCGGTCATATCAAGCAATGGAAGATCCGCTCTAGTCTCATAACCATAGAAAGTCACGATACAGGAATGGTAAATCTGATTCACAACAACAGAATCGCCCATTGGCATGGATACATATAAAGGAGCACCCAAGGACTCGTGAAGAACACCTAGAAAATGAGAAAACAGTGATGAAACGTATGAATATGTAGAACATGGATCAAATAGTACCGTAGCATCCGTACCGCAGATAAAAATAATACTTGTGATCACGACATCTGAGGCTACTGTATCTGCTCTGACTGGAAATGCATAAAACCTAGCTGGAGCGCCCCCTGACTGGCCTCCACCTCTAGGACGACCCCTGCCCACCTACCCTCCACCTCTAGGTGGCTGGATGGCTGGTGCAGTAATCATGTGCTGATAGTCTTGCTGCTCAGCCTTGCCCCAAAGTCTTGGAAAAAACCTCTTGACGTGGCCCAGATCCCCGCACTCGAAACAACCCCTCGAAATGGTGGACTTCTGACCTAAAGTCTGGCCTTGATTGCCTGAATACCCACCGGAGGAACCCTAAATAGCTGGCTGGCGATACGTACTCTCTGGAATGGCACTGAAATAGGGTCGTGCTGGAGCACTCCGAGCAGGCGGTGGTGCTGATTGCATGAGCCTACTGGGCTGACCCCTCATGAACTGAGCCTTGCCCCCAGGTAGGGCGCCACTAAATCCTCCAAACTACCAGGTCCGATTGTCTTTCGGCACAAACTCTCCACTGCGGTTGCGAATATGCTCTATCCTCCGAGCTATATCCACAATCGAAAGAAAAGAAGTCCCCATCTCTGCCTCTCAGGCCATAGGTACCTAAATCTCAGGGTGTAGACCTTTAATGAACCTCCGCAACCTCTCTGCATCTGTGGGGAGTATAATAGCTCCATGGAGAGACAAGTTAGTGAATCTCACCTCATAGTCGGTGACAGACACGTGACCCTAACAGAATTGCTCAAACTAACCCCGAAGCTCCTCTCCCTCAGAATTTGGTATATACTTCTCCAAGAATAGATGTGTAAACTGATCCCAATATCATTCTAAGAAGATAATACTGCCACCATCTACTAGCCTGGCCCTCAAACTGGAAAGTGGTGAAGTCCACTCCATAGGACTCCAATATCCCTATGTTTCGGAGCCTATCCTTGCACCGGTTAATGAAATCTTGGGGGTCCTCTGACCGCTCATCCCCAAAGGTAGGGGGCAAAGCCTAGTCCATCTATCCAGCCACTTCTGTCGATCATCGGTCATGACTAGTACAACCTCTAGTATAGCCACTGCAATAGGCTAGACTCCATCCGCAGGTAGTGCATTTGGGGTCTGATAAACGACAACGGCGTGCCCTGGAGCCTGAGTGGTAGGGGTATGTGCTCCCCCTCCCGCCTGAGATGTGGCAGGGTCCACTAGAAATAAACCAGCCTACATCATAGAGTCCATGAACCACATCATACGACCCATGACCTCCTAGAATCCTGGTGTAGTCATGAAATCTGTTGGGGCTTGCACAACTGTAGGCGCCACATCCTACTCCTCAACAATATGATCCTCCACTGGATCCAGAGGTGGCACAACAGAAGCAATCCTAGGGCACCCTCATCCTCTGACAAGAGCCGAAGCCCTCCCCCAGCCTCTACCTCGGCCTCTAGCAACGGGAGGAGCAGCCCCTCGACCGCCTGGTACATCCTCCGTGCACGTTCTCACTATTTGTGAGAGATCAATAGAAAAACACTTAGTATAATATCAACTGCACGATAGAAGATGAAGAAAGAGAAGTTTCCTAACACCCTATAGCCTCTTGAAGATAAGCACTGATACATCCGCATCGATCCACAAGACTCTACTAGGCCTGCTTATGACTCATCAGACCTATGTAAACCTAAAGCTCTGATACCACGCTGTCACTACCCAAATCCGTAATAGGTCTAAATTCACCTAACGCCGCCGTTAGGCAAGCCCAGAAGTGAAAATACTAATTATTTACCCCTTCTTGACATATTTTAATACGAAAATTTCTTCTTTTAGAGAATAGTTTAACTAGCTTTCATGCAACTGTGACAAGTCTTGTTAAAACAAATGCCAACATTATAAGTACATACTCGGCGATGATAGAAATAACGAGTATAGTAGTACATAAATGCTACAAATCTCCAAAACCCGACGTCACAAGTACATGAGCAATCTAGAGAATACATAAAACTACTAAAACTACTGTTCGAAAGTAATAGACAGGAATAGTAAATAAGATGGAAGGAGACTCTGGTGCTGCGGATCGTAGCAAGGAAAGCAACTCACCCCTAAGTCTCCGTAGATGATCGGCTACTCGCCCGCGTGACTACTGGTGGAACCTGTTACCTGTACATCAGTGCATAAGTGTAGCGTGGGTACAGAAAATGACGCGTATCTAGTAAGTATCTAGCCTAACCTCGAAGAAGTAGTGACGAGGGGTCGACTTGATACTTACTAGAGGTCAATAATAATAATATAAGTGCATAAAGTAGACATGGTAAGCATACAATAGGTATCAATGTAGCAAATAAAAGCACTACATTAAGTACAACAAGAGTCCATATCACATCACCAACATCGCATAACTGGCCGTGAAGGCATTAACTAATTTACCCAAAATGGAACCCATTTCGATTATTAAGCATGAAGTTACCGAGGCGAGCGACCCGAATCCATAAGAATAGTGGTACTCAGTACAACCGAGGTGAACGACCCAATCCTATAAGAGTAGTGTTACCATCATATTGCCGAGGCGAATGACCCAATCCCATAAGAGTGGTGTTATCATATTGCCGAGGCGAACGGCCCGATCCCATAAGAGTGGTGTTATCATACCGCCGAGGCAAATGACCCGAACCCATAAGAGTGGTGCTATCATACCGCCGAGGCAAACGACCCGATCCCATTAGAGTAGAGAAGTTTACCTCACTCACAGAAGTACTTGCAAGGCGAGAAGACATAGAGTTTTCATAGTTATTAAATATTCCTAAATTTCCAAAAATAATAAGGTTTAATCGATAATTGCAACTTTAAATCCCTAGTCTCAGCTCTATTCAAGACAATTAATACGCATGATAAACACAACAATACAATTAAAAGCATGATGTGGATCTAAGTTTACCCGGACATATCATGGAATATAGCTACGCACAGATTCTCGTCACCTCGTGCGTATGTAGCTCCCCACACAAGTAATACACAACAAGATACACCTAAGGGGATGAGTTCCCTCTTACAAGTTTAGGCAAGAGACGTACCTCATTCCCAAGATCACTTCCGGTCCACTAATCCTCTCTAAAAGGCCCAAGTCATTGCCGAACAATTCGAAACTAGTCAAACATTATATAATTTAATCAATATATACTCAAAAGTTCATAATTTAGCTTCTAGAGTCATAACCCAACCCAAATTGCAAGGTTCTTAAAATTCACCTCCAAGCCCACATTCCCGGATTCTAGAAATATTTGAAGATAAACATTACCCATATCCTCACGAACTCAAATATATAATTTTTACTTAATTCCATAACCAATTTCGTGTTCAAATCCCATTTTTATCAAAACCGTAGGTTCTTCACAAATCCCACAAGTTTTCACAATTATTTCATGTTTAATCTACCTAAAGTCCACATAATTAACTTGAAAATGGGTGGGAGTTACTTACATTAGGATATTGATGAGAATCCCCCCTCAAATGTGCTCTCAAAATCGCCCAAAGCCAAATGAAATGTGAGGAAAAATGGCCTAAGTCTCGGATTAAAAGCCTCACTGCCCAACGATTTTCGCACATGCGACAAAATCAGTCGCACCTGCGGCTACGCTTATGCGAAAAAATCCTCGCATGTGCGGTCCTTGCCCAGGCCAGCTCGCCTCTCTTCTACAGACTAAGTCTTTCTTCTACGAGCCCGCTTCTATGGAAAGGCTGGTCGTACCTGCGAACCCAAGCATAGCTGGCCTTTTCTTCGCATCTGTGGTCCATTCAATGCAGAAGCGAGTTCTCTTATGCGAAAACTTATTTGCTTCTATGGATCACTGCCAACCCACTTCCAGGCCGCTTCTACGACCACAGGCTCACTTTTCGAGCTCGCACCTGCGGCCAAATTCATGTAGGTATGAACGCACCATACTTGAAGCACCAACAATTCCCCCATGTCCAAATTCAAGTTCGATTCCAATTTGTTTCGTATCCGGTCCCCCATCTAATTACACTCAAACATCCAACAACATAGTACGGACTCGCATAATGGAAGCTTGGGCTGGTAGGCTGTTGTCCTAGTGTAACGACCCAATCAGTCGTTTTACCTTCTAGAACCCCGTTCCCCTAAATAAGACTCCCTATATGTACTTTTACTGTTTTATGAATTGCGAGCATAGTTAGTTCGGGATTTGGAAGGATTCGGGTTGAAATCAGAACAGTTGGTTCCTTAGTTTGGCTTTAAAAGGCCAAATTTGACTTCGGTCAACATTTTGAGAAAATGACCTCGGGATCAGGATTTGACGGTTCCAATAGGTTCGTATAATGATTTTGGATTACGACATAGGTTCGGACTGGGTTTTGGACAACCCGGGGGCGTTTCAGCGCTTAACAGTGAAAGTTGACTATTTGAAGTTTTTAAAGTTATTTAAATTTGGTTTGGAGTATATTTTGGAGTAATCGAGGTCCGTTTGGAATTCCGAACGTGAGAATAGTTTCGTATGGTGATTTAAGACTTGCACGCAAAATTTGATGTCATTCCGAGTAGTCTAAATATGATTCCGCGCGTTCGGAGAAATTTGGAAACTTGAAGTTCATATTTTGGTCCAATTCGATTTTGGGTCACGATTCTTGGTTTCGTTGCTGATTTATGCGCTTCGAGAGTTCGAACATGCCCATTTTATGTTTACAAACTCATTGGTGCATTTAGATGGGGTCCCGGGTGGCTCGGGTGAGGTTTGAACCACCCGGAGTTAAGTTGGAAAAACCAGAAATTCCAGTTCGCTGGGCAATTGCCCTTCGCGTTTGTGTGAAGGGCAGCGCATTCGCGAAGCCTAGGAACATAGGCATATGCATTCGCGAAGGCCTCTCGCATTCGTGTAGAAGGGGTACGGGACCAGTGTAGTTCACCCTTAGCATTCGCGAAGGAGTCTACGCGTTCGCGAAGGGAATTTTGTGGCCTGTGGAAACTTTGCCTTCGCGAACGCGACCTGTCGCGTTCGCGAAGAAGGGTTCAATAGAGCTGGGCAGAATGCCTTAAAAATGGGGCTCAGCCATTTTGAGCCCATTTCTTCCATTCTTGGGTGATGTTTGACCTTTGTGAGAGGGGTATTCAACTAGCAACTTGGAGTTAAGTTAATTCTACCCATTGTGAGTTAAATACATAGATTGCAGGTAGATTATAACATGTAAATTGTGGAAATCAAAGGTTTAGTTGAAAAATCTAGGTTTTGACAAAAATGAGATTTTAACCACGAAAATGGTTATAGAATGGGAAAAAAATTGTATATTTGAGTTCTCGAGATTATGGGTAACGATTTCCTCCGAAAATTTTCGGAACCCGGGCACGTGGGTTCGGGGTGAATTTTAGGAATTTTATCAATTTGGGTTGGGTAATTAATCTAATAATCTTATTTCGAATAGTTAAGCATGTATTAATTAAATTATATAACATTTGGCTAGTTTCGAATTTTTCGGCATCAAATTGAGGTTTTAACGTGAAGTTGTGATCAAGAAGTGAACCTCGAGACGAGGTAAGTCTCTTGTCTAACCTTGTAAGAGGGAATTTACCCCATAGGTGTTTAAAATAAATAATTGTCTCTAATTGTGGCGGCTATGTACGTACGAGGTGACGAGAGTCCGTGCGTAGCTACTATTATACTATTGTCCGGGTAGTTTTTACAAACCAATTCATGAGTTATATGGAATTATTGCATCATACTTGTTAATTTAAAAATGTCTGAAGTTTATTAGTAATTATTGGAAAAATTGTGGGAATTCTCTTATGAAATTAGTATTATTGTTGTATAAAAATCTATATAATATTCAAGTCAAATGCTTACAAAATATTCTCCTCTTCTTGTGGAGCGGGCCGAATGCCTCGGCAGTAGATAGATGCATCTATGGTTCGTGCCGCTTGACCCTCGGCAGTGTACACATTATTTTGGATCGGGCCGTACGACCTCGTCATAAATCGTTCTTAATAATAAAAATTACTCGATGCTTTGATTTTCTTTATTGCAGCTTGTGAAGGTAAATGATTATTTGGAAATTATTAAATTGTGAAAGAATTATTTGTTTCTGCCTGCTAAGTAGATATTATTATTGATCGCATAAATTGTGTTTATTAAAGTATTTCTATCTTAATATTATTGACCCATAGTGAGTGTAAAAGTCGACCTCTCGTCACTAATTCTTCGAGATTAGACTTGATACTTACTGGGTACACGTTGTTTACGTACTCATGCTACATTTGCTGCACTTTTTGTGCAGGGTCTGAGATAGGTACTTCGGGCGGTCTTACCGGTGTGCATCCGCGCTATCCCGAGGCCTAGTGGTGAGCTTCTTTTCCTAAGCCGTTCGGTAACACCTAGTGTCTCCCTTTGTATTTGTATTCTGTCTATTTTATGTTTCGACAATATTTTGGATTTTGTATAATCTACTAGATGCTCATACTCTTGTGACACCAGGTCTTGGCAAACACGCTAGTAGAATTATGGTTTTGAATTATTACTTCGGTTTTATGCACTTAAACCTTTTATTTTCTTAAAATCTTGCAATTATGGAAAGCTTTATTACTCGTAAATTTATTAAAAGAGGGAATATTTGTTAAATTCATTAGTTGGATTGCCTAGCGGTGATGTTGGGCGCCATCACGACCTATAGGTGAATTTGGGTCGTGACAACATGGTATTAAAGTACTAGGTTCACGTAGGTCTCAAAAGTTATGAGCATGGCCTAATAGAGTCTTGCGGATACGTCTGCACTTATCTTCGAGAGGCTATAGGGTGTTAGGAAACTACCTTTCTTCATCTTCTATCGTGCAGTTGATGTAATACTAAGTATCTTCCCCTTACTCTCTCACAGATAGTGAGAACGTACTTTGTGGAGGTTCCAGACCAGGGAGGAGCTGCTCCCCCTATTGTTAGAGGCTGAGGGAGGGTTTTAATTGAAGTTATCATTATATTTTCCGTAATTGCATAACCTTAATTGAAGTTATTATTATCTGTTCTGTAAATGCTTAACATTAATTGAGTTTTGTTATCCCTTTCATTGTTGACTTATCCTTATTTGGAATCATTGATTTATGTTATCTCTCTTATCGTCGAGTTGTACTTATTTGGAATAGTTGTTATACATTAAATCTTCCCTAGTTGAGATATTCTTGTTGAAATCATTATTACCTTTTGTGTCTTTCATTGTGAGCACGTTCATCCGTTTCCTTGTGTTCTGTAGATCTTGTGTTGATTTACTTGCAGTACTCTCGTGTTATTGTTGTTGTTCTTGTACTTAGTGTTGTTGAGCCGAGGGCTATGCGTGGTTGCTGTATTGAAATTTGTTTTGAGGGAAAGTTGTGGCATATGGGCACATGTGGTGAAAGACCTTATATTGTGTTGTTATGTTTTTGGCACATGTGGTATTGTTGAGAGGACTGCCGGGTTGTTCGCACATGAGTAGTCCGTGCTTTTTTTTACCATTGATATTTGCACATGGGCGTGACAAGGAGGGCTATATATGTGGGTTTGCGCATGTGGCGAGACAAGGTGGGAATATTATTATACGCGTGTGGCGAGATAAGGCAGGTATTTACTTTATAGTTGCGCACTTAGCGAGACTAGGTGGGATATGTCGGGAATGATTTGTGATGGCTTGGGGGCATTGTTATTGATGATATTTTTGTGGTGGTGTGCCTACCTTGTGTGAGTTATACATTGTACATGTTGTGATGATTATTTCCTATGTGCCATTCATTGTCTCTACTCTTACTCATTGAATTGAGTTGTGATAGAACACTTACACAAACATACACATAGTTGATCACCTATATCAATTTAAGAAGATAAATCCTGATGTTATTGACCATTTACATATACTCTCGTTTACTTGCCTTCTGTGTGAGAATTGTCTTATTGGCACGTGAGTTGTCCGTGCGGCCATGAGTCATTATTATTGTTGGCATGTGAGTTGTCCGTGAGGATATGAGATACTGTCACTCCCTTGGCACGTGAGTCATCCGTGCGGTTATGAATTGTAATGAGGGCACAAGATTCCAGGTGATTAGTGTTCATGAGTTGGGGCCTGTGAAATAGGACTATGAGGTGAAGTAAAATCCTTAAACAAATCTAGTGTGGAAGCGGTTGCTCTTACTGAGTTGTTACTTTTTTCCTTACTTGGTTTCACCGGAATTAAACTGTGTTCAGCTGACTCCATGGAATTTGTCGCGCCCCTTTTTCTCACGAAATCGGACCTCGACGTCGTGCCAACTCTTTTAAAGGAGGTATTAAAAGAGGAGAGTCGCCACCTAATGGTTTAAGGTGTGTTAGGGCACCTATTTGCATATGACTCAGGTTTGACTAGTGTGCATCACCAAAGATCGGGTATGGGCTCGAACTTACCTCGAAGAGAAGGTGTTAGGCACTTTTCGAGGTCCACAACTATGGGTCCCGAATGAACTTGAATTATATGAATTAGTCAGATAAACAAAGATAGAGAAAACAAGAAGTTTGGGAAGTTTGATTATCAAAGACTTTGAGTAAACACTTGATTCATGTCTATAGGGATTTAAGTTCTTAACTCTGAACTGCTTAACATACAATTTGTCTTGTGTGCATTTGTTGCTTACATATGGAGGCCGACTTGAGCCATTTATTGTCTTTATGTGCAGTCCTACATGTTTTTAATGTCGCCTAGTTTTGACATTTCTGAGCAGCCTAAGTCAAGTCTAGAGCCACCCAAAAATAGAGGTCCAAATGCCTCCTGGACCACAGGCATGGGACGGGTAGTGCACGTATAAGGCACGATTTAGAATCAACTAGTGCGCTTTAGGTAATAACTTAAAGATAGTAATCGGTTAGCAGGAGATGATAGTCTGTGCCCGCTAAATAATATGAGTAATACCCCATCTCGAGGGAGTTACGAAGTATTATTTATGTTGCACGGGGTGATCTTTTAAGCTAAAAAACTTAGGGGCCCCCATTTATTACATGCATATATGACATTGTTGTTTCTAGTGGCTTAGACAAGGAAGCAGTAAACCATTTGCTGTTAACGCTGGTTTTAGATACCAGTTTTAGAAAGGTGACATTGTCCTACATACATGATATCTAATAGTGGCATAGTTAAGCAAATGAACATAGTTATGGGAACCCAGCCTTGACAAGGGGATAAACAATATTAAGAGAATGACAGTATCCTAAAGGCAGGATCTCTAACAATTGACAATCGAACCTTGATTTTATAACACTTCACCTCTTTTGAGCAGGTTATCTGGGCGGAGCAATAACAATAACAATAGCTAATTGATCAGTCAAGGTCCTATAGGCATGACTTCTAGGTGAAAATAGAATATAAGCTGGTGAGATCCTATAGGCATGGTATCTAATGAGTATGCTATAATCATACAAATCGAAAGAAAGTTCACTGGCATTTATTTTCTGTATGTTGTCTAGTAGCACATAGCAGTAGAATGAATAGAGGGTTTACATCAGTGCTCTAATGGTAGACAAGTTATGTGAGTGTGTGAGTTTCCTAAAGGCATGATTTCTACCAGTGGAAGTAAAATGGCATATACAACAAATTGGATAACACGTAAATCATAGGAAACCTATGGGCATGTTTTCTACCCTTGCATACAAATATCAGAGTATACCCGTTTTCTAGTTTCACTATCACCCCAATTGTTCATTACAGAGTTATTACAGACCCAATGATAAACATAATTACAAAATATTGTACAAACAATAAAAGTAGGCCACATCGGGCCCAAAAGTAAATACCCAGCATTGCCTGGGCCTTCAATAACTCTCACATAGAATACCTAGATTCCCAACAGGGAACTATATTCATCAGCATAACACAGAAACCATAGGAGAACTCAAGCCAAACCAAATAGCCCTAGATTGACCAATATTACCCGGACATTGAATCACTCAAACCAACCAGTTTACATATATTCAGTGGACAGTAGGAAGAAAGAACTGAGTGTCAGAGATAGCTCAGGTCTCAAATAGTAAAGAGAGTGGCTAGAAGACCCCAAATCCTAGTGTGTCAGAGATCACAAGGGTCTTAAATGGATCCTAAGCAGTGCTCACACTAGGGTGGTCAATAGAGAAGTCTTAGTGACCTTGGCTTTCAACCGGCCAAGAGTGATATATTCAGAATAGTGTAGGTAACAAATAAGAGTGAGGGAATAGTGATTTAGAGGGCGGAATTTGAAGAGGTGCATTTGTATTTTAGAAAGCAGACATGACAAGGGTGACATACAAGCAAAGAGAATCAACAAAACTCAAAGAGCAGGTTGTTATCACGAATTCAAACACTTAGCATATTGGGCAGAAAATATTTTATTGAAAGACAAGGGCACCAAAGTTTCTGACATTACAAGATTGACATACAAAGGTGCATAATACTAAACGAGTCTGAAGTAGAGCATTAACTTGAAGTATTAGAACCTAGGGGGACCAAATCATGTTAAGTATCCATCACAATATCAAAAGACAGACATGTTAACTTACGTCATGAAGCTAAACAGTATTAAACATGGTAAGGAAACACAAGTTGAGATAGCTACTCTAAAGGTTCAAATAATCACTAAAGGATATGAGATTCAGCAAACAAAGACATGGCGAAGTGTCAAAACTAGCATGGGAGCGGATCATAGTTAACAGTGAACATATTACATATGCGAGTTAGTCATTACAGGAATGCAGAACAGAGTAGGAAAAACAAACTCATGTCAAACTGCAAATATAGACATTCGGGTATCAACACATTAAGCTTAAGAGGGTCTAAATTATTTAGGTAAAACATATTCAAATAACATATCTCATAACTGGCAGCTTTATTTAAAATCAAATGCTAAAGAGGTTCAAGACATGTGTAAAGCTAACAAGGTTGCACACAGAAATATCCCAAAACACATTAGGTCACGAATTTTAGAGGTAAGAATATGCAAATCGTGAACACAGAAGAACAAAATTGTAAAAGCCAAAAGACTTACCAGTTATCAGTTGACAAAAATAGACAACAGGAAAGAACCAACTCCATAAAACTCTGAATATCAATCAAAGAGTGAGAACCCAGAATCTTAGTGCGTCAGAGTTCCCAAGGGCTTTGAATGAACCCCGGGTAGTGCTCGTACCAAGAAAAGTTAAAAAATCAAAATCCGGTAGCCTTGGCTTTCAGCCATCCAAGAATCAGAGTATAGAACAAGAGAATAAGAGAACAATAGAGTAATAACTCTAATTTTTATTGAAAGTCTAGCGATTCCGGTCTTCCCTAAAAGGGGAATAGGAAGGGGGTTTTATAGCAGTAAAAATCAAGCAAACAAACAATAAAACAGTCAATCAAACACAAATAAGTAAGGAAAAATATATCATGCGCTCAATAATAGAACCGGTAAAGG
The DNA here is from genome assembly GCF_000390325.3 of Nicotiana tomentosiformis. NCBI lineage: Eukaryota > Viridiplantae > Streptophyta > Magnoliopsida > Solanales > Solanaceae > Nicotiana > Nicotiana tomentosiformis. Next base: position 29,731,450 of record NC_090820.1, on the reverse strand, counting down.
AGAAATCAAAATTTCAAAACCTAATTGAGTCCAATAGTCATGAATCTGGCCGGAAATGTAAGAACCGTTCATTGTAGAGTATATATAGATGAAACATCGGCCAGATTCTCACAAAATTAGAGCTAAATCAGGCTTGTCTTGAAAGGTAGCATTTACCAAAATTAGGTAAATATCAAGTAACACCATGAACGCCTGAGTAGTAGCAAAATAAGGCAAGAGAATCATGAAAGGACCCCATATTGGGGCCGGATTCGGAGGGGATTGGAGGGTGTTGTGGCTAAGGTTTCTCAGAGAGGAGAGAGTGTGAGGGAAAGGGGGCGGTGGTTTTTAGGAAATGGGGATTAGGGTTAGGGTGATGGGATTAATTAAAAGGTGTTGGTTTATTAGGGGCCGTTGATAATGTGAGATCAACGACCAAGATGAGAGAATTGGGTTGGGCGGGTTGTTTTAACGGGTATGGGTAGTGGGTTGCTGGGTATTTACAAAGGGGTATTTATGTTTTGGGCTTAGGGTAATTGGGCTAAGGTTTGGGTAGATTGGGCTATGGTCTGGGTAGTATTGGGTCCGAAATATAGGTATGAAATTGGGCTATTAATTAAATACCCCAAATTTTATCAAAATAATTTATGGAAAATGCTCAATAAAATGAATGCAAATATTATTTATGCACTGAAATAATTAAAATAATAACTTTGTATTATAAAAATATAAATTTTCTATTTTGACATAAATAATATAGAATAAAGAGCCTTTATGTATGAATATAGGCCATTATTGCAAAATTAGATAAATAGCTTAGAAATGCTAATGTAATTATATGAAATAAAATAAAATATTTGAAACATATATTATATGTGCAAAAAATAATAATTTTAGCTAACTAAGTCATCACAAAATAATTCCTAAATATTTATATAATTTAAATTCAAGAAAATTAATTTAAAGCTCTAAAAATTATGGACAATTATAGAAAATGCTTTTATAGGTTTGTAAACTAAATATTGATGCATATATGCTATTTTGAAAGTGTATATGCATTTTGAGAAATATGAGGGCAAAATTTGTGTATCAACAGCATTACTACCTGCGTGCTCCTTGTTGCTAATTGTTGTTTCTAGTGTTCTATTGCGAGTATAGTTTTGTTATCTTACCCTGCTTAGTTATATATTGGCATTGTTTCCTTGTTAGTTTCACATTCATACTAGTACATGTTGTTAAGTCTAGTTGGTATCTTGACCGTCCCTCGTCACTACTCCACCGAGGTTAGTCTTGTTACTTATTGGGTACCGCTGTGGTGTATTCATGCTATGCTTTCTGCACATTTTTGTGTAGATCTAGGTACTTCAGAGTTGGTTGATCACTGGCTAGTTGTTCAGGTTTTGCTGTGGAGACCCAAGGTATATCTACCGTCGCGTTCACAGGCCTTAGAGTCACCTTCTGATATTGTACTTATCATGTCTATTTTTATTCCGGAACAGTTGTACTTAGAAGATTTTTTCTAGTAAACTCAGTAGAGCTTATGACCTGTACTACCAATTTTGAGTATTGTATTGCACTCAGGATTATTGGTTTACTTATAGAAAATTCAGTTCCATGCTTAATAGTTGTATCTGGTCAAATTTTGTCATTTAATTCAGTTAGTGTTAGGCTTACCTAGTCTTAGTGACTAGGTGCCATCACGACATCCTACAGAGGGAAATTGGGGTCGTGATAAGTTGATATTAGAGCCCTAGGTACATAGGTGTTACGAGTCATAAACGAGTTTAGTAGAGTCTTGCGGATCGGTATAGAGATGTCTGTACTTATCTTCGAGAGGCTACAGAACTATTAGGACAATTTCACTTCTTTCATTCCTATTGCGTGAGTTTATTGATCTCAGAGTTTGAGCTTTTGTCCTTCTATTCTCTCACAAATTGTGAGGACACGAGCTGTGGTTACTAATGACACTGCCTCCAGAGCTGGAGCTGATAGGGACCGAGGCAAAGACAGACGCAGAGGCCGAAGAGGGGCATGTTCTGTAGCTAGAGCACCTGTCAGAGCAGCAATTGAGGAGCCGCCAGTAACGCCGGTTGGGGAACAGGTACCGGAGGTGTCTGTTGCTACCCCGAGACTTCAGGGGATGTTGGCACATTTCCTGAGCATGTTTGGCATATTGGCTTAGGCGGGGTTGAATCTGGTTGCACTAGCCACTTCAAAGACCGGGGGAGGAGCTCAGACTCCCACCGCCCGTACTCTAGAGCAGCGAGTCCACGTTGGTCAGGTTCCAGGTGTCATTCCGACATAGCTTATTGTTCCAGTTCAACCCGTGGTTAGCACAGTAGCATCTGAGGAGGAACAACTTAGACTTGCAATGTTCAAGAAGTATTACCCTCCTACCTTTAGTGGTGTGGCTTCAAAGGATGTGCATGGGTTCCTAGAGAAGTGCCACCGTATTCTCTGCACTATGGGTGTTGTGGAGACAAGTGGGGTTGCTTTTACTATGTTTTAGCTTAAGGGAGCGACATATCACTGGTGGCAAGTGTTCGAGTTGGATAGCTCAGCCGATGCAACTTCACTTTCATGGACTCAGTTTTTAGAGATGTTCCTGAGAGAGTTTGTTGCCCAGATCCTTCGGGACTTTCTGTTTCCCATTACAATAGTTTTTGATGTGATTTATAGATGGTTGGTTACGATTTGTGATTTAGATACTCTACCGATATGTGAAGTACGTTACATGTTGTGATTTTGTATCGCGAAATGGAATTAGTGGAAGGTTCGGTTGGTATGATGTATATTCTACTTGTGATTCAGAGTTAAGGGTGACACCCTCGCATTTTCATGTGATTTGACATGTTTTAACTGGGCTACGTGCCGCAGTGGGGTTATATTAGGATGAGATCCTTGTGATTAGTTCATATGTTTTGATCCTCCCTTGTGGAATTGATTCATGAGTATGGTACTTATAGGGAGTTGTGCCTGTCGGACCTGTTCGATAGTTCTCTCATGTGTTTGTCTTTGCATATTTAGTCATATTCTCGTTGTGCTTATTAGGTTTTAGCTTACGAGGTGCGTGCCCAGGTGGTGTTAGATGTGACTTATTGATTTGTGTGAATAGTTATGAGGTCTTTATTTTTCTCGCACCGTTGTCAGTGTTATGAAGGTTTGGAACAGGGTTCTAGCTGATATGAGGTTAATTGTCGGTGCTAGATTTGATTATGCGCAACTATTGTGACTAGAGTTTTTGTTCTGGGCATATGTATGATGTGTCACGTCGTGTAGTTGTACCTTGTGGGTGTAGGTATGAGTTGTTGCAGATGGTTGAGGCTAGTACTGTGTGTTGATGTGGGAATCAGGTCTTTGGGAAATGATTATATAGTAAAAATTTGACTCTAAGGCTTATTAATGTTGGTGGAAGGAAAAATCTTCAGTTGAGATGGTGTTTTCGGGCTATGTTGATTGGGGTGACGTGGGGTCACCTGCGAGTATATGTATGGTAAGTACATTCAGTGATTTGATGACTTCAGAATGGTTCTTGGCACGTTCTGTAACGACCCGGCTAGTCGTTTTGAGAGTTGTAGCCCCATTCCCCATTTACTGCTCAATTTATGCTTCACATTTGTTATTAGGGTCCGGTGAGGTTTTAGGAATGAATTGGAACACTTAGTTCCAATGTTTAAAGTTTAAGTTAAAATAGTGACCGGATGTCGACTTATGTGTAAATGACCCCGGAATAGAGTTTTGATGATTCCAATAGCTCCGTATGGTGATTTTGGACTTAGGAGCCTGTCCGGATTTGTTTTTGAAGTCCGTAGTGGAATTTGGCTTGAAATGGCGAAAGTTGAATTTTTGGGAAGTTTGACCGGGGAGTTGACTTTTTGATATCGGGGTCGGAATCTAGTTCTGAAAATTTTCATAGCTCTATTATGTCATTTATGACTTGTGTGCAAAATTTGAGTTTAATCGGAATTGATTTGATAGGTTTCAGCATCGAATGTAGAAGTTGGAAATTTTTAAGTTCCTTAAGCTTGAATTAGGGTATGATTCGTGGTTTTATCATTGTTTATATGATTTGAGGTTTCAACTAAGTTCGTATGATGTTTTAGAACTTGCTGGTGTATTTGGTTGAGGTCCCAAGGGCCTCGGGTGAGTTTCAGATGGTTAATGGATCAAAATTTGGACTTAAACAGCTGCTGGAATTTTTCTGCTGAAAATAATCGAGGCTGGAAAAAAATCGAGGCTGGAAATCGAGGTCAGGAAATCGAGGTCAAGAAATCGAGGTATGGAAATCGAGGCCAGGAAATCGAGGTCAGGAAATCGAGGGCAGCGCATGGACAGAAACTTTAAGTTATAAAACGGGAGTTTCGTCCCATTTTCAATGTTTGACAAATTGGAGCTTGGGGAGAGGCGATGTTTGAGAGATTCTCAAGGGAAAACATCGGGGTAAGTGATTCTAATTCGAATTTGGTCAATATACACGAATATATCATTGTTTTCTTCATTTAATTAGTGTTTTGAGATGGAAATTTGAGAAAAATAAGGAATAGTTCTTGGACTTGAATTTTGAGGTTTTGAATGGGATTTTTTTATCAGATTTGAGTAAATTTGTTATGGTTAGACTCGTGAGAGAATGGGCTTTCGGGTTTTGTGACTTTTGTCAGATTTCGAGACGTGGGCCCGGGGCGGGGTTTGAGCCGATTTCGGATTTCTGGCTATAATTTCGTATCTTTCTTGTGGAATTGATTCCTTTAGCCTATATTGATTGTACTGTGCTTCTTGTGGCTAGATTCGGGACATTTGGAGACCAATTCACGAGGCAAGGGCATAGCGGAGTAAGAAATTATGCGGTTTTGATGTAAATAACACTTTTAAACTTGGTTCTGAGGGTAAGAATCCCCGAATTCGTGTTATATAAATTGTTTGGAGGTGCCTCACGATAGTTGACGAGTGTGTGGATGTGCACCATTAAAATTGTGACTTGAATAAATTCTATAAAGTTGTAAAAATTAAAGAATCATGTTATTATCTGAACATTTCCCACGTGTTAGAGAACATGAGATGATGCTCTTATTAAAGATCATGTTTAAGCTATGTGCCGATATTTTGGGACCCATGGGGTTGTGTTGCTGTTAAATTAATTATTTTAAAAATGTACATTTCACACTCAGTCATATTCATCCATTATGAGGATAATTATGGGATCGAGTTGCGCGCCGCAACATGCTATATTGCCTTTATATATATTATTATTATTATATGGACCGGGGCTGCCCGCCTGCAGCAAGCCTTATAGTCTTTACTATTATATGGATCGGGGTTGCCCGCCTGCAGCAGGTCTTATAGGCTTTATTATTATTATTATGGGATCGGACTGCACGCCGCAGTAGGCCATACCGGCTTTATATAGCGCTTGGGCTGAAGGAGCCCCTCCGAAGTCTGTACACACCCCTAGTGAGAGTAGATGATTATATATTCGAGATGGACTTCCCAGGGCATGGACTTGCCTTACTTATTTGTATAGTGATGAAAGTTTGCCTGGAAATGGATCTTGTCTGTATCATTTACATTTGGGGAATAAATTACCCCAGGGCTAGACTGGCCTTATACGGTACTGAGTGACTGACTGTCAGTCGATGTGTATATATATACGGGATGGAATATCCCTGGGCTGGATTGGCCATAAACAGTACTGAGTGATCAAATGATTTGTTACCAGTTGTCACGACCCAAACCGATGGGCCGCGAAGGGCACTCGGTACCTTACTCAACCAAGTACCAACATAACGTATTTTTTCGTATCATACTATCATAGATAATTGAGCCGGAGAGGTTGCCGTGAGATAGGTAGAATACAACATGTAATACCAACTTATATATAAGACATATGGGCCTCTAAGACCAAAATAAACACCCGTACACTGAACATAGGCCGAAGCGTGAAGATATAATAGTAATTCACATGGGGAATCAAGAATATTGACACCCCTAGTATTTCTATGAATAGAATCATTTATGAAAGTTGCGTATTTTGCTCGTTTCATTTGTATCATTTGGATCATGCCAAAAGGAAAGAAGGGATAGCCTTAACATACCTGAACCGATTCTCTTAGAATTTGCAATTCAAGCTTCACAGAATCAACAACCAACGTTATCTAATTTTGGTGTGGAATTGTTTTGCTCTTTGAAGAACTCACGGCCAGCCACTCTCTAAAGCGTGAATTGCACACATGAAGAACTCATTTGATTTATAATGTACACATGAATTCATTTGAAGAAACTCACGTTCTTAAGACTTAAAATTTGCTCTCTTTCTTTAGATGTATATGTGACACATATGCTTAAGACTTAAAATGGCTCTCTTTCATTAAATGAATATGTGACTCATGTCTTTAAGATTTGCCAAATATCACCTCTCTAATCTTGCCACATAACATAATAACTTAAGAGTCACAATTCCTTGGGGTGGCTTGTTGCCACGTGGGGGAGGCTCTTATCTTGCCCAATTCTTTAATTAATTACCCAATGATTCCTTAATTAACTAGGTAATCTCCCATTACCCAATAATTGTTCAATTACCTTAACTTACTTAAAGTACTACTCACTTTTAACATACCTTATACATCTTATTATTATGGTCATATAGTACCTTGTTTGGCATTAGTCCATTAATACCAGGTATTTTAGCTCGGGCCTTATTTTATCCCAACATGTTAAACTTTGACGAAAATTCATTTTCTTTGATTTTCTTACCCTCTCACCTTCACGAATTTACTCATCACTTGTTTGAAATAGCATAATGCTTATAATCTCAAAATAATCTTATTCTCGAACTTACCTCGATTAGCTTACGATGAAATTTTAACATACGAAAATGCGGGATGTACCATCTCATTTCCGAGATTCTATCAATTTACTTATGGCGTACTTTCACGTATGAAAATATAGGGTGTAACATCATTCCCCCTTTGGAACATTCATCCTCGAATGTTGATTGATGCACGTATCAATTTCATAACTTATGTCTTCCGAATACTATAATATTCTCGTTGCCATTTAGGCAACTGTTCTTTGAATAAATCCAAAGGCCAGGGCATTCCCCCCTTTAGGCCTCTTTCTCACACCATGGTCTGTGGTCGGAATTCTTCCAATCTCGTAACTCTTGCTACCTTCTGCCATGCAGCCTGTAGGACTTTTTCCTTGCATGTGCTCCTATGCAACTCTTCCCTTCAGCTTTTAGCCAATCTTTAGGCCTCACTATGGGAACATATACAGAACTTGATAAGATGTTTCTCTGGGCATCTAGAGGTGTATTGAAGTTCTTCGGTCGGTACTTTGTTGAACTTAAGAATATTGGCATATATCATTTCGTACTTTGTAACTTCTATCCATCCATTGTTGATTTACCTCAATGTTGATCTACAATCTACCACTAATATGTTAAAACTTCTTACGTAAAACATTGCCACTAGGGTTTACATTGCATCGAGGAATATTCGAAGTGATTTTCCTGATCCACTTAGCGGCGATACTGTACTTCAATAACCGTACTTTATAGCATCCCAATGTGACTCACTTATGTGGGTATTTTAATCTTGTACAATTCATGAAATCCCTTCAAATCATCACTCAATCGAAGGTCCAACTGTCATCCTTCATTTATCACAAGTATACCGTCATTTTTCTACCAGGGCAACATTCCATCCCTTTTAAATGCTATTAGTCTTAGACTCCTTTGAGTTCATTCAGGCTATACTGAGCTTTCTATAACTTAGAGAAACCATCAGCTCTCTTGTTTTCATGGGCTTAATCCTAAGGACTTATCCATTCTCATCACCTTTCACTCGCCCTTTCTTATCCTTACTCGTGTCTTCCTAAAACCTTGTCGCTTTACCATACTTTAGCTTGCGACCTACACATATCTAGTTATACTACTCACAACCTTCTTTCAACTTGCTTGCACCATATATTTCCTTGTGTTATTTTGGAACATCAAGCGAGCCATCACATCGTCTCAAACTCTTCTTTACTCTCTTAACTAGGCCTTTCGGTACCTAGAAACCATAGGCTGGAAAATATATGCCACTGACGACGCCGCTATCATTCCTGGATATTGAATCACAGTGCTTCTAGCCTTCTATCTGAAGTATGGACTATTCACGATCTTCTGTATTTGAGTATCTCGTACGTTGTTCACCTTTACCTTACTTACCTTAAAATCTCGCATCACATCTTCTATCTCTTTCATGACCTCCCTTCCACATAGGTATAATTCGCATCCGCGACTGGAAGCTCTATTATAATACTTGCACCTCTAGTGCATACACACTCCGGTGGGAGCTTCATATTGACTTCTTATGAGGCTGGTACTCTTCTAACTGACTTTATCATAGACCATTATAGAATATGGCTACTGTACTATCTCTCTTGTACCTCTTATATTAAGAGCGATCCTGCAATGTTCTCAATCAAGATTTCTATAATTTTCTGGGTCTAATAATCAGACTCCTGATTTACTTCGTTGTTGTAACTCTTTTGATAAGAGTGGGTTGCTCTAGTGGTAAGCACCCTCCTCTTCCAACCAAGAGGTTATGAGTTCGAGTCACCCCAAGAGCAAGGTGGGGAGTTCTTGGAGGGATGGAGTCGAGGGTCTATTGGAAACAACTTCTGTACCCCAGGGTAGGGGTAAGGTCTGCGTACACACTACCCTCCCCAGACCTCACTAGTGGGATTATACTGGGTTGTTGTTGTTGTTGTTGTTGTTGTTGTTGTAACTCTTTAGTTTCCTCTTCCTTCTGATCAACCTTTATGTAGGCTAAAGCTATTTTCTGATCTGTGGCTCACGGTATTAGTTATTACTTTAGCCTTTCATGGGCGCTATGGAATATCCATGATACAATCTTCTGATAATTCAATCCTTTGTCTATGCCCTAGGCTCAATTCTTTCTTTTAACTTATACCAGAGTCTTCTACGGTTGTATGAATGTCAACATATATGGTGCATGAATATCACTCCGAAGTATTAAGTGCATAATCCCTTTTGTTCCCTCTGAGGTTCCTTTAAACGTAAGCTATTACATTTCCTGGACTTTCTGCCCCTCTGTTGCATGTATACTTAGTTTATCTTAGTTCCCACGCATGCCGGAATTTTTGTGCAACTCACATGGTATCGCATATTACTTTTGCATTTTTCTTCCTGTTCCTTAGCCATGGTAGGTTCCACTTTCTCATGGAGCGCATACAATGTTGTATTGAGACTGTTTTTACATGACCATTTCCTCTTTAGGTCACTGTGCTTAGGTTGAAGCCTTCTTCCTTATTTCCTCAGCTAGTCTTTCGTTGTAGTACTTAGGGAATACCTTCTGACTCTTGTGAAGCTGCGAGCTTATTACATCGTATACTTTAAGGAATTTTTGATGTTCTTCCTTGCCTATAATTATCCGTAGTTACTTATTTCCACGCCCTTGGGCTTGTAGGGTTACTCCTGAACTGAAGTTTTGACTGTCTTCCCAGTGAGACTATATTTTATATCCAAAATATTCATACGGTACCTTTAACTACCCCGACTCCCATCTGAATATTTCTCAAGTATTACAATGTCATATCTACGAGACTAAATTCCCCATGTTGGGGTTCACTATGTTTATCTTGCACGATTTGTTGATTTGTCTGTATCCTCTTGTCTAGCCATAACTAGGCTCTTCCTGAATCAACTACTCATTGGCTCATTCTCATATCAATATTCTGCGTAATCTTTCATGGGTCATTTCCTTTATCTTAACTTACGTCCCGCACTGGCTCCTTATCTATCAATAACATCTCAAGCAGGAACCCTTACCTACTCTCCTTGACGTTGTATTTGCATAATGTTCTGGAATCGTAGCATATCTGTAGGATTTGAATAAGTGCAATCCTATCCCTTTCTCATTCTTATCACATTCTTCCTTTATTAATCCATAGTTACTAGAACCACTTAATTATGACTTAATGCCACATCACTCCATATTCCCCCCTTTAGGGGAATACTAGGAGTTGGAGCCACGAGGATCTACCTATAGATATTTTACATCTTCATCTTTGGCATCTTTTTAAATCATCTATGGCCCTTACTCGCCTTGCGAAAATCCTTCTGTATCAAGGATAATAAAATTCCTTAATCGCGAGTGTGACACTTAGTATAACTAGCACATACATTCCCTTAAGCTTAACTTTACTTACATTGCTTGCCTTAGGGAAGCGTCTTCCTAAATGACCATTCTCTGAATTTCTCATGAATCTTCTTTTGTTGTCCACTCTATTATCGCCGGAACAATATCTAAAATTCTCATGATGCTGACTATTATCCAATCACTCAGCCCCTAATTCATGTTTAGTTTATCTTGTTCACCAGCCCATACTGGTTTCTATTGTTCCGAGATCTAACTTTTCCTTCAGGTAGTCGCATTGGAGTCACGAACTTATTTCTTGAAATGAGGATATGACTTTCTGGCCTATACTCTTTTGTTATCTCAAGGCCTGTCACCTCTCGTCTTTTCCTTCAATTGACTATAGACTCTGTAATACTGTCATCTTTTTGATCTACCGTTGTCATCCATGTATCATATTTTACTCATAATGCTTCATTAACTCATTTCTTATTTCCCGCTAACATTTATGTCTATCACTTTATTCTGAAAATTGGAACAAGACATTCTTTTGCTTTTAGCTCCCCTTTGCTCCATCCAGTGGCTCTTTGGGTTTCTTAACGTTCTCGCTCTACTAGGGACGCGAGCCACAATAAGGTAATATTTATCCTTTCCAGGCTTTCCATGCCTATCTTGTGATTATTTCTCATGCTAATATTCACATCTAATTGTAATATTCTAGAGTGCACCATCTGGGTTCCTCACAAGGAGATCTATTAGCACCTTTGTAATATCCTTCGGAAATGTCAACTAACACAAACAATCCATTTACCATTTTGGGTTATTCTAACCCCAGCCGGATCCTAATATCCTCTCCTTTTCTTAAACTACACATGTTAGCCCCCAAATAGGGTATAGCTGAGATGGGTGTGGCCAATTCTACATACATCTGTTACTGTTGAAGGTAAGTCACAATGCTTATATTTTTCTGCCGGAGTTGAAAATACTGATAATCTTCATTAACTGGGTACCTCGTACCCTTCTCATCTTCCTCCTTTTACTTATTGAAGCTTGTATCTATCTTCTGAATCTCTCATTGCCGTTCACCATAGAGGTGGATAGATATTCTTGCCTTAAGGCTCCTTATCAAGAAGCTTACACGTAAGGTACACACATGTTCTGCTGAAGACCTCACATTTATCCATCATAGGAATGATGCAAACTCGAGTTCCTATAACTCAACTCTTCCACAGCTATATATCTTACCAACCATCTTTCTGGATGTAGGTATCGTCGTATTATGAATGAGATAGAGTTTAGGAAATTGAGTTCTTACAACTGAGCTCTACCACACGATCTAGAGTAAGAAGAAAGAATGACAGTCTTAAATGCCCTGTAGCCTCCTGCTTATAAGTGTGGTGCACGACATACCTATAAACAAGACTCTACTAGACACGGCTTGTAGACTCCCTAGGATAGAACTGCTCTGATACCACTTTTGTCACGACCCAAACCATGGGCCGCGACTGGCACCCAGTACCTTACTCAACCGAGTAGCAACATAACGTATCTTTTCGTATCATACTATTATACATAACTGAGCCAGAGAGGCTGCCGTGAGATAGGTAGAATACAACATGTAATACCAACTTATACATAAGACATATGGGCCTCTAAGACCAAAATAACCACTCGTACACTGAACATAGGCCGACAAGGCCATACAATCATTTACGTACACGCCATCTGTCTACAAGCCTTTAAGAATACATAATTATCATAAAGGTCGGGACAGAGCCCTACCATACCAATAAATACACATCTAAATCATACTGACCAAAGAAGCAACTCCAGAGCAAATGGAGTGCACCAATATCTTCCGCTGAGTTGATCGCCTACTTGGAGGACTCTCGACCTGTCTATCGAGACCTGTGGACATGAAACGCAGCGTCCCCAGGCAAAAGGGACGTCAGTACAAATAATGTACCGAGTATGTAAGGAATGAAAATCAGTAAATAATAGACATGAGAGAAACATGGAGTAAAAGACTTGACATGTACGTCTTCATAGCTCTGTGAATCATTTCATTTTTATAACGTCATGCATATGCGTATAAATGCCATACCATGAATAGGTATATATGTTCATAACATCATCAAACCTCTGAGGGCATCCCATCATATCATTTCGGCCACTGTGGGCAATTCATCAACGTATACCAGCTGATCAGGTGGTGGTGCGTATATAATGCCGTAAACTTTTTTCATATCCCATATACATATAATATATGCGTATATAACGCCATCTAGTCATGGGTCAATGTATATGTATAAATACATGAAATGCATAAGAAATAAGTTAATAAGATTTCTTGGAATGTCATAAAAATAATATGCCTGTCGGATAAACTTTATCAAATACGTATTTCTCTGAGACCCATGAACAGAAGATATAATAATAATTCACATGGGGAATCAAGAATATTTACACCCCTAATATTTCTATGAACAGAGTCATTTATGAAAGTTGCGTATTTTGCTCATTTCATTTGTATCATTTGGATCATGCCAAAAGGAAAGAAGGGATAGCCTTAACATACCTGAACCGATTCTCTTAGAATTTGTAATTCAAGCATTATAGAATCAACAACCAACGTTATCTAATTTTGGTATGGAATTATTTTGCTCTTTGAAGAACTCACGGCCAGCCACTCTCTAAAGCGTGAATTGCACACATGAAGAACTCATTTGATTTATAATTTACACATGAATTCATTTGAAGAAACTCACGTTCTTAAGACTTAAAATTTGCTCTCTTTCATTAGATGGATATGTGACTCATATGCTTAAGACTTAAAATGGATCTCTTTCATTAAATGAATATGTTACTCATGTCTTTAAGACTTGCCAAATATCACCTCTCTAATCTTGCCACATAACATAATAACTTAAGAGTCACAATTCCTTGGGGTGGCTTGTTGCCACGTGGGGGAGGGTCTTATCTTACCCAATTCTTTAATTAATTACCCAATGATTCCTTAATTAACTAGGTAATATCCCATTATCTAATAATTAATCAATTACCTTAACTTAATTAAAATACTACTCACTTTTAACATACCTTATACATCTTACTATTATGGTCATATAGTACCTTGTATGGCACTAGTCCATAAATATCGGGTATTTTAGCTCGGGCCGTATTTTATCCCAACATGTTAAACTTTGACAAAAATTCATTTTATTTGATTTTCTTACTCTCTCACCTTCACGAATTTATTCACCACTTGTTTGATCAATTCATCACTCTCCGAGCTTCGATCAATTTACTTATGGCGTACTTTCATATATGAAAAAATATGGTGTAACACCTGTATTACATGAGGTCATCCACTGAGATGACATATTCCTTATATCATGCAGTATTGATCTATTTCACTTGTACTGAGTTTAACTATTGAACTTAAAAGCAAGCCTACATTTCTGTACCATTATTTATACTGGACTATACCTGCGGAGCTCGTCACCACTTTCTGCCAAGAGGTTAGTCTTACTACTTATTGAGTTGGTTGTACTCATATTACACTCTGCACCTCGTGTTCAGATCCATGTGCTTATAGACACGGCGACTGTTAGATATCAGAGTGCTTTGTCAGTCATACTTTGTATTCATATTAGATGCTCACGTACTTAGTGACACCGGGTTTTGGGAGTGATGATAACTATATTGTGAGATTTCTTCCGTTGAATTTAAATATTATGTTTTCAAACTTAAAAGATATGGTGGTTTATTGAGATTGTCGTCTTGCCTAGTATTGAGATAAGCTCCATCACGACAGGTGAGATTTTGGGTCGTGACAAGTTGGTATCAGATCCTAGGTTACATAAGTCTCACGAGTCATGAGCAAGTTTAGTAGAGTCTTGTGGATCGGTATAGAGACGTCCGAGGTAAAGGTCGAGGTGCAGCTCGTACAACAGTTGGAATAGAACCTGTAGCACCACCAGCTACTCCAACTCAGGAGAATATTCCAGATATAGTTGAGCCGACAGGACCAGCTCAGGCACCAGCTGCACCTATTGTGATTCCAGGCCTTCAGGAGGCACTAGCACAGATATTGACAATTTGCATTGGTCTTGCTCAGGTGGTTTCGGCTCATGCCACACCTGCCACTTCTCAGGCCGGGGGATGTACTCATACCCTTATTGCCCATTCTCCAGATCAGGTAGTGCAGGGAATGCAGATACCGGGGGCACTACCAGTTCAGCCAATTGCAGCTGCTTAGGCCCCGGTACTCCCCGTTATGGCAGAAGATGAGCAAAGGAGACTTGAGAGATTTTTGAGGCTTCGACCCTCATCATTTAGCGGTGCTGAATCAGAGAATGCTCAGGGTTTTCTGGATAAGTTCCAGCGGATGCTTCAGACAATGGGTATTCTGGAGACCAATGTGGTCTCGTTCACTATTTTTCAATTTTCTGGGGCTGATTTCAGATGGTGGGAGGCTTATTAGAGGTGCAGACCGGTCGGTGCAGTACTACTTTTATGGCAGGAGTTCTCTATTCTCTTTTGGAGAAGTTTGTGTCACAGTCTTGCAGGGAGTAGCTGCGCAGGCAGTTTGAGCAGTTACGTCAGGATGGTATATCTATGATGCAGTACGAGATGAGATTTTCTGAGTTGGCTCGTCACGCAATTTGGTTGGTTCCCACTGATAGGGAGAGGATTAGGAGGTTCATTGATGGCCTCACATATTAGCTGCGGTTACTTATGACTAGGGAGAGGGTTTTTGGCGCTATTTTTGATGAGGTAGTTGACATTGCTTGGCAGATAGAGATGGTCCGTAGCCAGGAATGTGGTGAGAGGGAGGCCAAGAGGCCTCGTAGACCAGATGGTTTCAGTGGTGTTCCTTCAGGGGTCAGTTTTACCGCGATAGGGGTCATTCTTACAGACACGCCCAGACGGGTCATCCAGTTCACCGTGGTGCATTATCCAACCATGGTTCATACAGTTCTCATCAAGGTCAGCCATTTCTCGGTGCCCTTCCAGCCCAAAGTATGCCCCGTGGTCCTTCAGTTCAGGGATCATTTGTACCAGGTTCGTCTGGTAGTTATTCTAGTTCTTGAGGTCCACCTCAGAACTCACCACCATTCTTCGAGAGGGAGTGCTATGAGTGTGGAGAGTTGGGTCATGTCAGGAAATTTTGTCCCCGCCTTACTCGAGGTCCAGTTTAGCAGAGGAGTCAGTCTACTACTTTTGTACCAGTTGCTCCACCACCCGCCCAGCCAGCTCGGGGTGGGGCTCAGTTAGCTAGGGGTTGCCCAAGAGGGGGAGGCTGATCAGGTGGCAGTCAGGCCCGATTCTATGCTTTTCCTACCAAGCCAGATGTTGCAGCTTCAGATGCAATGATCAAAGGTATTGTTTCAGTGTGCCACAGGGAAGCTTCTATATTATTTGACCCTGGTTCCACTTATTTATATGTATCATCATATTTTGCTCATTATCTGGATATGCCCCATGAGTCCTTAGTTTCACATGTTCATGTATCTACACCGGTAGACGATATTAAAACTGTGGACCGTATGTATCGGTCGTGTGTGGTAACTATTAGGGAACTGGAGACTAGAGTTGATCTTTTATTACTCGGTATTGTTGATTTTGATGTAATTCTTGGTATGGATTGGTTGTCTCCATGTCATGCTATTCTGGACTGCCACGCAAAAATTGTGACGTTGACGATGATGGGGTTACCAAAGGTTGAATGGAGAGGTTCTCTAGATTATGTTCCTAGTAGGGTAATTTCTTATTTGAAGGCCCAACGTATGGTTGGGAAGGGATGTTTGTCATATTTGGCCTTTAAGAGAGATATTGATGTAGGTACTCCTCCTATTGATTCAGTACCGATAGTGAAAGACTTTTCGGTTGTATTTCTCGCAGACTTGCTGGGTATGCCACCCGACAGGGATATTGATTTCGGTATTGACTTCGTGTCGGGCACTCAACCCATTTCTATTCTTCAGTATCGTATGGCACCAGCTGAGTTGAAAAAATTGAAAGAGCAGCTTCAGGAACTCCTTGAAAAGGAGTTTATTAGGCCTAGTGTGTCACCTTGGGCTGCACTGGTTCTGTTTGTGGAAAAGAAAGACGGTACTATGTGGATGTGCATCGATTACAGGCAGTTGAAAAAAATTACAATTAAGAATAAATATCCCTTGCCACGTATTGATGACTCATTCGACCAGCTTCAAGGAGCGAGGGTGTTCTCTAAAATTGATTTGAGATATGGGTATCACCAGTTAAAAATTCGTGATTCGGATATTCTAAAAATGACATTCAGGACTCGTTATTGCCACTATGAATTCCTTGTGATGTCTTTTGGGCTGACCAATGCCCCAGCAACATTTATGCACTTGATAAATAGTGTATTCCAGCCATATCTTGATTCATTTGTCATAGTATTTATTGATGATATCCTGGTGTACTCACGTAGCCAGGAGGAGCATGCACAACACTTGGGTATTGTATTACAGAATTTGAGAGAAGGAGAGATTGTATGCCAAATTCTCTAAGTGTGAGTTCTGGATTAGTTCAGTGGAATTCTTGGGACACATAGTGTCCAGTGAAGGGATTAATGTGGATCCAAAGAAGATAGAGGCAGTTCAGAGTTGGCCCAAACCATCTTCAGTTATTGAGACTCAGAGTTTTCTCTGCTTGGCTGGTTATTATCGTCGCTTCGTGGAGGGTTTCTCGTCTATTGCACTTCCTATGACTAAATTAACCCAGAAAGGTGCTCTGTTCAAGTGGTCGTATGAGTGTGAAGAGTGCTTTCAAAAGCTCAAGACAGCTTTGACTACAGTACCAGTTATAGTTTTTCCTATAGGTTCAGGGTCTTATACTGCATATTGTGATGCGTCGCGTATCGGTCTCGGCACAGTACTGATGCAAGACTGTAAGGTGATTGCCTATGCGTTCAGACTGTTAAAGGTACATGAGAAGAATTATCTGGTCTACGACCTTGAGTTTGCAGCTATTGTTCATGCCTTGAAGATATGGAGACACTATTTGTACGGTGTCCATTGTGAGGTTTATACTGATCACCAGAGTCTACAACCTCAGTTTAAATAAAAGGATCTTAATTTATGGCAGCAGAGGTGGTTGGAGTTGCTTAAGTATTATGATATAACCATTCTCTATCATCTCGGAAAGGCCAATGTGGTGGTCGATGCCTTGAGTCATAAAGCGGAAAGTTTGGGCAGCTTAGCATACTTACCGGTAGCAGAAAGGCCTTTAGCCATGGATGTTTAGGCCTTGGCCAACCAGTTTGTTAGATTGGATATTTTTGAGCCGAACCGAGTTTTGTCTTATGTGGTTTCTGAGTCTTTTCTTTATGATCGTATCATAGAACGTCAATATGATGACCCTTATCTGCTTGTCCTTAAGGACACGGTTCAACATGGTGATGCCAAGGAAGTCACTATTGGGGATGATGTTGTATTACGGATGCAGGGCAGGCTATGTATGCATAATGTAGATGGTTTGTGTGAGTTGATTCTCCAGGAAGCTCATAGTTCGCGATACTCCATTCATCCAGGTGCCGCGAAGATGTATTAGGATTTGAGGTACCACTATTGGTCCAGGTGAATGGAGAAAGATATAGTTGGGTTTGTAGCTCGGCGTTTAAATTGTCAACAGATGAAGTACGAGCATTAGAGACCGGGCGGATTGCTTCAGAGACTTGTAATTCCGGAGTGGAAGTGGGAGCGTATTACCATGGACTTCGTAGTTGGGCTCCCATGGACTTTGAAGAAGTTTGATGCTGTTTGGGTGATTGTAGATCAGTTGACCAAGTCAGCTCATTTTATTCCTGTGGTTACTACTTACTCTTTGGAGTAGCTGGCTCACGTTTACATTCGCGAGATTGTTAGGCTTCATGGCATACCAGTATCTATCATCTCTGACCGATGTACGCAATTTACATCACGGTTCTGGAGAGCCGTACAACGAGAGTTGGGTACTAGTGTGGAGTTGAGTACAACTTTTCGCCCCTCAGACGGACGGGAAGTCCGAGTGCACTATTCAGATACTGGAAGATATGCTTCGTGCTTGTGTGATAGATTTTGGGGGTGCTTGGGATCAGTTCTTGCCTCTTGCGGAGTTTGCTTACAACAACAGTTATCATTCAAGCATTCAGATGGCGCTGTATGAAGCCTTATATGGTAGGCGGTGCCGGTCTCCAGTCGGTTGGTTCGAGTCGGGCAAAGCTAGACTGTTGGGTATGCACTTTGTTCATGATGCCTTGGAAAAGGTTAAATTGATTCAGGATCGGCTTCATCCAGCCCAATCTAGACAAAATAGTTATGCGGATCGGAAAGTTCGTGATGTTGCATTCATGGTTGGTGAGCGGGTCTTGCTCCGGGTTTCGCCCATGAAGGGTGTTATGAGATTTGGGAATAAGAGCAAGTTGAGACCTAGGTATATGAGATGTGGCTTATAGACTTGCACTACCACCTAATCTCTCTGCAGTTCATCCAGTGTTCCATGTTTCCATGCTCCGAAAGTATCACGGCGATCCGTCTCGTGTGTTAGACTTCAGCTCAGTCCAGTTGGATAAGGATCTATCTTATGTTGAGGAGCCAGTGGCCATTTTGGACAGACATGTTAGAAAGCTAAGATCGAAGAGAATTGCTTCGGTAAAAGTACAGTGGAGGGTAATCCGGTTGAGGAGGCGACTTGGGAGACCGAGCATGATATGCGTAGCTGTTATCCTCATATTTTCAAAACTCTAGGTATAATTCTAAACCCGTTCGATGACGAACGTTTGTTTAAGAGGGGGAGGATGTACCAGTCATTTTGAGAGTTGTAGCCCCATTCCCCCATTTACTGCTTAATTTATGCTTCACAGTTGTTATGTCACTTGTTGGGGTGATTAGTTTGGGTCCGGTGAGGTTTTAGGAATGAATTGGAACACTTATTTCCAAGGTTTAAAGTTTAAGTTGAAATAGTGACCGGATGTCGATTTATGTGTAAACAACCCCGGAATAAAGTTTTGATGATTCCAATAGCTCTGTATGGTGATTTTGGACTTAGGAGCGTGTCCGGAAATATTTTTTGAAGTCCGTAGTGGAATTTGGCTTGAAATGGCGAAAGTTAAATTTTTGGAAAGTTTGACTGGGGAGTTGACTTTTTGATATCGGGGTCGGAATCTAGTTATGAAAATTTTCATAGATCCGTTATGTCATTTATGACTTGTGTGAAAAATTTGAAGTCAATCGAAATTGATTTGATAGGTTTCGGCATCGAATGTAGAAGATGGAAATTCTTAAGTTCCTTAAGCTTGAATTGGGGTATTGTTGATACCCAATTTTTTCCTCATATTTTTCAAATATATATATATATATATATATATATATATATATATATATACATACTTTCACAATTGTGCATATGCACCATCATTTGATCTACAAGCATATACAAGCATTTTTCATAATTTTCTATGATTTTTAAAGGCTTTAAATCAATTTATTCCTATATTTTATTATATAAATATCTATTAATTACCTTATAAATTATTTTTATGATGATTTTATCATCTACACTTTTCATTTACACCCATATTAGATTTTAAATATTTTATTTACATTTTCTTATAATTATATTTGCATTTTTAGGCTAAATTGTATATTTTGCAATAATAGCCCATATGTACTTATAATTACTTTATTTATGCAAACAATAACTTTTATATTTTTTATAATGTTAAACAATTATTTTTAATCATTTGCATGCACAAATAATATATTTTGTTATTTATCTATTATTTTTATAAATTATTATTTATTAAAATCGGGTATTTAAAATTTGGCCCTAATTCTATAACTAATTCGGACCTAAAACTACCCAAACTAGCCCAAGCCCAATACCCCTAACCCACTTACCCTTACCCATTCATTAAACCCAACCCCAATCCGTCTAAATCCTGGCCGTTGATAAACAATGATCAACGGCCCACAACTAACGACCCCCTTCCCTTATATCCCTCCTCTCTACCCTAATCCTCACTTTTCTAAAAACCACCGCCCTCATTTCCCCTCCCCTGTTGAACCCTAACGCCGCCGCCTCACCCAAATCCTCCCAAATCCCGGTCCTAATGAGATTCCTACCTTATTCCCTTACCGTTTTAGGGTTCTTCCCTTATTTGGTGCTAGATTCCGTAATAACTTAGGTACTTGCCTAAATATAGCAAGTATCCCGATTTGATTCCGTCCAAATCTGTGTTTATCTTTTGAATCCGGACAAATCTCGAGTCCAAGTACGTTATTTGTGATGATTCTCCCATATCTCTCATGATTCGCACTAAGCCCTTAAGGTTAGGGTTTCAGATCTTCTTTGATTTGAACCAAATCTGGTTCAAACTCTGTTTTTTTAACATTTCTCCATCTATATTTTCTCTATTACTTATGGGTCTGTTGATTTTTGCCGATTTTGTGACTTACCTAATTTAGGGTTTCAAATCACTTTTACTTGAACCAAATCTGGTTTGATTATAAGTTTCCTATTTTAAGTTCCTATATATGTTTATTTTGTGCTAATATGTGTTCTTTTTCTTTATTCTTGTTGATTTTGTTTTTTATCCAAAATTAGGGTTTCAGTCCCTTTTTACTCGAACTAATCTGGTTCAATTTCATGTCTCTTTTGAATAATCCCTATCTACGTTCATTTGTATGTGTTAATACATGATTCTTTGCCATTATTCTCTGGTAATTTTGTGGTTTACCTAATTTAGGGTTTCCAACCCTTTTTACTTGAATCAAATCTGGCTCGATTGAGTATTCCTTTTACAATGATCTCTTGTCTGCCTGATGTGATTCTTTACCTTATTTCCTACTGGTTTTGGGCATGTTTTCACCTAAAACTTAGGGTTCAACCCTACTGATTTAAACACTGACCTCAGTATTTAAGTAAGGAATTCTTTAATGCTAGAACATTATTCGAACCCCTCCCCACTCCCCTTTGAAATAAAGTTTAGAATTCAAGTTTTTTTTCACTCCTAGCAATATTACTCTGTGCTTTTGATTCCTGGCTGGCTGGAAGCCAAGGCTAGAAATCCTCAACTATTTTGCTTATGTTGGTAACAATTGCTACACTATTGGATTCCTTTTTCCTATTTCATCTTAACTGGTGAGTTTATTTAATCCTTTGCTATTCCACTATGATTAGCTACTTAACGTGTTACTGTTATCAAACCATGTTACCCCAAATGCTATTACCTGTATTTAAGACATGTTGAACTTAGTTTGAATCTTCCTAACTCTATGTAATTTAGGGCTATTCTTTAGCCTTAAATGCCTTCATACCTTTCCTAAGAACTGTTTAGTTATGTGCGCCTTAACAGATTCATCAGTTTGTTTATTGAACCTTTTACCATGTGACTTATTTAGTTATGTGCGCCTTAACAGATTCATCAGTTTGTTTATTAAACCTGTCACCATGTGACTTGTTTAGTTCTGTGCTCACTATGTTATGATACCTCTGCTAAATTATTTAATTAGTTCCTAATACTAATTAGTATGTTCTTGACCTACTGTTAATCAATGAGCTTTCTTTCTGTGACTTAGTCTGATATGCAGTCTTTGTTATCACTGTGAACATGTTTATGAACTGGTCTTATTAGCATGTGATTGTGTTAACTTCTAAAAATTGGATTAAGTCTACCTAGGTTCAAATGTGCTGCTATTTGTTTGTGTTCTATGTGTGATTCTGTACCCCCTAATCCCATCCTACTCTCCTGAATTCTCACTCTTTGCTGGCTGAAAGCCAAAGCAATTTAGGTTCTGTCCCTTGGCCTCCCTAGTGTGAGCACTGCTCAGGGTTCATATGAGACCCTCGTGAACTCTGACACACTAGGATTTGGTCCCTAGTCTTCTTTGAACTGTTCTATTCATTCTTCTCTAGTGTGAGCACTGCCCTGGGTTCTTGAAGCCCTTGGGAATTCTGACACACTAGAGATTTGGATTCTGTATGCTTATCCTTGAGATATGGGTGAATCATTCACCGCTGGTTACTGTGTCTTTATGAACATGGGCTTTTGGAGCTACTATGAGTTGAAGGCCTGGCCTGTCCAGGTGTATTTGGGCCTGCTACAGGCTTCCTATAGTTTTTATACTTTGTAATTCATTCATTCAATTCTGGTCTGTAATAATTATTTGTAATAAAATTGGGGTATTAGTAAATTGGGAAACTGAGTTTATTTTAACATATGTATGAGAATGGGTAGAAATCTTGCCTATAGGTGTTTACTTTGCTCATTCTGCTATTGTGTTAGATAACCTGCCTATAAGTGTTTCCTTTGCTCATTCTGCTATTGTATGTTAGATAACCTACCTATAGGTGTTTACTTTATTCAAATACATTATGCTATTGTATGTTAGATAACCTGCCTATAGGTATTTATTTTGCTCGAATATGCTCTGTAGATAACCTACCTATAGTTGTTTACTTGCTCGAATAAGTTATGTGGATAACCTGCCTATTCTGCTTTTTAGATACCATGCCTATAGGGAATAAAATAACCAAAGTTCAATTTGCATTGCAGCATATTCATTAGGCATCATGATCATAGGGTTCTTAATTGATTGATATGCTATTGTCATACTTGCTCATTTAGTATATAAGAACTAAAACCAGTTTCAATCATCAAAGGTAGGAATCATTTCTATAGGGTAATCACTATCTTTGTTAAGCACTAAAATGTTAAAACACTGCCTCGTTGAACTCCAGTATAAAGCATGCCTATAGGAACAACTGAGTTATTCTTAATATCTTTAGGGCCTAACGACTTCAATTGTTGAAACTGTCAAAATGCCTAATTTGTTTGAGTGCATTTGCTGCCTAAATGTGGAGGCTAACCTGAACCCTTATTTGCTTTTACATGAAAGTCCTAAACTATTTTTGTATGTCGCCTAGTTTTCTCCTTTTGAGCAACCTAAGTTAAGGTCTAGAACCACGCTGAAATAGAGGTCCAAATGCCTCCTAGACCCTAGGCATGGGACGGGTAGTGCACGCGTAGAGTACGACTTAGAATTGACTAGAGCGCTTTAGGTAAACAACTTAAAGATAGTAATCGGGTAGCAGGAGATGATAGTTGTGCCCGCTGTATAATATGAGTAACACCCTGTCTTGAAGGAGTTACGAAGTATTATTTATGTTGCACGGGGTGATCCTTTAGGCAAAAAAACTTAGGACCCCCCCATTCCTGTTAAAATAGTTCTTTCATTCGTCAATTGTTTCTTTTCTCTTAGACTAATTCACATGATTTGAGTTCGGTCGGGATCCACCGTTGTAGACCTCGAGGAGTGCCTAACACCTTCTCCTCGAGGTAATTTAAGTCGTTACCTGATCTTTGGTGACGCAAACTAGTAAACCCGAGTCATTTGCAATAGGTGCCCTAACGCACCTTAATCTGTTAGGTGGCGACTCTCTTTTTTAGTAACCCTTCCTTTTAAAAGAGTTGTCAATGTCGAAACTCGATTTCGCAAGAAAGAGAGGCGCGACATCATGTCGACTCTGCTGGGGAAATCCTTAGGCTCTTACCATAATGAACTTGGTCTCTGTGAATTAGTCTCTCTCGATAAGCGTGTCTTTATTATTTTATGCTCAAATTCACCGTTTACTTTCTACATGCACACCACCTTCCCTATTTTCCTTTTTGCATGAATTTACATGCAACTTTTCGTTTACCCTTGTTCGCTGGCTTCAATGTTTATGTCTTTCCCAATCCCTACCCTTTTTTATCTCTTTACAATTTTTCCATTATACGGACTAACTCTTTCCTTGTTTTTCTTTCTTTTCTGTCTTTACATTTATTAAATACTGCATTTATCACTTTACCTTGCAAAATACTTAACAATATGTTGTTTTGTCTTTGCATAATTGCATGCTCCACCTCATATTCCACTCGTGCGCAATTAATACCGTAACGGCACTTGATGAGTGTCCGCGCTCTTCCTATATCACCCTTTTAAATTTGGAAAGGCTTATTTGCGGTAAAACTAGTCGATCAGCGGTGCAGTCGACGGTTCCGTGCCTTTCTCTCTCAAGTTGTCCACTTGAGGGTACCGGTCTAGACTCTTCTAGAAAACCCCACTCTGATGTTAACTATGCATGCATCATGTCTGAACCTAGTACGGGTTAGAATGCTGTTTGCATAATAACTCTCTAAAGCAAGCCTTGTCCAAAACCCATCGGGATTTCCATAATCCCAACAGGGCACAATCATGATATGTGCTTTATTTGGAGAAAACGTGCTGATATGCTAATCATTAATGTGTAAGTAGTCAAGTCCGGATGGGGAGAGGGCTAACTTTATTTATTTTGCAGAAATGAGGCACGAAGTCCCCAAGTTTGGCATGGTCCAAAGTATTTCACCTCTGTTGCTAGACTGGTGGGAAAATCTCTCGCCAAGCGACAAAAACCATGTAAAAAAAATTCTAGGAAATTTACATTCTTTGCTGGACATTCAGCCAAACAATGTACTGATCGAGGCCGCTACTATGTTCTAGGATGAAAAGAGGGTTGTTTTCCATTTTGGTAACACAGAGATGACTCCCCTTCTTGAGGAAATAAGAGGTTTTGCCGGGCTACCCTGGGATAGCCCTGGTCTGCTGGTACCGGAAAATCGTACTTCTAGGGAATTTCTAAAAATGATGGGTCTTAGAAAGAATGACGAGTTAGTCTGCCTGAAGAAGTCCTACATACCTTTCGAATTTCTCTATGAGCATTATGGGCAC
This sequence comes from Nicotiana tomentosiformis, assembly GCF_000390325.3. NCBI lineage: Eukaryota > Viridiplantae > Streptophyta > Magnoliopsida > Solanales > Solanaceae > Nicotiana > Nicotiana tomentosiformis. Next base: position 29,706,573 of record NC_090820.1, on the reverse strand, counting down.
AACACATCCTACCGTATCTATCATGATGAGTTTTCCATCACTTCCCTGGGATGGACTCATCGTCGGGTTTTTGTGTTCATCGTCTGTTTTCTAGGTATGATAGTATTTCCAATTCAAGGAGACAGGATTCACACTCATTTGGCTGTGGTTACCAAGACCTTAATAGAAGGGATTGAGGGACAGACTTACACTATTGTCCCAATGATCGTGGCATAAATATACCGAGCTTTGGACCGCTGTAAGAAGGGATTCAGACATTTTGAGGGTTGTAATTTGTTACTGCAAATATGGTTGTTGGAGCAACTTCAAAGAGGACAGTACCGTCAGGAATTTCCGCGGCGACCATGGAATGACCACATAGCCTTTCACCATCCAAAAAGAATGACTTTTATCCCAGACAGGTTTGTACAACCGGAACACGCCGTGGATTGGGTACACTTCTTTAGCAATTTGACTGATGACAAGGTCCATTGGATGTTCGAGTGGTTCCCTACTAGCGAGTTCATCATCAGGTCCAGGGATGTTCCTCACTTAGTGCTGATCGGGTTGCGGGGTATCTATCCTTAGGCTCCTATCAGGGTCATGAGACAGGCTGGGAGAAAACAAGTCATACCGCGAGTTTCTAAAATGGTTCACTACAAAGCAAACTTTCAGGGTGGTGCTATTCCATTCAAGTGTGAAGCCCAACACATGTGGTATCCGAAGATTATTGTGGAAAATGATACCATCGAACCAGATCGGTACCACGCCGGTCATGCGTATTTCTACCTATCATGGTTAGATGATGACATAGCAGGAGAAGTCGAGCCAGGGATCGATCGAGGAAATAGGGTCATAAATGATGCTGCTGAAGCACAAGTAAAATACAAGAGGTTGTATAAGAGAATCCTTGAGTCTGAAGCCAGACATTTGGAACAACACAAGATAGACATGGAATCAATCAATGAATGGAGGGAAGTTGCTACAAAATCAACAGAGAGGTTGGAGTACTTAGAGAAGGTCTGATGGAACTTGTAGGGAAGATGAGATAAAGGATTGTGGATTGTCAGAATATAGAGGGCAATGAAGGAAAACACATAGCAAGGGCATATCTGCTGCTGGACATGCGCGACCTGGGGAATCTGATCGATGGGGCTAAGAAGGCCAAGCTTGGAGAGGGTCCCTCCGGGACCAAATAGAATAGAATTGTTGTTTATTTGCTTTTCTAGAGTCGTTTTAGAAATTGATTGTAATAAGGCAAATGCCACTAGCAACTCTTTTAATTATTGTCATTTTAGAGGTTTGATATATTTATTACATTAATGAAATGAGGCAGTTATCGGCATCAAGTTTCTCCAAATCTATGTGTCGCTAGGCCTACCTCAGTCACAATGAGCTCCCCAAAAATAGGACGCGAATTTATAATTCCGCAATACATGTTTAAATACTGCAAATATCCTTCCAAAATCCCCTACTGACTTGTTTACCTTTTTTGCTTTTCTTTTTTTTGATTATTCCCATCCCCTAAGGTTGGTTCTTGCATACTAGCATCATCAGTGTATCATACCAGATTCAGAGGCCCTCCACCTCCTCCTCCTCCAAGTGATACTAAAAGTAAGGGAAAGGCTAAGATGGATGACATGAGTGGTATCAAGAAAGTTAACGCTGCGCATGCGAAAAATGTTGAAACTTCAGATGGTTGGAGTACTCCGGCACAGAATGATTTGGTTTCACGGTTGGAGCAGAAAATACTGGAATTGCAACGGGAACTTGAGCAAGTCCACAACTTGGCAAACCTCTCCCTCACCTTAAACGCCCCGAATATTAACCAACAGAATGCCTAAAACCCAACACCTCCTCAAAACATACCAAACCAACATCCACAAAATCCTCCCGCACCTCATCAGTGTGCCACACCTGCTCAAAATCCTAACCCTCCACCAGTGCCAACTCCTCCTCAAGACCAACATCTTCTGACTCAGTATCCACAAACTACCACTTACCATACCCCTCAAAATACACCACAACTTACTCCGGATATGCAGAACTCAACTAATGATCATCACTACACCCAAATCCCCGGTATCCACCAAAGTAACCCCATATACGTAGAAACTCTACCTCACCCCACTCAACAAACCCCATACACACCAGAATCTGCCGAGAAGGACCTGCTCATCAAGAATATGGTAGAGGAACTTAAGAAGCTCACAAGCCGAGTCCTGGGTGTCGAAGGGGGTGAAGGCATTGAGGGTTTGAACTATGAAGATCTGTGTATTCAGCCAGACGTAGAACTGCCGGAGGGTTACAAATCTCCCAAGTTCGAGATATTTGATGGAACAGGTGACCCAAAGGTGCATCTAAGGACATACTGTGACAAACTCATAGGAGTTGGAAACGATGAAAGGATTCGCATGAAACTGTTCATGAAAAGCCTCATTGGAGACACCCTATCGTGGTATATCAGCCAAAATCCAAAGAAGTGGGTTAGCTGGGTAAGCATGGCATCAGATTTCATGGATCGGTTCAGGTTAATACGAAAAATATGCCAAATGTCTTCTATATCCAGAATCTCAAGAAGAAGCCAACAGAGACTTTTCGCGAGTATGCTACTCGATGGAGATCGGAAGCTGTGAAAGTAAGGCCGACATTGGAAGAAGAGCAGATGAACAAGTTCTTTGTCCGTGCCCAGGATCCACAACACTACAAAAGGTTAATGGTTATCGAGAATCACAAATTCTCCGACATCATCAAATTGGGGGAGAGGATTGAAGAAGGAATCAAGAGCAGAATGGTAAGTAATTTTGAGGCATTACAGGCTACGAACAAAGCTTTACAGTCATGGAGTATATCTAAAAAGAAAGAAGTAGGGGCCGTGATGGTGGCCCAAGGTCCAAAATCTCCTCTTAAATATCAAACACCTCCACCTACATATCAGCCTTCACCTCCTAGATATCCATAACCTGCCACCGCCTACCATACTTATAACACTCAGCCAGCATATTATCACTCACCGCCAGCCTGTCAAAACTATCAGAAACCCAGACCAAATTTCGACCGCAGGCCACCCAGACAATACAACCCTATTGCTGAACCTATCAATCAGTTATATGAGAGCCTAAAAGCTGTTGGTTATGTCACTCATATTCCCGCTGTTGCCATGGAAAATTCTTCTTAATGGGTCGATCCAAATAAACCATGTGCCTACCACTCCCGCATGAAGGGTCATACCATTGATGAATGTCGCACTATGAAAGGCAAGATCCAGACACTAATTGATACCAAGGTCATACAAGCAAAGGAGGCTACACCTAACCTCTACAACAATTTCCTCCCGGATCATAGAGGAGGGGTGGGGTGGTAGTGGAGGGGTGTGGGGGTGAATGTGATATAAATTGACGAAGGATGGGACCCGGAAGGGTCAATTGGGCTTATTCGAGAAGGGGATGACCCTAAGGAACCCGCGGTCACTCTTACTCCTATTGTGGTACATATACAACCACCAGTCAAAGTTGAAGTAGCCACACCGACACCGTTCAAGGTGGAAGTAACAACACTTGTAGCTACACCTGCTCCGTTTGAAGTAGAAGTGACCACGCCCTTCACTGTGATGGTAGCATCCACACCGTCTTATAAGTCTAAAGCTATACCATGGGATTATGTTGTAGAAACAAGAAGGAAAGGAAAGGGGAAAATGGAAGAAACTGGTGCAACACAAGGTATGACCAGAACTGGTAGAATTTATACACCAGAGAATTTGGAAGGAACGAGTATAGAAGCTGCTTCCAAGCAACCCATCATCGAAACTGGCCTGGATGATCTTTGGAGAAAGGTGCAAGTGAGAGAATATTCTGTGGTTGATCATTTGAACAAAACCCCTGCTCAGATATCCATTCTATAACTACTGTAGAATTCTGAGGCACATAGGAACGCGTTGATGAAAGTGTTGAATGAGGCTTATGTACCCAACAACATTACCAGTGGAGAGATGGTTAATATGGTAGGACAAGTGTTGGAAAGCCACAAGATCACTTTTCATGAAGACGAGCTACCATAAGAAGGATTAAGTCACAACAGGGCACTACATATCACAGTGCAATTTGAGGATAAGTTCATTGCCAGAGTCCTGATAGATGGGGGTTCGAGTCTTAACATATCTCCACTAACTACTCTAAAAAGATTGAGTAAAGGCCTGCACGAGATACGAGAAGGAAGTATGAGTGTGAAAGCATTTGATGGGTCTCAAAGGGCCACAATTGGGGAAACCAACCTCAGCCTACAGATGGGCCCAACCTGGTTTGATGTTGAGTTTTAAGTGTTGGACATATCTGCTACCTACAAGCTATTGTTGGGACTACCTTGGATACATGCCGCTGGGGCCGTAGCTTCTACTCTACATTAGGTCGTGAAGTTTGAGTGGAACCATCCAGAAGTGATCATCCATGGGGACGGAAGTAATCCTATTTACGCCAATCAAACTGTTCTGGTCATCGAGAATAGAAGGAAGTTGGGTGGAGAAACATACTATCGCATCGAGCGTGTCAACGTAATTGAAAAGGACAAATGGTGGAGCAGTAAGATATAAGGCATATTGGCATGGACATGGTATGAGCCTGGCAAAGGTCTAGGCAAAAATTTCCAGGGGATCACCAAACCAATACAGCTAAAGCATCACGGCACAACTTTTGGGCTTGGGTATGAATACACGTGGCACGATTATCAGAATTGGTCGCCACCATAGCGTGGTCCTTATTACCCTCTAGAGCAACCGGTACCACATTTAAGCCAGTCATTTCACCAAGCTGACATGATGTGGGAGTCCGAAGAAGATGAAGTTCTAGCCAGTATAAAGAATTTGTTTCTAGATAATGGAGACATGAATTGCAGTGCGACAGTTGAGGAGGAAGAGGAGGAAGGACTCATTATTCAGATCTTGGAGAAGAGAGTTGTTCTCAAGAACTGGACTGCTGCACCATCAAGGGCCCATCGAGTTCCTACGTAGCATGGCAATTTACATCATTTATTTTTAAAAGCAATTTTTATGAGCATTTAAGACGTTTTCAGTATTTTGTTTTAAGCATGTTTTGTTTTGAAATAATTGCTCGGGTCATCGAGCCACACCTGTTTGACGTTTTCAAGATTTATCTAAATGTATTTTTATAATTATTCTTTATGTTTTTTTTCTACAACATTATTATTACCTACCCCGATGAACTTACGACTGTGACATGTAATGAGACAACGCAACATAAGGATAATGATTCAGAGGATCTGGAAGAGGATATAATGCCCGAGGAAATTGTCAGAGAATTGGAAAACTTTGAAAACAAGCCTAAGTCCAATCTGGACGAGACTGAGGTAGTCGACTTGGAAGATTCTGAAACTGTCAAGGAAACTCGCATAAGCATTCACTTGTCACCATCAGAGAAGGAAGATAAGAGAGTATGGAGTCATTTTTGCATGGTCATTTGATGATATGACCGGGCTGAGCACGCCCATAGTGGCTCACAAGCTACCTACTAATCCAATGTGTCCACCAGTAAAGCAGAAACTCAGAAAGTTCAAACCAGACATGAGTCTAAAAATCAAGGAAGAAGTCACCAAGCAGATCGAAGCTAAGGTCCTCAGGGTAGTTGAATATCCAACTTGGTTAGCCAACATTGTGCCGGTTCCGAAGAAAGACGGGAAAATCAGGGTGTGTGTCGACTATCAGGATTTAAATAGAGCAAGTACCAAGGATGATTTTCCACTACCAAACATACACATACTGATCGATAATTGCGCCAAGTATGAATTCCAATCCTTTGTTGATTGCTTGGTGGGTTATTATCAGATTTGGATGGATGAAGAAGACGCAGAGAAAATAGCTTTCAACACGCCGTGGGGTGTGTACTATTACAAAATGATGTCGTTTGGTTTAAAGAATGTTGGGGCCACCTACATGAGGGCCATGACAACCATTTTCCATGACATGATACACAAGGAGATAGAAGTATATGTGGATGATGTAATCATCAAATCCAAGAGGGCCGCAGATCACATAGCAGATTTGAGAAAGTTCTTTGATCGGCTGCGGAAGTACAATCTGAACCTGAACCCTGCAAAATGTGCCTTCAGAGTTCCTGCCGGAAAATTGTTAGGTTTCATTGTCAGCTGCCGAGGAATTGAGTTATACCCGTCAAAGGTCAAAGCTATCCAAGATTTACCACCACCAAAGAACAAGAAGGATGTGATGAGTTTCTTGGGACGTCTCAACTACATCAGCCGCTTCATAGCACAATCAACTGTAATATGTGAACCAATTTTAAAAATGCTGAAGAAGGATGCCGCCACTAGCTGGACTGAAGACTGTCAAAAGGCTTTTGAAAAAATCAAGGAATAGCTGTCCACACCACCATTCCTAGTCCCGCCAGAACCTGGTAGACCACTACTACTATACCTTTCCGTACTAGATGGGGCTTTCGGTTGTGTCTTGGGACAAAATGACAAGACTGGAAGGAAATAAACATGCCATATACTATTTGAGTAAGAAGTTCACACCCTACGAAGCACGATATTCTTTGCTGGAATGCACCTGCTGTGCTTTGACCTGGATAGCCCAGAAAGTGAGGCACTACTTCTGTGCCTATACCACATATCTCATATCAAGGATGGACCCTCTAAAGTATATCTTCCAGAAACCCATGCCTATAGGGAAGCTGGCAAAATGGCAGATATTGTTGAGTGAATTCAACATAGTCTATCTGACTCAGAAGGTGGTTAAGGGACAAACATTAGCGGATCATCTTGTGGAAAATCCTATAGGAGGAGAATACGAACCACTAAAAACATATTTTCCTGATGAAGAAGTATCATTCGTAGAAGAAGATATCTCCGAAGCCTACAACGAGGTAGAAATTCCTTCCTTAAGAATTATACAAGAAGCTAAGCTCAGTGATGTGGAATGGATAAGAAGCCGCTACGAGCAGTTAGATCTCATTGATGGGAAAAGAATGAATGCGGTGTGTCATGGTCAGCTTTATCAGAACAGAATGTCCAGAACTTTCAACAAAAGGGTCAAACCTAGACAGTTCACACCAGGGCAGCTGGTGCTGAAATGGATCTTTCCACATCAGGATGAAGCCAAAGGAAAATTCTCACCCAACTGGCAAGGGCCTTATATAGTTCACATGGTACTAACAGGAGGAGCACTCATACTCGTAGAGATGGATGGAGAAATTTGGCCAAAGCCTATCAATTCAGACGCAGTAAAAAGATACTATGTCTAAACTTTTTGCATTTCTTCATATGATGTAACTGAACTACGCTTGAACTGATTTCACTTTAAGAGGGGATACGTAGGCAGCCCTGTGGTTTCAGTCACACTTTAATAAAATTCTCATTTTTCCCACAATCAGAAACTGGGGCAGAATTTTGAGGAGGACCCTCAAACTTTCGGGGCAAGCTCAGCCAACGGCACCATGTGCGGAATACCCAGGAAATCGTCTGAATAACTGGGGCAAAATTTTGAGGAGGACTATCAAAATTCTATGGCAAGAAGGTCGCAATGTCTCCGATAATGTCACAGTTATTGGTTCATCTAATTTATCCGATATTGCATACTAATATATTTTAAATAACTACATTCATCATATGCACGAACATTTTTCAAAAAACTTTATTTTTATGAAACAACCAGATGCTACCCATGGTAACTCAAGCAGGACTTCGATACATAGCATAGCAAAGCAGGCAGGTGGAGGCACGAACATACCTCTCCCGTAAAACTCACAATTTTTCTTTGAATGCAGGAACAAGGAATATTCACAAATATGTGCACCTTAGAATCGCTGTCATCATAACAACAAAGCTACCAAACTCATCTCCAGCGAAGAAATACTCTGCTATCACTTATTATCCATTGCATGAGACTAAGCATTGTCTCAAATCTTGCATGAGGCTAAGCCCTGCCTCATTAACTACATAAGGCTAAGCTCTGCCTTCATATTGCATGAGACTAATCATTGTCTTAAATCTTGCATGAGGCTAAGCCCTGCCTCCTTAACCGCATAAGGCTAAGCTCTGCCTTTCCATTGCATGAGACTAAGCATTGTCTCAAATCTTGCATGAGGCTAAGCCCTGCCTCCTTAACCCCATAAGGCTAAGCTCTACCTTCCCATTGCATGAGACTAAGCATTGTCTCAAATCTTGCATGAGGCTAAGCCCTGCCTCCTTAACTGCATAAGGCTATGCTCTGCCTTCCCATTGCATGAGACTAAGCATTGTCTCAAATCTTGCATGAAGCTAAGCCCTACCTCCTTAACTGCATAAGGCTAAGCCCTACCTCTTTAACTACATAAGGCTAAGCTCTGCCTTCCCTTTGCATGAGACTAAGCATTGTCTTAAATCTTGCATGAGGCTAAGCTCTGCCTTCCTATTTCATGAGACTAAGCATTGTCTCAAATCTTGCATGAGGCTAAGCTCTGCCTCCTTAATTGCATAAGGCTAAGCTCTGCCTTCCCCGTACGAGACTAAGCATTATCTCTCCTTGCAAAATCACAAACGATGCGCTGTTCAAAACCTTGCATTATTCTCTTTTCTCGGGACTAAGCTATGTCTTGTTTCATCTCAAGCATCATGTCTTTGCATCGCATGGACTGATACATAGCCAAATTTTATGAAGGCGTCATAGTCCGAAGGCATCTTCTTCATAGCCGGAAGACACCATGCCATGGCCTGAGGATCTCTCAATACTGCACATCATTATTCAAAGGCACCATGGTTCAGAGGCACCATCTTCATAGCCCGAGAATATTATTTCATCGCCTGCGAATCCCCTATCTCACAATTCATGACCCAGGATATCATGGTCTAAGGACATCATCCTCACCATCCAAAGACGATCTCCATGGTCCAAAGGGAATTTGCATCATGTTTAAATTCTTTGAATAATCAATATATATATTATGCATACATCGTGTTTTTGAGTTTGCAGGTGACCCAGGAAGTAACCGTTATCCTAACGGGAGCAATCTTCGCTCCAGTTTCCATTCAACGTCCATATCCTTCAATTATTTCAAATGTAACCGATCATCGTCCGTTACCCATTCTCATCTGATACCTACTCAAGTATCCATAACCATTCTCAATCTCGATTTGTCCTATCCAGAATATTTTGTCCGTTCTTACAACAACTTCATCGATCCGTTCCACCGTTGGATCCAGAACTACACATGGCCTGATTCCTGTAAAATCAGGGATATGTACGCAGCTCAGAGACCAGAGTGCGGCCTGCATTTTTTCAAATCACCCCATTCGTTCAAAATCGGTCATCATTTCTTTACCCGACAAGTCTTTCATCCTTCCCGGGTAATACCCAATTTTTCCCTCATATTTTTCAATTATATATATATATATATATATATATATATATATATATATATATATATATAGTGTATATGCACCATCATTTGATCTACAAGCATATACAAGCATTTTTCATAATTTCCTATGATTTTTAAAGGCTTTAAATCAATTTATTCCTATATTTTATTATATAAATATCTATTAATTACCTTATAAATTATTTTTATGATGATTTTATCATCTACACTTTTCATTTACCTCCATATTAGGTTTTAAATATTTTATTTACATTTTGTTATAATTATATTTACATTTTTAGGCTAAATTGTACATTTTGCAATAATAGCCCATATGTACTTATAATTACTTTATTTATGCAAAGAATAACTTATATATTTTTTATAATGTTAAACAATTGTTTTTAATCATTTGCATGCATAAATAATATATTTTGTTATTTATGTATTATGTTTATAAATTATTATTTAATAAAATTGGGTATTTAAAATTTGGCCCTAGTTCTATAACTAATTCGGACCTAAAACTACCCAAACCAGCCCAAGCCCAAAACCCCTAACCTAATTACCCTTACCTATTCATTAAACCCAACCCCAATCCGCCTAAATCCTGGCCGTTGATCAAAAATGTTAAACGGCCCACAACTAATGACCCCCTTCCCTTATATCCCTCCTCTCTACCCTAATCCTCACTTTTCTAAAACCCGCCGCCCTCATTTCCCCTCCCACGTTGAACCCTAACGCCGCCGCCTCACCCAAATCCTTCTAAATCCCAATCCTAATGGGATTCTTACCCTATTCCCTTAACATTTTAGGGTTCTTCCCCTATTTGGTGCTTGATTCTGGAATAACTTAGGTACTTGCCTAAATATGGCAAGTACCCCGATTTGATTCCATCCAAATCTGTGTTTATCATTTGAATCCGGAAAAATCTCGAGTCCAAGTACATTATTTATGATTATTCTCTCACATCTCTCTTGATTCACACTAAGCCCTAAAGGTTAGGGTTTTAGATCTTCTTTGATTTGAACTAAATCTGGTTCAAACTCTGTTTTTTTAACATTTCTTCGTCTATATTTTCTCTATTACTTATGGGTCTGTTGATTTTTGCCGATTTTGTGACTTACCTAATTTAGGGTTTCAAACCCCTTTTACTTGAACCAAATCTGGTTCGATTATAAGTTTTCTTTTTTAAGTTCCTATATATGTTTATTTTGTGCTAATATGTGTTCTTTTCCTTTATTCTTGCTAATTTTGTGTTTTACCCAAAATTAGGGTTTTAGTCCCTTTTTACTCGAACTAATCTGGTTCAATTTCATGTATCTTTTGAATAATCCCTGTCTACGTTCATTTGTATGTGTTAATACATGATTCTTTGCCATTATTCTTTGCTAATTTCGGGGTTTACCTAATTTAGCGTTTCCAACCCTTTTTACTTGAATCAAATCTGACTGGATTGAGTATTCCTTTTACAATGGTCTCTTGTCTGCATGATCTGATTCTTTACCTTGTTTCCTACTGGTTTTGTGCATTTTTTTTACCTAAACCATAGGGTTCAACCCTACTGATTTAAACACTGACCTCAGTATTTAAGTGAGGAATTCTTTAATGCTAGAACATTATTCGAACCCCCCTCCCCCCACTTCCCTTTGAAATAAAGTTTAGAATTCAAGTTTTTTCACTCCTAGCAATACTACTATGTGCTTTTGATTCCTGGCAGGCTGGAAGCCAAGGCCAGGAATCCTCAACTGTTTTGCTTCTATTGGTAATAATTGCTACACTGTTGGATTCCTTTTTCCTGTTTCATCTTAACTGGTATGTTTATTGAATCCTTTGCTATTCCATTATGATTACCTGCTTAATGTGTTACTATTATCAAACCATGTTACCCCAAATGCTATTACATGTATTTAAGACATGTTGAACTTAGTTTGAATCTGCCTAACTCTGTGTAATTTAGGGCTATTCTTTAGCCTTAAATGCCTTCATACCTTTCCTAAGGACTGTCTACTTATGTGGGCCTTAACAGATTCATCAGATTGTTTATTGAACCTGTCACCATGTGACTTGTTTAGTTCTGTGCTCACTATGTTATGATACCTCTGCTAAATTGTTTAATCAGTTCCTAATACTAATTAGTGTGTTTCTGACCTACTGTTAATCAATGAGCTTTCTTTTTGTGACTTAGTCTGATATGCAGTCTTTGTTATCACTGTGAACATGTTTATGAACTGGTCTTATTAGCATGTGTTGCTATTTGTTTGTGTTCAAATGTGTTGCTATTTGTCTGTGTTCTATGTGTGATTCTGTACCCCCTAATCCCATCCTACTCTCCTGAATTCTCACTCTTTGCTAGCTGAAAGCCAAAGCAATTTAGGTTCTGTCCCTTGGCCTCCCTAGTGTGAGCACTGCTCAGGGTTCATATGAGACCCTCGTGAACTCTGACCCACTAGGATTTGGTCCCTAGTCTTCTTTGAACTGTTCTGTTCATTCTTCTCTAGTGTGAGCACTGCCCTGGGTTCTTGAAGTCCCTGGGAACTCTGACACACTAGAGATTTGGATTCTGTATGCTTATCCTTGAGACATGGGTGAATCATTCACCGCTGGTTACTGTGTCTCTATGAACATGGGCTTTTGGAGCTACTGTGAGTTGAAGGCCTTGCCTGTCTAGGTGTATTTGGGCCTGCTGCAGGCTTCCTATAGTTTTTATACTTTGTAATTCATTCATTCAATTCTGGTCTGTAATAATTATTTGTAATAAAATTGGGGTATTAGTAAATTGGGAAACTGGGTTTGTTTTAACATATGCATGAGAATGGGTAGAAATCTTGCCTATAGGTGTTTACTTTGCTCATTCTGCTATTGTGTTAGATAACCTGCCTATAGGTGTTTACTTTGCTCATTCTGCTATTGTATGTTAGATAACCTACCTATAGGTGTTTACTTTATTCAAATACATTCTGCTATTGTATGTTAATTAACCTGCCTATAGGTGTTTATTTTGCTCGAATATGCTCTGTAGATAACCTGCCTATAGTTGTTTACTTGCTCGAATAAGTTATGTGGATAACCTGCCTATTCTGCTTTTTAGATACCATGCCTATAGGGAATAAAATAACCAAAGTTCAATTTGCATTGCAGCATATTCATTAGGCATCATGATCAAAGGGTCATTTATAAATCTGCATTTTTAAAAGTCATGTCCATAGGGTTCTTAATTGATTGATATGCTATTGTCATACTTGCTCATTTAGTATATAAGAACTAAAACCAGTTTCAATCATCAAGGGTAGGAATCATGTTTATAGGGTAATCACTATCTGTGTTAAGCACTAAAATGTTAAAATACTTCCTCGTTGAACGCCAGTATAAAGCATGCCTATAGGAACAACTGAGTTATTCCAAATATCTCTCGTGTTTATTATTGCCAAATACTGAGTAAATCACCTAGATAGCATGTTTATAGGTTTCAACCACTTATACTTAAAATCAGTAGATAACTGTGCAGTCATTTAGAAATTACTTTGCATAACTGCTCGCATGATTAAAATCCAAAATCATATAGAAATCATGTCTATAGGGGCTAACGACTTCAATTGTTGAAACTGTCAAAACGCAAAGTTTTTTGCCTGCATTAGCTACCTAAGTGTGGAGGCTAACCTGAGCCCTTATTTTCATTTACATGAAAGTCCTAAACTATTTTTGTATGTCACCTAGTTTTCTCCTTTTGAGCAACCTAATTTAAGGTCTAGAACCACCCTGAAATAGAGGTCCAAAAGCCTCTTGGACCCTAGGCATGGGACGGGTAGTGCATGCGTAGAGTACTACTTAGAATTGACTAGAGCGATTTAGGTAAACAACTTAAAGATAGTAATCGGGTAGCAGGAGATGATAGTTTGTGCCCGCTGAATAATATGAGTAACACCCCGCCTTGAGGGAGTTATGAAGTATTATTTATGTTGCACGGGGTGATCCTTTAGGCAAAAAACTTAGGACCCCCCCATTCCTGTTAAAATAGTTCTTTCATTTGTCAATTGTTTCTTTTCTCTTAGACTACTTCACATGATTTGAGTTCTATCGGGACCCACCGTTGTGGACCTCGAGAAGTACCTAACACCTTCTCATCAAGGTAATTTGAGCCCATACCCGATCTTTGGTGACACAAACTAGTAAACCCGAGTCATTTGCAATAGGTGCCCTAACGCACCTTAATCTGTTAGGTGGAGACTCTCTCTTTTAGTAACCCTTCCTTTTAAAAGAGTTGTCAATATCGAAAACCGATTTCACGAGAAAGAGGGGCGTGACAGGTATGATTTGTGGTTTCAGCATTATTTTATATGATTTGAGGTTTCAACTAAGTTTGTATGATATTTTAGGACTTGCTGGTGTATTTGGTTGAGGTCCCGAGGGCCTCGGGTTAGTTTCAGATGGTTAACAGATTAAAATTTGGCCTTCAACAACTCATAGAATTTTCTTGCTGAAAAGAATCGAGGCTGGAAATCGAGGTCAGGAAATCGAGGTCAGAAAATCAATGTCAGGAAATCGAGGTCAGGAAATCGAGGTCAGAAAATCAAAGTCAAGAAATCGTGGTCAGGAAATCGAGGGCAGCGCATGGACAAAAACTTTAAGTTATAAAACGAGGGTTTCGTCCCATTTTCTATTTTTTTATAAATTGGAGCTTGGGGAGAGGCGATTTTTGAGAGATTATAAAGGAAAAACATCGGGGTAAGTGATTCTAATTTGTATTTGGTAAATATACATGAATATATTATTGTTTTCATCATTTAATTAGTATTTTGAGATGAAACTTTGAGGAAAATGAGGAAGATTTCTTGGACTAGAATTTTGAGGTTTTGAATGGGATTTCGTTATCAGATTTGCGTAAATTTGGTATGGATAGACTCATGAGTGAATTGGATTTCGGGTTTTGTGACTTTTGTAGGATTTCGAGAAGTGGGCCCAGGGGCCAGGTTTGAGCCGATTTCGGATTTTTGGCTATAATTTCGTATCTTTCTTGTAGAATTGATTCCTTTAGCCTATATTGATTATACCGTGTTGCTTTTGGCTAGATTCGGGATGTTTGGAGACTAATTCACGAGGCATGGGCATAGAGGAGTAAGAAATATGCGGTTTTGATGTAAATAACACTTCTAAACTTGGTTTTGAGGGTATGAATCCCCGAATTGGTGTTATATAAATTGTTTGGAGGTTCCGCACACGATAGTTGACGAGCGTGTAGATGTGCACCATTGAAATTGTGACTTGAATAAATTCTTTGAAGTTGTAAAAATTAAAGAATCATGTTATTATCGGAAGGAGCCCCTCCAGAGTCTGTACACACCCTTAGTGAGCGTAAATGATTATATATTCGAGATGGACTTGCCTTACTTATTTGTATTGTGATGATTTTTTCCCTGGACATGGATCTTGTCTGTATCATTTACATATGGGGAATAAATTACCCCAGGGCTAGATTGGCCTTATACGGTACTAGGTGACTGACTGTCAGTCGCTGTGTATATATATACGAGATGGAATATCCCTGGGCTGGATTGGCCATAAACAGTACCGAGTGATCGAATGATTTGTGACAAGTATTACATGAGGTCTTTCCACTGAGATGAAATATTCCTCATATCATGTAGTATTGATCTATTTCACTTGTACTGAGTTTAACTATTGAACTTGAAAGCATGCTTACATTTCTGTACCATTATTTATACTGGACTATACCTGCGGAGCTCGTCGCTTCTTTTAGCCCAGAGGTTAGACTTGTTACATATTGAGTTGGTTGTACTCGTACTACACTCTGCACCTCGTGTGCATATCCAGGTGCTTATGGACACAGCGACTGTTAGATATCAGAGTGCTATCAGTTGGAGCCTATCAAGGTAGCTGCCTGGCGTTCGCTGACCTTGACTTTCTTTCGTTCTGTTATTGAACTATTCTACACTTTCAGACACTGTTTTATCAGTCATACTTTGTATTCATATTAGATGCTCGCGTACTCAGTGATACCGGGTTTTGGGAGTAATTATAACTGTATTGTGAGATTTCTTCCGTTGAATTTAAATATTTTATTTTCAAACTTAAAAGATATGGTGGTTTATTGAGATTGACGGCTTGCCTAGTATTGAGATAGGTGCCATCACAACAGGTGAGATTTTGGGTCGTGACGAGTTGGTATCAGAGCCTAGGTTATATAGGTCTCACGAGTCATGAGTAGGTTTAGTAGAGTCTTGTAGATCGGTACGGAGACGTCTGTACTTATCTTCGAGAGGCTGCCAAACCCTTAGGAAAATTTCACCTTCTTGCATTCTGTCATGCGAATTTGTTGATTCTAGAAACTAAATTTCTGTTATTTTATTCTCTCACAGATGGTAAGGAAATGTACTAACGAATCAGATGGTCAGCCACCAGTGCCACCAGTTAGGGCCGCGAGAGGTTGGGGCCGTGGTAGAGGCCGGGGCCGAGGTAGAGGTCGATGGGCGGTGTTGACTTTGTTGATATCGGGCTTGGATTGTGATTCTAAGAGTTGAATTAGCTCAGTTATGTCATCTGGGACTTGCATGCAAAATTTGAGGTTATTCCGGGTTGATTTGATATGTTTCAGTACGAGTTGTTGAAGTTGAAAGTTCATTAAGTTCTATTTCAAGTGCGATTCATAGTTTTGACATTGTTTAATATGATTTGAGGCTTCGGGTAGGTCCGCATTATGTTATGGAACTAGTTGGTATGTTTGGACGGGTCCCCGGGTGTGTTTCAGACGAGTTTCAGATGCTTTTCGTGCTTTTGATCAGGTCTGTTTCTGGTGTGTCGCACCTGCGCATTTTAGAGTGCAGGTGGGGAGCCACTTATGCGATGTTGGGCCTAGGTGGGAGTTCTGCTTCTGCAGGTTGGCAAACGCAAGTATGTGGCCGCATGTGCGGTGTGCCCATCTCAGATGCGAGTTTATGGATCAGGGTAACTGTCCGTTTCCGCGGTTCTTGTCTCGCTTCTACGGTGTCGCAGGTGCGACCTTCCTAGCACAGAATCAAAGCTTGGGATGGTAGGTTGTTTTCGTATATGCATGAATATTCTCGCAGGTGCGAGAGATGCACTTCTTTGTCCGCAAATGTGGAAGTGCTGGGCAGAAAGTTTTAAATTTGAGGGTTTGATTTCATTACTCAATTTTTCGATTTTGAGGTGCAACTCGTACAACAGTTGGAACAGCACCTGTAACATCACCAGCTGCTCCAACTTAGGAGCAGATTCCAGATATAGCTTAGCCGACAGGACCAGCTCAGGCACCAGCTGCACCTATTGTGATTCCAGGCCTTCAGGAGGCAGTAGCACATATATTGACAGTTTGCATTGGTCTTGCTCCGATAGTTTCGGCTCAAGCCACACTTGCCACTTCTCAGGCCGGGGGACGTACTCATACCCCTGTTGCCCGTACTCCAGATCAGGTAGTGCAGGGACTTCAGATACCGGGGGCACTACCAGTTCATCCAGTTGCAGCTGCTCAGGCCCCGATAGTCCCCGTTATGGCAGATGATGAGTGGAGGAGACTTGAGAGATTTGGGAGGCTTCGACTCCCATCATTTAGCGGTGTTGAATCAGAAGATGCTCAGGGTTTTCTGGATAAGTGCCAGCGGATGCTTCAGACAACGAGTATTCTGGAGACCAATGGGGTCTCGTTCACTACTTTTTAGTTTTCTGGGGCTGCTTTAAGATGGTGGGAGGCTTATGAGAGCCGCAGGCCAGTCGGTGCAGTACCACTTTTATGGCAGGAGTTCTCCGTTCTCTTTTGGAGAAGTTTGTGACACAATCTCGCAGAGAGAAGCTGCGCAGGCAGTTTGAGCAGTTACGTCAGGATGGCATGTCTGTGATGCAGTACGAGATGAGATTTTCTAAGTTGGCTCGTCACGCAGTTTGGTTGGTTCCCACTGATAGGGAGAGGATTAGGAGGTACATTGATGGCCTCACATATCAGCTGCGGTTACTTATGACTAGGGAGAAGGTATTTGGCACTACATTTGATGAGGTAGTTGACATTGCTCGGCATATAGAGATGGTCCATAGCCAAGAACGTGGTGAGAGGGAGGCCAAGAGGCCTCGTGGACCAGGTGGTTTCAGCGGCGTTCCTTGAGGGGGTTAGTTTTACCGTAGTAGGGTCCTTTCTTACAGGCACACCTAGACGGGTCATCCAGTTCACCATAGTGTATCATCCAGCCATGGTTCATACAGTTCTCATCAGGGTCACTCATCTCTCAGTGCCCTTCTAGCACAGAGTACGCCCCGTGCTCCTTCAGTTCAGGGATCATCTCTACCAGGTTCTTCTGGTTCTCGAGGTCCGCCTCAGAACTCGCCACCATTCTTCGAGAGGGAGTGCTATGAGTGTGGAGAGCTGGGTCATGTGAGGAAATTTTGTCCCCGCCTTATTCGAGGTCCAGTTCTTCAGAGGAGTCAGGCTACTACTTCTGCACCAAGTTCTCCACCACTCGCCCAGCCAACTCGAGGTGGGGCTCAGTCAGCTAGGGGTCGCCCAAGAGGGGTAGGCCGATCAAGTGGCGGTCAAGCCCGATTCTATGCTTTTCCTACCAGGCCAGATGTTGCTGCTTCAGATGCAGTGATCACATATATTGTTTTAGTGTTCCCTAGGGAGGCTTCTATATTATTTGACCCTGGTTCCACTTCTTCATATGTATCATCATATTTTGCTCATTATCTGGATATGCCCCGTGAGTCCTTAGTTTTACTTGTTCGTGTATCCACGCCGGTGGGTGATATTATTACTATGGACAGTGTGTATCGGTCGTGTGTGGTAACTATTGGGCAACTGGAGACTAAAGTTGATCTTTTATTACTCGGTATGGTTGATTTTGATGTAATTCTGGGTATGGATTGGTTGTCTCCATGTCATGCTATTCTGGACTGTCACGAAACAAACCGTGACATTGATGATGACGGGGTTGCCAAAGGTTGAATGGAGAGGTTCTCTAGATTATGTTCCTAGTATGGTAATTTCTTATTTGAAGGCCCAACGTATGGTTGGGAAGGGATGTTTGTTATATTTGGCCTTTTTGAGAGATGTTGATGTACATACCCCTCCTATTGATTCAGTACCAATAGTGCGAGACTTTCTGGATGTATTTCTTGCAAACTTGCCGGGTATGCCACCCGACAGGGATATTGATTTTGTTATTGACTTGGTGTCGGGCACTTAGCCCACTTCTATTCCTCCGTATCTTATGGCACCATCTGAGTTGAAGTAATTGAAAGATCAACTACAAGAACTCCTTGAAAAGGGGTTTATTAGGCCTAGTGTGTCACATTGGGGTGCACCGGTTCTGTTTGTGAAAACGAAAGATGGTACTATGCGGATGTGCATCGATTACAGGCAGTTGAACAAAGTTACAATTCAGAATAAATATCCCTTGCCGTATATTGAAGACTTATTCGACCAGCTTCAGGGAGCAAGGGTGTTCTCCAAAATTGATTTGAGATCTGGGTATCACCAATTAAAAATTCGGGATTCAGATATTCTAAAAATGGCATTCAGGACTCATTGTTGCCATTATGAATTCCTCGTGATGTCTTTTGGGCTGACCAACACCCCAGCAGCATTTATGCACTTGATGAATAGTGTATTCCAGCCATATCTTGATTTATTTGTCGTAGTATTTATTGATGATATCCTGGTGTACTCACGTAGCCAGGAGGAGCATGCACAACACTTGGGTATTGTATTACAGAGGCTGAGAGATGAGAGATTGTATGCCAAATTCTCTAAGTGTGAGTTCTGGCTTAGTACGGTGGCATTCTTGGGACACATAGTATCCAGTGAAGGGATTAAAGTGTATCCAACGAAGATAGAGGCAGTTTAGAGTTGGCCCATACCATCTTCAGTTACTGAGATTCAGAGTTTTCTCGGCTTGGCCGGTTATTATCGTCGCTTCATGGAGGGTTTCTCGTCTATTGCATCGCCTATGACTAAATTGACCCAGAAAGGTGCTCCATTCAGGTGGTTGGATAAGTGTGAAGAGTGCTTTCAAAAGCTCAAGACAGCTTTGACTACAACTCTAGTTCTTGTTTTTTCTTACAGGTTCAGGGGCATATACTGCATATTGTGACACATCGCGTATTGGTCTCGGCGCAGTGCTGATGCAAGACGGTAGGGTGATTGCCTATGCGTCCAGACAGTTAAAGGTATATGAGAAGAATTATCCAGTCCATGACCTTGAGTTAGCAGCTATTGTTCATGCCTTAAAGATTTGACGGCACTATTTTTATGGTGTCCATTGTGAGGTTTATACTGATCACCAGAGTCTACAACATCTGTTTAAATAGAAGGATCTTAATTTGCGACAGCAGAGGTGGTTGGAGTTTCTTAAGGATTATGATATCACCATTCTCTATTTTCCCGGAAAGGCCAATGTGGTGGCCGATGCCTTGAGTCATAAAGTGGAGAGTTTGGGCAGCTTAGCATACTTACCGGTAGCAGAAAGGCCTTTAGCCTTGGATGTTTAGGCCTTGGCCAACCAGTTTGTTAGATTGGATGTTTCCGAGCCGAATCGAGTTTTGGATTGTGTGGTTTCTCAGTCTTCTATTTATGATTGTATCAGAGAATTCTAGTATGATGACCCTCATCTACTTGTCCTTAAGGACACAGTTCAGCACGGTGATGCCAAGGAAGTCACTATTGGGGATGATGCTGTATTACGGATGCAGGGCATGCTATGTGTGCCTAATGTAGATGGTTTGTGTGAGTTGATTCTCTAGGAAGCTCACAGTTCGCGGTACTCCATGCATCCAGGTGCCGCGAAGATGTATCAGGATTTAAGGCAACACTATTGGTGGAGGCGAATGAAGAAAGATATAATTAGGTTTATAACTCGGTGTTTAAATTGTCAAGAGGTGAAGTACGAGCATCAAAGACCGGGCGGATTGCTTCAGAGACTTGAAATTCCAGAGTGGAAGTGGGAGCGTATTACCATGGATTTCATAGTTGGGCTCCCACGGACTTTGAGAAAGTTTGATGTTGTTTGGGTGATTGTAGATCGGTTGAGCAAGTCAGCTCATTTCATTCTTGTTGTTACTACTTACTCTTCGGAGCAGCTGGCTCAAGTTTACATTTGCGAGATTGTCAGGCTTCATGGCGTACCAGTATCTATCATCTCTGACTAAGGTACGCAATTTACATCACGAATTTGGAGAGCCGTACAACGAGAGTTGGGTATTCATGTGGAGTTGAGTACAACATTTCACCCTCGGATGGACGGGAAGTCTGAGCGCACTATTCAGATAGTGGAAGATATTCTTCGTGCTTGTCTGATAGATTTTAGGGGTGCTTGGGATCAGTTCTTGCCACTTGCGGAGTTTGCTTACAACAATAGTTATCAGTCGAGCATTCAGATGGTTCCGTATGAAGCCTTATATGGTAGGCGGTGCCGGTCTCCAATGGGTTGGTTCGAGCCGGGCGAAGCTAGACTATTGGGTACGCACTTGGTTCAATATGCCTTGGAAAAGGTTAAATTGATTCAGGATCGGCTTCGTACATCCCAATCTAGACAAAAGAGTTATGCAGATCGGAAAGTTCGTGATATTGCATTCATGGTTAGTGAGTGGGTCTTGCTCCGGGTTTCACCCATGAATGGTGTTATGAGATTTTGGAAGAAGGGAAAGTTGAGCCCTAGGTATATTGGGCCTTTTTAGATTCTTGAAAGAATTGGAGAGGTGGCTTATAGACTTGCACTACCACCTAATCTCTCTGCAGTTCATCCAGTGTTCCATGTTTCCATACTCCGAAAGTATCACGGCGATCTGTCTCATGTGTTAGACTTCAGCTCAGTCTAGTTGGATAAGGATCTATATTATGTTGAGGAGCCAGTGGCCATTTTGGAAAGACAGGTTAGAAAGCTAAGATCGAAGAGCATTGCTTCGGTAAAAGTACAGTGGAGGGGTCATCAGGTTGAGGAGGCAACTTGGGGACCGAGCATGATATGCATAGTTGTTATCCTCATCTTTTTTAAATTCCAGGTATAATTCTAAACCCGTTCGAGGACGAACATTTGTTTAAGAGGGGGAGGATGTGACGACCCGACCAGTCGCTTTGAGAGTTGTAGACCCATTCCCCCATTTACTTCTCAATTTATACTTCACAGTTGTTATGTGACTTGATGGGGTGATTAGGTCAATCGAAATTGATTTGATAGGTTTCAGCATCGAATGTAGAAGTTGTAAATTCTTAAGTTCCTTAAGCTTGAATTGGGGTATGATTCATGGTTTTAGCATTATTTTATGTGATTTGAGGTGTCAACTAAGTTCGTATGATATTTTAGGACTTGCTGGTGTATTTAGTTGAGGTCCCGAGGGCCTCGGGTGAGTTTCAGATGGCTAACGGATCAAAATTTTGACTTAAACAGCTGTTGGAATTTTTCTACTGAAAAGAATCGAGGATGGAAAAAAATCAAGGATGGAAAAATTGAGGCTGGAAATTGAGGCTGGAAATAGAGGTCAGGAAATCAAAGTCAGGAAATCGAGGACAGCGCATGGACAAAAACTTTAAGTTATAAACGTGGGTTTCGTCCCATTTCCATTATTGACAAATTGGATCTTGGGAGAGGAGAAGTTTGAGAAATTCTCAAGGAAAAACATCGGGGTAAGTGATTCTAACTCGAATTTGGTCAATATACTCGAATATATCATTGTTTGCATTATATAATTAGTGTTTTGAGATGGAAATTTGAGGAAAATGAGGAAGAGTTCTTGGACTAGAATTATGAGGTTTTGAGTGAATGTGCTTTCGGGTTTTGTGAGTTTTGTCAGATTTCGAGACGTGGGCTCGGGGCCGGGTTTGAGCCAATTTTAGATTTTTGGCTATAATTTTGTATCTTTCTTGTGGAATTGATTAATTTAGCTTATATTGATTATACTGTGCTGCTTGTGTCTACATTCGGGACGTTTGGAGACCAATTCACGAGGCAGGGGCATAGTAGAGTAAGAAATTACGCAGTTTTAAGGTAAGTAACACTTCTAAACATAGTTCTGAGTGTATGAATTCCCGAATTGGTGTTATATAAATTGTTTGGAGGTGCCACACACGATAGTTGACGAGCGTATAGATGTGCACCATTGAAATTGTGACTTGAATAAATTATGTAAAGTTGTAACAATTAAAGAATCATGTTATTATCTGAACATTTCGCACGTGTTAGAGAAATTGAGTTGTGGCTCTTATTAAAGATCATGTTTAGGCTACGTGCCGATATTTTGGGACCCATGAGGTCGTGTTGCTATTAAATTAATTGTTTTAAAAATGTACATTTCACACTCAGTCATATTCATCCATTGTTAGGATAATTATGGGATAGAGCTGCGCACCGCAACAGGCCATATTGGCTTTATATATATTATTATTATATGGATTGGGGCTGCCTACCTGCATCAGGCCTTATAGGCTTTACTATTATATGGATCGGGGTTACCCGCCTGCAGCAGACCTTATAGGCTTTATTATTATTATTATGGGATCGGACTGCACGTAGCAATAGGCCATATAGGCTTTATATAGCGCTTGGGCTGAAGGATCCCCTCTAGAGTCTTTACACACCCCCAGTGAGCGTAGATGATTATATATTCGGGATGGACTTCCCAGGGCATGGACATGCCTTACTTATTTGTATTGTGATGAATGTTTCCCTGGACATGGATCTTGTTCGTATCATTTACGTTTGGGGAATAAATAACCCGGGGCTGGATTGGCCTTATACGGTACTGAGTGACTGACTGTCAGTCGATGTGTAGATATATACGGGATGGAATATCCCTGGACTGGATTGGCCATAAACAGTACTGAGTGATCGAATGATTTGTGACCAGTATTACATGAGGTCTTTCCACTGAGATGACATATTCCTCATATCATGTAGTATTGATCTATTTCACTTGTATTAAGTTTAACTGTTGAACTTGAAAGCATGCCTACATTTATGTACCATTATGTATTCTAGACTATACTTGCAGAGCTCGTCACTATTTTTAGCCCAGAGGTTAGTCTTGTTACTTATTGAGTTGGTTGTACTCATACTACACTCTGCAGGTTAGTCCTGTCTAGGTGTTTACGGACACAGTAACTATTAGATATCAGAGTGCTATTAGTTAGAGCCTATCAAGGTAGCTGCCTGGAGTTCGCTGACCTTGACTTTCTTTTCGTCAGTTATTGTATTGTTCTGCACTTTCAGACAATGTTTTGTCAGTCATACTTTGTATTCATATTAGATGCTCATGTACTCAGTGACACCTGTTTTTGGGAGTGATTATAACTCTATTGTGAGATTTCTTCCGTTGAATTTAAATATTATGTTTCAAACTTAAAAGATATGATAGTTTATTGAGATTGTCGGCTTGCCTAGTATTGAGATAGGTGCCATCACGACGTGAGATTTTGGGTCATGAAGACTTGATATCATATCCTAGGTTACATAGGTCTCACGAGTCATGAGCGGGTTTAGTAGAGTCTTGCAGATCGGAACAGAGATGTCTGTACTTATCTTCGAGAGGTTGCCGAACCCTTATGAAAATTTCTCCTTCTTGCATTCTATTGTGCAAATTTGTTGATTCCGGAAACTAAATTTCTATTATTATATTCTCTCACAGATGGTAAGGACACGTACTAACGGATCGGACGGTCAGCCACTAGTGCCACTAGTTAGGGCCGCGAGAGGCTGGGGCTGGGGCCGAGGTAGAGGTCGAGGGGCCGTGTTGACTTTGTTGATATTGGGCTTGGATTGCAATTCTGATAGTTGGATTAGTTGAGTTATGTCATCTGGGACTTGCATGCAAAATTTGAGGTTATTCCGGGTTGATTTGATTTGTTTTGGACCTAGGGGCTCGGTTAGTGACGATTGTTTGAGGGTTTTTCAAGTAATTCATTGGGGGAAGTGTTCTTCACCCAAATCTTATTATATTTCATTAATCCATTGTTATTTTTATCATTTAATTAGTGATGTTAGTTGGAAATTTGGGGAAAAAATATGAAAACTTCCTAGAATCAAATTTGGAGATTTGAAAGACGATTTGAGGTCGGATTTGTGTAATTCTTGTATGGTTGGACACTCTATCGAATGTGTGATGACCCGATAGGCCATCTTATATTTTAAAGCCTAATTCTGCATTTTAAGGTCTCAAAAACATCATCTTAGCCTTCCTCGATTTGCGTGCGTAGTTCAGGTGTTCTTCCAGAACGCTTATATGTTAAAATTGATAAAAATGAGAATTTTTATCTTAAACATTAATTTGAGTTGACTTCGGTCAATGTTTTGAGTAAACGCACCCGGGTCCATATTTTGATGGTCCCGGTAGGTCCGTACCGTAATTTAGAACCTAGGCGTATGCCCAGAATCTAATTCTAAGGTCCCTAGCTCGAGATATAGAATTTTGATGAAAACTTAAGAGCCTGAAAGTTTAATGATCTTAAGAATTGACTGATGTTTAGTTTTGTTGATACCGGGTCCGTATTTTAGTTTCGGAGCCCCGGCACAGGTCCATTATTATATTTATGACTTGTCTGTGAAATTTGGTAAAAAACGGAGTTGGTTTGACGTGATTCGGACGTCCGTTTGGGAAAATAGAAGTTTCAAAGTTTTCTTGAAAATTTCATTTGATTTGGTGTTCAATTTGTAGTTTTAGAGGTTAGTTTGGCAATTTGATCGCGCGAGCGAGTTCGTATGATGCTTTTGGACTTGTGTGCACTTTTGGTTTAGAGCCCCGAGGGCTCGAGTGAGTTTCGGATAGGCTACGAGATGATTTGAACTTAGAAAGTTTGTTGGTTTTCACTTCGGCTGGTTTCTGCTGTTGCCTTCGTCGCGCTTGCAAATATACTCCCGCGATCGCGAAGGGTAAATGTCACGACCCAAAAACCTTACTTGTCGTGATGGCGCCTATTGTGGAACAAGGCAAGCCGACTCATTCCAAAACAAGCTGATATTTTCATTTCAAGGATAATTTCAAGGCTATTTAGCGTAAAAACGTTCGTAAACGAGTTCAAATCAAAACAAAACTGCAGAAAAGAAAAGCCTGACATCGGGGTGTCACTAGTCATGAGCATCTACTACAATCTGTCTAACAATATCAAGGCTAACTCAGCCTAGAAAATAGCTTAATACAACTAGAGGAGGATAAGAGAGAGAAGAGTAGGGGCTGCGATCGCCGGGCAGCTACCTTGCTATCCCTGAGAAAATCTGCAACCAGAATAATCA
Source organism: Nicotiana tomentosiformis (assembly GCF_000390325.3). NCBI lineage: Eukaryota > Viridiplantae > Streptophyta > Magnoliopsida > Solanales > Solanaceae > Nicotiana > Nicotiana tomentosiformis. Next base: position 29,680,991 of record NC_090820.1, on the reverse strand, counting down.
ACAACCGCTACCGTGTCCAGTTACACCTGGATCTGCACACAAGGTGCAGGGAGTAACGTGAGTATGCCAACTCAGTAAGTAACAACAATAAATAAAGACTGAGCAGTAAGCAATAAAGCATATAAAGTTCATATCATGAAATCTTGGTAAAATACAACATTCTTTAAACATCAGGATTTCAATCAAATCATCTCGTTTAAACCAGTTCCAGTAAAAATCATTTAAAGATATTTTTTTTCAACAGTTTTCAAACAGAGACTAAATGCAAAGGTGAGAGAAAATGATGAAATCATAAACAGCACCTCGGGCAAAACATCACTCATATACAGCCCCTCGGGCAAACCTCACAGTCACTGGTGCCACTCGGTCATACCTCAGAATCACTCTTGCCACTCGGGCATACCTCACAATCACTCATGCCTCCCAGTCACTCAGCACTCGGTACTCGCACTCAGTAGGTACATGCGCTCACTGGGGGTATGTATACACTCCGGAGGGGCTCCTTCAGCCCAAGCGCCATATCAAGCCAAATCATGGCATAAATCACTTAGGTCCTCGGCCTATATCAAACATGTTGCGGCATGCAGCCCGATCTCATAAATATGCAAACATGTTGCGGCGTGCAGCCCGATCCCATAAATATACAAACATGCTGCGGCGTGCAGCCCGATCCCATAATATAAAAACAGGTATAACCATGACTGAGTATAGATTTTCAATCGAAAACAGTGAGAGGATAATAAGAAAAGGCCCATAAGGGTCCAAACAGCACTGGCACAAGGCCCAAACATGGAATTTAGCCCAGTTTACATAAACTCTTTCTAAAACACAAAAGTATCATATAATTTCAATAAAATATGCCACTTTACAGTTACTACGGGATGGACCAAGTCACAATCCCCAACAGTGCACGCCCACACGCCCGTCACCTAGCATGTGCGTCACTTCAAAATAGTAGAATGATACCAAATCCGGAGTTTCATACCTTCAGGACTAGATTTACAATCGTTACTTACCACAAACCGGTCAAATCTGTACCCCACAATGCTCTTGCCTCTCGACTCGGCCTCCAAATGCTCCGAATCTATTCACAATCAGTACAATACCATCAATATACGCTAATGGAATGAATTCCACAAGAAAAACTATCAAATTAGACCAAAATCCCGAAATCTGCTCAAACCCGGCCCCCGGGCCTACGTCTCGAAATTTGACAAAATTTACAAAACTAGAAAGCCCATTCACTCACGAGTCCAACCATACTAGTTTCATTCAAATCCAACTTCGAATCGGCATTCAAATCCCAAAAATTCATTTTATGAAGTTTCTACATTTTCCCCAAATTTCTACCTCAAAGTACTAATCAAATGATGAAATCATTGATTTATTCATGAATATTAACCAAATCCGAGTTAGAATCACTTACCCCGATGAATTGATTGAAAACCCCTCGAAAAATCGCCACAAGCCAAGCTCCCGAGGTCCAAAATATGAAATAATGTCCTAAACCCCGTTTATATAGTGAACTATCTGATCTCAATTACGCTGACCGTGACAATTCAGGTGCGGCCGCGAAAATCCAAAGTGTTGTCTGCGCTTCTGGTGGCTGTAGTAACAGGCTTTAGTGTTTTGGCCATAACGCTCTCTACAGATTTCCAAATGATGACTTCTTTACCTTTCTGGAAACTAGACACAAAGCGCTACAACTTTCGTTTTTGAATTATCTCAAAATTCCTTGCAGATTAAAAGATATATTATTCCAATGTTGGACCAGCGAATCTGCAGATCTGCACTGGAGCGCCTCCCCGACCAAATTTACGCGGTCCGCGCCCCCTCCTCCGCCCTCAGCGGAATTTCGCCGCCCTCAGTGGAATTTTAAGCACCAGAACCATGCCTTAGTTCCGGTAATGCCCAGACTCGCTCAAAACTCACCCGAGGCCTCCGGAACCTCAACCAAAAATACCTTCCAGTCATATATCAACATACAAACTTAGTTGAACCTTTGAATCACTCAAAATAACATCGAAACACCAAATTACCCTCTGATTCAAGCCTAAGAACATCTAAATTTCAAAATTCGGCATCCAATGCCGAAACCAACCAAACCACGTCCGAATGACCTCAAAATTTGCACACACTTCACAAATGACACTACGAACCTACTCCAACTTCCGGAATTCCATTCCGACCCCGATATCAAATTTTCCAATGCCGATCGAAAATCACCAAATTTCCAATTTCGCCAATTCAAGGCTAATTCTACCACGAACCTCCAAATCATATTCCGGATGCACTCCTAAGTTCAAAATCACCTAACGGAGCTAACAGAACCATCAGAATTCAAATCCGAGATCGATTACTCAATAGTCAAAAATTTGGTCAAACCTTTCATATTTAATGCTCCTAGTTGAATATCATTTCCCCATATCAATCCCGAATAACCTGAAAATCAAAATCGATGACTCACATAAGTCATAATACATCATACGGGGGTGCCCATGCCCGCAAACCACTGAGCAAAGTGCAAATGCTCAAAACGACTGTTCGGGTCATTACATCCTCCCCCACTTAAACATACGCTCGTCCTCGAACGTGCCCAGAGTTGTTCCAAAACCTTCAAAATCGCCGTGTAATCTTACCATGCACTTACCCGGGGGTGATCCCACGTCACCCTATCCCATACCGTATAAGTCCGAACAAGTTGTACCCAACCAGAGCCATAACTCAAGATGAAATCACATGATATCTCACATAACTCAAACACTCGTAGCGATAATTTATGATCAAAGTGGCTGCTTAGAACAACCCAATTCCGGTATTAAACCTATTATCAAATAGAGACCCCTTCAAACACCTTCATATACTGCCAATGATGAAAGAAACATGCAGGAACCCATAACCATTCGTCGCATCAACAAGTGGTGGAACTCCCTCCCATTCGATAGGAACTATAGAAAAACTTATAAGCCGATCAGCATCAATATCCTCCCAAATATACCGCACCATGTCTGCCTAAACCAACGGATCATAACTCCTCGTAGCATGGAAGAGTATCTCATAACTCATTCCAGAACACAAATAAGCCCAACAATGACTGAATCACAATACACACTAACTTCTAACTAACCTTGGCTATGTCTCCACAGCCCACAACTATGAAATTATCTACTCATTAGAGTTCCCAGTCTCCAAATCCATAGAGCACACGAACCACCATATTTGATTCCACCTCCACCGCCCGAATGCCTAACACCTCTCTCGCACACAATCATCCCACGAGAAATACTTTAAAAATTCTTCCATGCCACCTGGCAAAAATTTGATTATCAGCAGTCGATCAACCGGGAGAGTGCCACAATACCAGCGAAGTACCCATAAATCAAAACACACTGCCCCTTTTGAAATGTACACTCTCATCACGCCATACCAAATAGTTATATCATTTACCTAGTCATCTGAAACTGTCCATGCTGCCTAAGAATTTATGTCCTTCCCTTCAAAATTGAACTGTGACCTTATACATGTAAATCCTATTCCTGCCAAACACACCACAACTATTATGCCATCATGTGACAAGCATAAGAATTCCATTATCAATTCTGAGTCACTAGAAAATTACATAACTTATTAGTCAGAAACCTCTTTCTTGCTTCTTTCTAGGAGGAAATCATAGCACACAACACGTTCCGTACACCGGTAGAAAATACCCGGTTCAAACCATGGTAGAAACCATCATGAACACTTTGAAATCCATTTGCACATAACCAAGCTATCGGAATTGAATTCCTCTAACTCCACCAAGCCACACAGGTTGCCAAATCTGAGAGCATTGCCACGAAACACCTATAGATACTAGCCACATCATAAGTATCCAAGGAACCGATCATACACATTACTGTGCTAACCCAACCTACTACCGAGTTGTCCTATTTCTCCAAGCCCTTTCCAAATTACCTTTAAATTGCTACTTTTTCCTTGTTAGAACACTACTATCCTTAACTAAAACTTGCCCCACGAACTCTAGCATAGAATCACACCGCCCTAAGGCTTATAAGTTGCTGGATTCCCTTTTTATGTATCCCAAAGGTACCACAAGTCAAACACTTACTCTAAGGAGATTTTCTAGAATCCATAATGATCTAGAAATGCCACAAGTCTTGACACCCTCCAATGTGAATCTCAATTTCTAGCTAAATACACATCCTGAAGATCCCCAATTGTTACACATAAATCTTGAATCCATCAGAATCATTCTCGAGAGCCATCCACTCTACTCAAATCTTGAATTAACCTACCAAACGGACCAAAACGACATGTGCCCCATTAGCACACCAACACCAAAGGGAAATAAAGAGTAACTCACACTCCTATGCAACCGAGCAAATTCCTGCTCCATGTACACTACATTCTTCGTGAATAACCACTCAATTATTTTATGGTCCTCCTATAACCATAGAGTGTAATACAACTTGTGTCCAGAAATTCCTTTACCAGAGTCATCCTCGATCTCGACCTCTGCAAGTCATAACCGATTCACCAGTATACCCCGAACAGAAACTAATACAACACATAACTATGCAATCAACTCGTCGATAGCAAACTCCCCCCACTTAGCCTTAAGCTGCAATTATATAAAATTAGAACCTGCAAGGATTTCTCCTTCTCAATTACCAATATCTCGCACCGTTAACCCGCCAGACTTCTCAAAGTCTTTTATTAAGCTTTTCATGAACATTCTGAATCGCCATCCACAATCACACACGCTACCTCCTACCGGGTAGAAACTAATATTCCTCACAAAAGCTTCATCAACATCAAGCCACCACTAGCTGCACACAAGAGATAACCCACCTGTAGAATTCCTTACCGACATCTCCTAATGACACTGCACTGAGTGCAACGACCACGAAATCCGTAAATTCTCTGTATTTCATGCTCGCCCACTATTTGTATAAGTCTTCACTTTCCCTATTGACATCAACTGTATGTTTGCCAATACCTTCCGAACTCAAGTCATATTGCACATGACACGATAATTAGATCTTCACGCCTCTCTTCATTTCAAACACACTCCTTTCTGCCATATTAAATCTTACTTTGTACACTAACCATCACTCCAAATAGAGTCTGCAGGCCAAATCATATACTGACACGATTCCAAACCATTTTACACTTTCTCAAGGCGCACGACTACCCTACCAGTGAATTCATATGCTAATCTGCCACTCTTACTTAGGTTAAATTATTTCCTTTAAGAAACTTTTCAACCTCTACTTCTCCTACTTGACCCGCTAGTACTTCAACCACCGCGAAACGCTTTTCGTCATGTCTTCCCTCATACTTTGCTACCCAATTGCTCCATCAACTCAAAATGCATCTCTGTCGTACCAGAACCAATAGAAGGTTACCGACTTTAAGTCTCTTCGAAGATTATCTTTCTCGAGCCATCAACATCAAAATACCCATTTGCAACCACCATTACTACACAACCACTTACTCTTCTTGAGTCCAAACTCATTGACATACATGAGAATTTAATTTGCCCCAAAATTTAACAACGTGAAAGATCCTCCAAAACATTCACACTCGAGACCATACGTCACATCAAAATTAAAATCAAGCACCCAATGGCCTTCCTTTATATTTCAAGAAAACACTTCTCGTCACATTCACACCGTCTTAGCACCTTCCGCAGTTTCGTCATACTCACCACAAAGCCATTCCACCGCTCATCGAGCTACAAATTACTACTCGTAGCGACATTATTGGACTTATGAGTCCAAATATATAGGTTACAACTGAAGCTACCGAGCCTAAGCTACGGTCTAACCATGGCCTCAAGTCCTCCAGACCGGCCCACCACCACAAACACAGAATACTCATCTCAACCTTGTTCATAGAATCAAAAGTCGGTGATGCACTACCGATACCGAGCGCTCATGTGCGCATACGAGATGCATGAAAGGAATTCAAAGAGTAATGTTTCAAGCTGAATTAATTTCGCACGATAGATTACAAGAAAGTGAAATTTTCCTAAGGGTTCTGCAGCCTCTCGAAGATAAGTACAGACATCTCCGTACCGATCCGCAAGACTCTACTAAACCCACTCATGACTCGTGAGACCTATGTAACCTAGGCTCGGATACCAATCTGTCACGACCCAAAAACCTAACCTGTCGTGATGGCGCCTATCGTGGAACTAGGCAAGCCGACTCATTCCAAAACAAACCGATATTTTCATTTCAAGGATAATTTCAAGGCTATTTAACATAAAAAAATTCGTAAAGAAGTTCAAATCAAAACGAAAATGCGGAAAAGAAAAGCCCGACATCAGGGTGTCACTAATCATGAATATCTACTACAATCTATCTAACAATATCAAGACTAACTCAGCCTGGAAAATAGCTAAATACAACTAGAGGAATATAAGAGGGAGAAGAGCAGGGGATGCGATCGCCGGGCAACTACCTTGCTATCCCCGAGAAAATCTGCAACCAGAATAATCAACAACCGCTACCGTGTCCAGCTACACCTGGATCTGCACACAAGGTGCAAGGAGTAACGTGAGTACGCCAACTCAGTAAGTAACAACAATAAATAAAGACTGAGCAGTAGTGACGAGCAATAAAGCATATAAAGTTTATATCATGAAATCTTGGTAAAATACAACATTCTTTAAAAATCAAGAATTGAATCAAAACATCTCGTTTAAACCAGTTCCAGTAAAAATCATTTAAAGATATTTGTTTTTTCAACAGTTTTCAAATAGAGACTAAATGCAAAGGTGAGAGAAAAATGATGAAATCATAAATAGCCCCTCGGGCAAAACATCACTCATATACAACCCCTCGGGCAAACCTCAAGTCACTCGTGCCACTCGGGCATACCTCACAATCACTCTTGCCACTCGGGCATACCTCACAATCACTCATGCCTCCCAGTCACTCAGCAGTCGTCTCTCGGCACTCGGCAATCGCACTCAGTAGGTACTTGGGCTCACTGGGGGGTGTGTACAGACTCCGGAGGGGCTCCTTCAGCCCAAGCGCTATATCAAGCCAAATCACATCATAAATCATTCAGGCCCTCGACCTATATAAAACATGCTGCGGCGTGCAGCCCGATCCCATAAATATGCAAACATGCTGGGGCGTGCAGCCCTATCCCATAAATATACAAACATGCTGCGGCGTGCAGCCCGATCCCATAATATACAAACATGTTGCGGTGTGCAGCCCGTGCAACCCGATCCCATAATATACAAATATTTTGCGGCGTGCAGCCCGATCCCATAATATACAAACATGCTACGACGTGCAGCCTGATTACATAAATATCCTCACAAATCAGGCCCTCGGCCTCATTCAGTCATAAACTTCTCAAGCCACTAGGGTACTTCAGTAAAACAAACAGGGTGCTCAGCCCAAAACAACATTTATATGCATCAAAATCGAGTAATAAAAACTGAGTTATGTAGTAAATAGGTATAACCATGACTGAATATAGATTTTCAATTGAAAATAGTGAGAGGATAATAAGAAAAGGCCCCTAAGGGTCCAAACAGCACTGGCACAATGCCCAAACATGGCATTCAGCCCAATTTACAGAAACTCTTTCTAAAACACATAAGTATCATATAATTTCAACAAAATATGCAACTTTACAGTTACTACGGGATGGACCAAGTCACAATCCCCCACAGTGCACGCCCACACGCCCGTCACCTAGCATGTGCATCACTTCAAAATAGTAGAATGATACCAAATCTGAGGTTGCATACCCTCAGGACTAGATTTACAATCATTACTTACCCCAAACCGGTCAAATCTCTACCCCGCGATGCTCTTGCCTCTCGACTCGACCTCCAAATGCTCAGAATCTATTCACAATCAGTACAATACCATCAATATACGCTAATGGAATGAATTCCACAAAAAAAATATCAAATTAGACCAAAATCTCGAAATCTGCTCAAACCCGCCCCCGGACCCACATCTCGAAATTCGACAAAATTTACAAAACTAGAAAGCCCATTCACTCACGAGTCCAACCATACCAGTTTCACTCAAATCCGACTTCGAATCGACATTCAAATCCCAAAAATTCATTTTATAAAGTTTCTACAATTTTCCCCAAATTTCTACCTCAAAGTACTAATCAAATGATGAAATCATTGATATATTCATGAACATTAACCAAATCCGAGTTAGAATCACTTACCCCGATGAATTTCTTGAAATACCCTCAAAATATCGCCACAAGACGAGCTCCCTAGGTCCAAAATGTGAAATAATACCCTAAACTTCATTTATATAGTGAACTCTCTGATCTCCACTACGCTGACCGCGAAAATCCAGGCGCGGCCGTGAAAATCCAACCCCCGCGGTCGCGAAAAAGTAGCGCTATCCGCGCTTCTGGTGGCTATAGTGACAGGCTTTAGTATTTTGGCCATAAAGTTCTCTACAGATGTCCAATTGATGACTTATTTACCTTTCACGAAACTAGACATGAAGCACTACAACTTTCATTTTTGAATCATCTCACAATTCATTGCAGATCAAATGATATAGGCTTCCAAAGTCGGACCAGCGAATCTGCAGATCTACCTTGGAGCGCCTTCGCGACCAAATTTAAGCGGTCCGCACCCCCCCTCTTCCCTCAGCGGAATTTTGCCGCCCTCAGCGGAATTTTGCCGCCCTTAGCAGAATTTGTAAGCACCAGAACCATGCCTCAGTTCCGGTATTGCCCAGACTTGCTCAAAACGCACTCGAAACACACCCGAGGCCTCAGGAACCTCAACCAAAAATACCTACAAGTCATATATAAACATACAAACTTAGTCGAACCTTCAAATCACTCAAAACAATATCGAAACACCAAATTACCCTCGGATTCAAGCCTAAGAACTTCTAAATTTCCAAATTCGGCATCCGATGCCGAAACCAACCAAACCACGTCCGAATGACCTCAAATTTTGCACACACGTCACAAATGATGCTACTAACCTACTCCAACTTCCGGAATTCTATTCCGATCCCGATATCAAATTTTCCACTGCCGACCGAAAATCGCCAAATTTTCAATTTCGCCAATTCAAGGCTAATTCTACCACGAACCTCCAAATCACATTCTGGATGCACTCCTAAGTCCAAAATCACCTAATGGAGCTAACAGATACATCAAAATTCAAATCCTTGATCGATTACTCAATAGTCAAAAATTTGGTCAAACCTTTCATATTTAAAGCTCCTAGTTGAATATCATTTCCCCATATCAATCTCGAATAATCTGAAAATCAAAATTGATAACTCACATAAGTCATAATACATCATATGGGCCTTCCCATGCCTGCAAATTACCGAGAGAAGTGCAAATACTTAAAACGACCGGTCGGGTCGTTATTGTAAAATGGCATGGGGGAGATTTTGTTGTACGCGAATGCGAAACCTTGGTCGCGAATATGGAGCATTGGGGGGGCCTGCTCTACGCGAACGCGACCAGCCACACGCGAAGGCATAGAGTTAGATAGATGGGGCAGGGGAGTTGAGGTAACTCTACGCGAACACGAGCGCAGTCTCGTGAATGCGGAGGTGAGGTGGGCTAGACCTTCGTGAACGCATGGAGCTACTCGCGATCGCATAATCTAGTTCGGCCATGCTCTTCGCGAATGCGTCAGGTTTCACGCGAACGCAATGATCACATGACGCCCAGTGTTAAAATAGTCCTAATTATGTGATTTTACCCATTTTTCATAAACTCTCCATTATAGCTCGGCCTAGGTGCGATTTTGAAGAGAAAACTCAACACCAATTCATAGGTTTCTACTCTTTAACTCATTTTCTTACATTTCTATCATCACCCATTATATTCCTAGCCCTAATCTTTGTTCTTTCATGGTAGAAAACTAGGGATTTAGGAAGAATTGGGGGGGGGGGGAGGGGGAGGCTGCAAATTGGGGATTTCGACCTCAATTTGGGAAACTATTTACATAATCGGGGTCGAGGTTAATGGGTGAATGGATTTTGGTCCGAACCTCGGGTTTTGACCAAGCGGGCCCGGGGTCAATTTTTGACTTTTTGGGGGAAAGTTTGGGGAATCTAGATTTATGCATTATAATTGATTTCTTTAGCAATGTTTGATATTATTGAGTCGTTTGTGGATAGATACGAGTGGTTTGGAGGTGGATTCTAGATGAAAAGTTGTAATGGAGAATTGAGTGGCTTGTGGAGCGAGGTAAGTGTTGTGTCTAACTTTGAATTGAGGAAATTAGGAAACCTCGGACTATTTGCTATGTGAAATTCATGTGAGTGGCGTATATGTGAGGTGACTAGTACTTATGCACCGCTAATTTATCTATTTTCCCATTTTTCTCATATTATCTATTCCCCTGTCTTAATTGTTACATGCTCTAATTGTATTCCCATGCCTAACTGCTACTTGTTAGACATTGTTCTCCCTTGTTCATCATATTGTTCTTTCCATACTTCCATTATCTCCTATTATTTGCTTAAGTTATTTTATCGGTACCTTTCTGCTGTATATTCTGAATTGGTCTCGCTGTGTAGTATTACTTGTGTGAACTTTCATGGTGCACAAGATTCCTATTTGTTTCAGTTTGGAGTTTAAATATTGTTAAAGGATTCTGTTATTTAAATTGTGAAATTTTTGTATATATTGAGTAATTAATATTGATATGGTGGGATCGGGTTGCACGCCACAACAAGAGGAATAAAGGTGTTATATTGAGGTGGAATAAGGGTGATTTGATACTATACGGTGGGAACAGGTTGCACGCCGCAACAAGTGTAATAAGGGTGGATTGTTTGGTCGAATAAGGGTGAACTATGATTGTATTATTGTGATATGGTAGGATGGGGTTGCACGCCGCAACACTTTTATTTATATTAACTGTTGTTTATGCTAGTATGAGGAAATAAGGGAGGAATATGAGATGTACGGTGGGATCGGGTTGCGCGCTGCAACAACTTATGTGTTTATGTTTTCCCAGAACTATGTTAGCCTTATGGTATTCTTTTTTGCACTTAAGGATTAGTAATTTCTGAGCACTGTTGATATATCTCCGATAGTTGACGTATTTCTTGCAATTTACTGCTTTCTTCTATTCTGCATTTCCTATCCTGCTTTTTATTACATATATATATATATATATATATATATATATATATATATATTGCGTACAGGTCGTAGTGTGAGTGACCCTCCTTAGCCTCGTCACTACTTCGTCGAGGTTAGGCTCGGCACTTACCAGTACATGGGTTCGGTTGTACTGATATTGCACTCTGCACTTCCTGTACAGATTTTTGTGCTGGTTTGAGCTGATCGTGAAGTTGGCTACAGGATTCATCTAATAGGAGACCCAAGGTAGATCTACCAGCGTCCGCAGACCCTGGCGTCCCCTTCTATACACTATACTTTACTGTTCCTTTCATTTCAAAAACAGTTGTATATCTTTCAGACATTTACTTGTAGAAAAATCTTTGAAATTTGTGAATTGTCACTCCAGATCCGGGTAATAGTATGTATATATTGAGGCTATTATATATTTTCGCGCTCATTTTAAACTCGTTATATCTTATTCGTAGTTATTTACTGAAATGTGTAAGAAGTGGCTTAATGATCCTCTAACGTTGGATTGCCTAGCAAGTGAAATGTTAAGTGCCCTCACGGTCCCAACGGTGGGAATTCCAGGTCGTGACAGAATGGGTGTTCGGATTTTGTAATTTTGGTCAGGTTCTGAGATGCGAGCCCGGTGTTGACTTTTTGAGTTGACTTATTATTTCTCTTTCATGATCGAAGCTTGATTATCCGAAATTGTTTCCTATGATTTTTATTTATGATGTTAAGTTATTTTGGCTAGATTTGAGTCATCCGGATGTTGTTTCACACGAGAAGGTCATTTTAGAGTATCAGTGTAGCTTTTTTAGGGTAAGTATCTTGCCTAACTTTGTGTGGGGGAATTACCCCTGATGATTTGAGTCATTGGTGCTAATTGTGTCATGTGAAAGCCGTGTAAGCGAGGTGACAAGTATGTACTCGTGCTTATTTGTGGGAATTTGACCGTTTTAGGCTCTTAGGTTCTTATGTTCATTAAAAATGAAGTTGTCTTATCACGTTAAATCCTCCATTTACTAAATTCACTCTTATGTGTCTTATTTGGAGTTGATTGATTCACGTCCTACCCTTGTTGCCAACAAACGCTTATGTGCCTTAATTGAAGTTGTCGCCTCTTTAATTGACATGATGTCTTTTTCCTAATTGCTTAACCTTAATTGAAGTTATTATTGTCTTTTTCGTAATTGCTTAACCTTAACTGAAGTTATCATTATCTTTTCCATAATTGCTTAACCTTAATTGAAGTTATTATTATCTCTTTCATAATTGCTTAGCCTTAATTGAGTTTTGTTATCCCTTTCATTATTGACTTATCCTTATTTGGAATCATTGATTTATGTTCTCTTTTTTATCGTCGAGTTGTACTTATGTGGAATCGTATTTATACATTATCTATCCCATTGTTGAGCTATTCTTGTTGAAACCATTATTATATGTTGTATCTTTCATTGTGAGCTTGTTCTTCTGTTTCCTTGTGTTTTATAGTTCTTGTGTTTATTAACTTTCCGAACTCTCGTGTTATTATTTTTGTTGTTGTACTTAGTGTTGTTGAGCTGAGGGCTATGCGTAGTTTCAGTATTGAAATTTGTTTTGAGGGAAAGTTGTGGCATATGGGCACGTGTGGTGAAAGACCTTATATTGTGTCGTTACGTTTTTAGCATACGTGGTATTGTTGAGAGGATTTTTGGGATGTTCGCACATGAGTTGTCCGTGCTTTTGTTACCATTGAAATTTTCACATGCGGCGTGACAAGGCGGGCTATATATGTGTGTTTGTGCATGTGGCGAGATAAGGTGGGAATATTATTATGCGCATGTAGTAAGATAAGGCGGGCATTTACTTTATTGTTGCACACGTGGCGAGACAAGGTGGGCTATGTCGGAAATGATTTGTGATGACTTGTGATGGCCTGGGGGCATTGTTAATGATGATATTTGTGTGGTGGTATGCCTGCCTTGTGTGAGTTATACATTGTACATTTTTTGATGATTATTTCCTATGTGTCATTCATTGTATCTACTCTTACTCGTTGACTTGAGTTGTGATAGAACACTTGCACAAGCATACACGTAATTAATCATGCATATCGGTTTAAGAAGATGAATCCTGATGTTATTGACCATTTACATGTACTCTCATTTACTTGCCTTATGTGTGAGAGTTTTCCTATTGGCACGTGCGTTGTCTGTGCGGTCATGAGTCATTGTTATTGTTGGCATATGAGTTATCTGTGTGGATATGAGATACTGTCACTCCCTTGGCACGTGAGTCGTTCGTGCGGTTATGAATTGTAATGAGGGAACAAGATGCCAGGTGATTAGGGTTCATGAGTTGGGACCCGTGAAATGTGACTATGAGGTGAAGTACCTCGGGGAAAATCCCTGAACAAATCTAGTGTGGAAGTGGATTCTCTTATTGAGTTGTTACTTGTTTTTCTTTACTTGGTTTCACCGGACTGAAACCGTGTTCAGCTTACTCTACGGGATTACTACCTGCTTGCTCCCTGTTGCTAATTGTTGTTTCTAGTGTTCTATTGCGAGTATAGTTTTGTTATCTTACCATGCTTAGTTATATATTGACATTGTTTCCCTGTTAGTTTCACATTCATACTTGTACAGATTGTTAAGTCTAGTAGGTGTTTTGACTGTCTCTTGTCACTACTTGTCACGACCCAAAATCCATTAAAGATCGTGGTGGCGCCTAACACCGCTGTCAGGCAAGCCAACCATAATTAATTAACTTAATTACCCATTTTAGTATTTTTGAAATCAAAATTTCTTTAATTAAATAGTAAATATAGAACTCATAGAGTAAGTGATAAATATTTTAGCAACTAAATTTCTAAACAACCCATAACCACTCCCAAAACCCGGTGTCACAAGTGCATGAGCATTTACTAGGGAGTTGAAATAAAATACATCATCTGTCCGGAATACAAATTAGACAGGAAATATATAAATAACTCTGAAGGAGACTCTGTTGGTTGCGGATCGTAATATAGAATGCAGCTCACCTAAGTCCCCGCATTTTAACCACACCGACATATTTGTACCTGCACAATAAAAATGTGTATCAAGTATAGCATGAGTACGAAAACAACGTGTACCCAGTAAGTATCAAGCCTAATCTCGAAGAAGTAGTGACGAGAGGTCGACTTTGACATTCACTAAGGGTCAATAATATTATAATAGAATATTTTTAATCGACATGATTTGTTGGAATACCCATAATTTTCTTAACAAGCAGAGATAATTAATTCTTTCAATTTCAATAATTTCCAATTTATCAATTAGCTTCACAAGCCTCACAAGCGGCCTGATCCAGAGTGTCGTGTACATTGCTGAGGGACATGCGGCGCGATCCATAGATGCATCAATACTGTCGAGGCGTTCGGCCTGCTCCACAAGAAAGGAGGATATTTTCTTATGAACCTCCGGAATGAGAATATATATATATATATATATATATATATATATATATATAACGCAGGTGTAACGGCCCAACCGGTTGTTTTGACTGTTAGAATCCCGTTCCCCTAAATAAGACTCACCGTATATTCTTTTACTAATTTATGACTTGCAAGGATAGTTGGTTAAGGATTTGGAAATGTTCAGGTTGAAATCGCTGCACTTGGTTCCTTAGTTGGCTTTAAAAAGGGCGAGTTTGACTTCGGTCAACATTTTTAGAAAATGACCTAGGAATCTGGATTTTACGGTTCCAATAGGTTTGTATGATGAATTTGGACTTGGGTGTATGATCGGATCAGGTTTTGGATGACCCGGGAGCGTTTCGGCGCCTATTGTGGAAAGTTGGCATTTTGGAAGAATTTCATAAATTTGGGTTGAAGTGCATTTCAATGTTATCGATGTCCGTTTGGGATTCCGAGTCCGGGAATAGCTCCGTATGGTGATTCTGGTCTTAGTAGCTCGTCTGGATGTTAATTTGGAGGTCCGTAGGTAATTTCGGAGTCATTTTGCGAAAGTTAGAAATTTAAAGGTTTTTAAGAAGTTTGACCGGGAGTGGACTTTTTGATATCGGATTCGGATTTTTATTCCAGAAGTTGGAGTAGGTTTGTATTGTCAATTATGACTTGTGTGCAAAATTCGAGGTCAGTCAGATTTGATTTGATAGATTTCGGCATCGAATGTAGAAGTTTGAAGTTCTAAAGTTCATAAAGCTTGAATTGGGGTGTGATTCATGGTTTTGATGTTGTTTGATGTGATTTGAGGCCTCGAGCAGGTTCGTGTTATGTATTGGGACTGGTTGGTACGATTGGACGCGGTCCCGAGGGCCTCAGGTGTGTTTCGAGGTAGTTCCGGACAAAGTTTGGGTGTTTTGATGCTGCTGGTTACTGGTTCTGGTATTGTTCTTCGCGTTGAAGAAGTAGGATTTTGCTGCTGGGACTTTGTTCTTCGCGTTCGCGAAGAAGGAATTTCTGATGTCCATCGTCTGATTTTGGAAGCTTATATCTCTCAATCTATAATGAATCTGAAGATGATCAAAAAATAAGAGTTGTAGACCTTGGTATCTAGTTTTCAGAAAGGTAAACCTTTTATCATTTGGAGTTGTGTACAAAACATTATGGTTGATATACTACAGACTATCCGGGAAGAGTTTGGAAATCTCTATTGCACAGGGCTGACTTTGGAAGCTTAACTTTTATCTCGCAATCTACAATGAATTGGGAGATGATCAACATATGAAAGTTATAGACCTTGATGTCTAGTTTCCAGAAAGTCAAATCATTTGTGATTTGGAGTTTTGTACAAAATGTTATGATCATTATACTAAAGGTTATCTTAGAAGAGTTTAAAAATAGCCTTTGAGAACTTTGTTCATCGCGAACGCGATGGGGGGCTCGCGAATGCGAAGAAGGGTTGCCTGGGCAGTGTATAAGTTTGCAAAAAAAGGTTTGGCTCATTTCACCTCATTTCCGTCATGCGAGAAGACCTAGGAGCGATTTTGAAGCTCCATCTTCATCATCTATGTCAAGGTTAGTGATTCTTACCTATTGCTAGTTAAATACTTGGTTTATATACGAATTTAGGCGTGAAATTCATGGAAAATGGTAGAAATTTGGGGTGTTGAATAAAAACCTAGAAATTGGTATTTTTGAATTTTTACCACGAAATTGGACATGGAATCTGGAATAAATGATATAATCGAGTTCGTGGTGTTATAGGTAACGTTTAGCTTCGAAAAATTTCGAAATCCGGGCACGTGGGCCCGAGGGTGAATTTTACCGACTTTTCGAGCGGAGTTTGAAATTATTTAAATTGATTAATTATATGTATTAAAACATATATTTATTGATTTGCACATTGATTGCATTGTTTTGGATCGACAAGTATTGGTTTGAGGTCTTAGATTGGCGTTGGAGCCGGCTATGGAGCTTTGGAGCAAGGTAAGTATCCTGTCTAACCTTATAAGAGGGAATTTACCCCATAGGTGATTTAAATTAATAATTGTTGCTAATTGTGGGGGCTACGTACGTATGAGTTGACGAGGGTCCCTTCGTAGCTACTAATATTGCTAAGTCCGGGTAGTTTAAGACTGAAATCATGAATTACTTGTGATAATTGCATCCTTCTGTTAATTGAAATATTCAAATTATATTGTAAATTGTTAGAGGAAAATTGAAAAATACTAAAAGTTTACATACTTGAATTTTGTGGAAAAACTTTAACTGTTAATAGAAATTGTACATCCTTATGTGTTAATCTTATAATATTTTCTCATTACGGAGAATCATAAAAAAATGACCTCCTTTATTGTGGAGCGGGCCAAACGCCTCGACAGTATAGATGCATCTATGGATTACGCTGCACGTCCCTCGACAGTGTATACGACACTCTGGATCGAGCCGTACGACCAAGCCGAAAATCGTGCATAATAATAATAATTTACACGATACCTTGATATTTTATTGTAGCTTTTGAAGCTAATTGATAATGAAGGAATTATTATTTATGCTTATTAAGGAAATTATTGGTGTTCACATAAATCATGTTTATTTAAATATTTCTATTTTAATATTATTGACCCTTAGTAAGTGTCAAAATCGACTTCTCGTCACTACTTATTCGAGATTAGGCTTGATACTTACTGGGTACACGTTGTTTATGAACTCATGCTATACTTGATGCACATTTTTGTGCAGGTACATATATGTCTTGGGCCTTGTCGGTGCAGAGGTCTGGTTAATACGGAGAATTAGGTGAGCTTCATTCTATATTACGATCCGCATCCAGTTGAGTCTCCTTCAGAGTTATTTATATTTTTTCTGTGTAATTTGTATTCCGGACAGTTGTTGCATTTTAATTTATTTTATATTCCTAGTAAATGCTCATGCACTTGTAACACCGGATTTTGGGAGGATTTTGGGTTATTCGGTATTGAATTTGTTATAAGTATTATTACTTACTCGGTGAATCCCCATTCTTTACTATGTATATTAAAGGAAAATATGATTTCAAAAGTAATAAAAAATGAGAACCTGTCACGACCCAAAATCCCACTAGTCGTAATGGCATCTAACCTAATCCGTTAGGTAAGCCAATTTACATCTATCCAATTCCAATGAAATTAATTAAAAGAAAATATCTAAAACCAATACATCTCCCCAAGAACTGGTAGTACAAATCATGAGCTTCTAAGAATAGAGTATACAAAGCGGAAATGAAATAATACATGGTCTGTTTGAATAATACATAAATAGAGCTTTTATAAATAGAAGGCTACCCTGAACAAAAGGCAGCTACAACAGGAACGCAGGTACATCTTCAGATCCTGCAACCATCGAGCACAGCAACAACGGCAACCAATATCTGCACGCAATGTGCAGAAGTGTAGTATCAGTACAACTAGCGCCATGTATTGAGTAAGTAACAAACCTAGTCGTAGGTTGAAAGTAGTGACGAGCTTCTACCAAGGTCAGAGTCCAACTTCCATAACCAACAATAGTTCATAACAATATTAAACAAGTAATACCAGAAATAACTCAAGAATAAAATGCTCAGTCACCTCATGATTTCTGAAAATAGTTCTGAATTAAAGTACATCAATGAAAACCCGAATCGTATACCGAAGATTACCAAAAATATGAATAAGTTTGAAAATAGTAATTTTTTCAAAAATCCTTTCAATGATAAATAAAATATCTCATTTTCTTTCCCAGATAACCAGTGTAAAACAAATGCATCACTATGCCCATCTGTCAACATATGAGAGAAATCATGAATAATGTGATACCGTACAGCATGAGGAAAATACATCTCTATGCATATATGTCATGTGTGCTTGTCAATGCAATGTATCTCAGAGATTGCACTCATGTACTCGCACTCTCAGAGTACTCAATCTCATTATCTTGCATTCTCACCCTATCCCTGTTTATAGTTGGCTGCACTCACTGGGGTGTACAGACTCATGGGGGGCTCCTACAACCTAAGCGCTATAAGCACGAACAACTCACGTGATGCACGGACAACTCACGTGCTGTAATATCATATCTGGATCCGCACGGACAACTCACATGCTGCACGGACAACTCACATGCTATAATAATATCTGGATCCGCATGGCCAACTCACGTGCTATAATGATATCTGGATCCGCACGGCCAACTCACGTGCTACACGGCCAACTCACGTGCAATAGTATAATATATAGATCCGCATGGCCAACTCACGTGCAATAGTATAAGATATATAAAGCCAACATGGCCTGCTACGGCGTGCAGCCTGATCCCAAAAATATCCTCACAATCAGGCCCTCGGCCTCCCTCAGTCATCAATCTCTCCAGTCTCTCTTTCATGGGCTCACAATGTCATGAGAATAGCCCAAAAATGCTGATATGATGTATCAATAAATAACAACAGAGACTGAGATATGATATGCAATGAAATGAATATGACTGAGTATAAATTTTCATTTTAAAATAAATATTTCACAGCAATATGACCTCTGTGGATCCCAATAATACTAGCACATAGCCTCAACATGATTTTTAATATGCTTTTCAACTCAATTTCTTTAACTCATAAAATCGCATGGAAAATGCCAAGATCATTTAACTACAAACTTCCACAGAAATAATTATGTCACAATTTCTATAGTGCACGCCCACACGCCCGTCACCTAGCATGTGCATTACCTCCCAACAATTCACGAAATACATATATTCAGGGTTCATACCCTCAACTCCAAGATTAGAAGAGTTACTTACCTCGAACAAGCTGAATCCAAAGTCGAGCAAGCTAAACAATGCTACAGAAATCCCATTATGCGCGTATCAACTCCCGAATGGCTCGAATCTACCACAATTAATTTGATTCAGTCCATACAATTTATAGGAATTAATTCCATATCAAAATACTAATATTTTCCAAAAATCCGAAATTGCGCCCCAAAAATCACCTGTGTGGCCCACATCTCGGAATCCGATAAAAATCACAAAATCCGAACCCCCATTCAACCACGAGTCCAACCATACCAAAATTACTCAAATCCGACCACAACTCGACCTTCAAATCCTCAATTTAAACTAAGAGGGTTTTCAAACTTTTCCAACTTAATTTACCAATTAAATGATAAAAACAACCATGGATTTGGGTAATTTAACCAATATTAAGTTAAGAACACTTACCCCGTTGTTTCATCTTAAAATCGCCCAAAAGTCGCCTCAATCCGAGCTCTAAATCGTTAAAAATGGAAAATGGGACGAAGTCCCATTTTCTGAACTTAAACTTTCTATCCAGGCCTCTCTTCTTCGCGAGCACGACAAGTCCCTCGCGTTCGCGAAGCACAAAATATGCTTCCCAACATTTGCTCTTCGCGAACGCGAGACACTGCTCGCAAACGCGATGCTTTACGGAGCCCTTCTTCGCGAATGCGAGATCTACTTCGCGAACGCGAAGGCAAAAGCCCATGCCCATTATTTTTCCCTTCGCGAACGCAATACCCCAAATGCGAACGCGAAGAGTAAATCCTGCATGCCTCAAATTCCTCTTCGCGAACGCGAGGGCTCACTCGCGAACGCGAGGGCTCACTCGCGAACGCGTAAGAGAAAATCCGAAAAAATGCAGCAACATATATCAGCAATCTCACCAAGGCCAAAAATGATCCGTTAATCCCCCGGAACTCACTCGATCCCCTCGGGACCTCAACCAAATATACTGACAAGTCCTAAAACATCATATGAACTTAGTCGAACCCTCAAATCACCTCAAACAACGCTAAAACCATGAATTACACCCCAATTCAAGCCTAATGAACTTTGAAATTTCTAGTTTCTACAAACGACTCCGGAACCTATCAATTCACGTCCGATTGACCTCAAATTTTGCATACAAGTCATAAATGGCATAACGGAGGTATTCAAATTTTCAGAATCAGATTCCGACCCCGATATCAAAAAGTCAACCCCCCGGTCAAACTTCCCAAAAATTCAACTTTCGGCATTTCAAGCCTAATTCCTCTACGGACCTCCAAATAATCTTCCGGACACGCTCCTAAGTCCAAAATAACCATACGGAGCTATTGGAATCATTAGAATTCGAATCCGAGGTTGTTTACACGTAGGTCCATATCCGGTCCACTTTTCTAACTTAAATTTTAAACCTTGGAACTAAGTATTCTAATTCATTCCAAAACCTCACCAGACCCGAACCAATTGCCCCGGCAAGTCACACAACAACTGTAAATCCCAATTTGAGCAGTAAATGGGGAAGCGGGGTTGTAATACTCAAAACGACAGGTCGGGTCGTTACATTCTCCCCCACTTAAACATACGTTCGTCCTCGAACGTGCCAAGAGTTGTTTCCAAGCCATCAAATCACTGTTCCATCTTACCACACACGTACCCGGGGGTGAACCCACATCACCCTATTCCATATAGGCTTGACTACACAATACAACTGAAAATTATTAATTTAACCTTAGCCCATAAACCTTAGAGTTTAATTTCCAACCTTTAGAATTTCTTTTAAGATACAAATCTTACATTTACATATCGTATAAGTCCGAACAAGTTGCATCGAGCTATAACTATAACCACGGATATAATCAACCAACATATTACACAACTCGCATGCTCGTAGCACCATTCCTGATCGCAGTGACTACTCCAAAACCAACCGCATACTAGTATTAAACCCATATCGAACCAAACCTCATCCCAAAACCTTCGTACACTGTTGATAATAAAAGAAACACACGAAATTTCATGACCACTTACCAGATCAACAAGTTACGGAGCCCTCTCGCCCCAACCAGAACCATAATCCCTTTCTGAGCCGAATTTCAATATTATACTCTCGAATATACCAAAATCAAACCTGATAGTACCCATTTTAGGTCCAATGACCTTATAGTACTAAACATAACTGTTCCATAGACATGCCTAACCAATATAACTCAGAGCCACAACTCGTGCCATCCGCGCACTAATACGCAATAATTCAAATGTATCCAGTCATGGAAAATCACTCAAATGAGAGAACTGCCCCGCCAGATTAACCAGTTCCGCCACAACGAAACGCTGAATATTCATCATACACCATAGGACCATCACCTGATTCTAACACAAGGTTCATACCTTAACATAACTCCGCTGCAATGCATGACCCCATCCAAACACTGGTCCATAATATATACCTCGAGCCACCCCGCTCAAAATCAATAACCACAGAGAGGCAAATGATAAAAAATGCCACACAAAACCTGAAAGAACATAACCGTTACACAATCGATCATGCAATACCCAAATGCTCATCACGCTCAAATTCCGCTATAAAGCTCAAATAGAACCGCATCATCTGTGCGCATAACCAATGAATCACAACTCCTCGTAGCATAAAGGAGTAACTCACAGATCATTTCAGAACACGAATAAGTTCAACATCAATCGAATGACATATCCCTCAATAATAGCAGTATGGAACCAACCATTCCGGCTCTGTGTAGAATACATATCTTAATTGGGCCTACCAATGGACCCCCAAATCAACTCGGGTTACCCATAAATAGATAAAAATCCCTTCGAAAATCCATAATGACTGAATCACAATACATTCTATCATCTGGTTAGCTCCGGCCACAACTTCACAGTTTACAACCATGAAACAATTTGCTCCTGAGAACTCCCAAATCTCCAGATCCATAGAACACGCGAATCACCATATTTGATTCAATCTCTACCGCCCGAATGCCTAACACCTCTCTCATACACGATCATCCCACGAGAAATACTTTAAAAGTTCTTCTGTGCCACTTGGCAAAATTTGAATATCAGCAGTCTATCAACCATGTGAGTACCGCAATACTAATTAAACATCTGTAAGTCAAAATACAATGCGCCTTCTGAAATACGCACCCTTCTCATACACCTAGTAGTAATCGTATTCATCTAGTCATTTGGAACTACCCATGTTGTCTAAGAATTCATAACCATTCTGCCCAAACTTCGTTATCTTCCTTCAAGACTGAACTGCCACCTTGTACATGTAAATCTAACTTCCGCACAACACATAACATCTATCTTGCCATCACATGAAAAGCACAAAAATCTCATTATCAACTCTCGTCACCAGCAAATTACATATCCAGTTAGTTAGAAACCTTTATCTTGCTTCCTTCCAAGAGAAAATCACAATACATAACACGCTTCTCACACCAGTAGAAAATATCCAATTCCAACCATGGTACAAACCATCAAGAACACTTTGAAATCCATCTGCACATAACCAAGCTATTAGAACTAAATTCCTCTAACTCGACCAAATCACGTAGGTCACCAAACCCAAGAATATTATCACCAAAACATCTGTAGAGTCTCACCACTTCATAATTACCCATATAAATACCACAACCGAAACACCCACTCTAAAAATACCTTATTTGAGTCTAAGGCCGTTTCATTCACCTTCCTGATACCAAAATATAAAATCCATAAAGATATACAAAAATGCCACAAGTCTCAACACCATCCAACTTAAATTTCAGATTTTATCTATACACAAGTCCGGAGAAATTCTAAATTGCTATATAAAATACTCAAACCCACTAGAATTTTCTCGGGAGTCACCCACTTTGCTCAAATCTTATTGCACCGCCCAAATGGGTCAAAAGACAAGTGCCCCATTAGCACAACAACACTCAAATAAGTAACTCTACTTTAATACCCCCAATCAAATTCATACTCCGTGCGTACTACATATTTTGAAAATAACAACTCACTCATCCCATGATTTTCATATACTCATAAAGTACAATATAACCCGTATCCAAGAATTCGTTTACTCAAGTCATTCTCGAACTCCATCTCTGGAAGTCATAACTAATCCACAAGTATGCGTCAGATCAAAACTAAAATTTAATATATAACCATAAAATTAAGCCGTCTGCAGCAGACTCCCCCACTTGGCTCAAAGCCATAAATTTAAACACTCCATAACTCACAATATCCATACTCTACTACTGCCCTAATACTTCTGTTAGTTCAACGCCAACCATAAAAATACCCCAAATCATCTGCTAAGCTCGCAATCATTCTCTTGACACTCAAGTCAACTTTCTCAGCCAGATTCAAGTTCAAATCTCCACACATATGCCCTGCTGGCGGAAAAAGTAACTCTCCACTCACATATAAGGAACACACCTACGTAGATTACTCTCTAGGAGATAACCCACCTCCCTAGCCTCAAATTGGCGTCTTGTTATATCTTTTCGCAGTCACAATTACTATGCAATCATTTAGTCAATCTGAGTCCAACTCATTACGCAGACATGAGAATTTAATTTACCCCAAAATTTAACAATATGAAAGATCCTTCAAAATATTCATAATCGAGACTGTACGTCTCATTAAAACAAAAATCAAGCACCCAATGGCCATTTCTTTACATTTCAAGGAAACACATCTCGTCACATGCAAATCATCTTAACACATCCCGCGGTCACATCATACCCATCATACCGCCATTCCACCGCTCATCGAGCCACAAATTCCACTGTAGGGTCATTACCGGACATATGAGTCCAATTGTACAAGTTATAACTGAAGCTATCGAGCTTAAGCTGCGGTCTAACCATGGCCTCAAGTCCTCCAGACTGGCCCATCACCAAAACATAGAATTCACATCTCGCACATCATCCCTAAAACCACAAGCCGGTGATACACAACTGATACCGAGCGCACATGTGCGCATACGAATACGTGGAAGGAATTCAAAGAGCTATGTCCCAAGCTGAATTAATCTCGCACGATAAGGAAAGAAAGATGGGAAGTATATATCCTAAATGTCCTGTAGACTCTCGAAGATAAGTATGGACGTCATCATACCGATCTGCAAGACTCTACTAGACACTTGCTCATGACTTGTAGAACCTATTAACCTAGAGCTCTGATACCACCTTGTCACGACCCAAAATCCTACTAGTCGTGATGGCACCTAACCCAACTCGTTAGGTAAGCCAATTTTCATCTATGCAATTCTAATGAAATTAATTAAAACAAAATATCTAAAACCAATACATCTCCCCAAGAACTGGTAGTACAAATCATGAGCTTCTAAGAATAGAGTATACAAAGCGGAAATGAAATAATACATAGTGTAGTGTCAGTACAACCGACCCCATGTACTCAGATCCCGTAGCCATCGATCACAGCAACAACGACAACCAATATCTGCACGCAATGTGCAGAAGTATAGTATCAGTACAACCGACCCCATGTACTGAGTAAGTAACAAGCCTAGCCGTAGGTTGAAAGTAGTGACAAGCTTCAACCAAGGTCAGAGTCCAACTTTCATAACCAACAATAGTTCATCACAATATTAAACAAGTAGTACTAGAAGTAACTCAAGAATAAAATGCTCAGTCACCTTATGATTTCTGAAAATAGTTCTACCTTTCAAGTACATCAATGAAAACCCAAATCGTAAACCGAAGATTACCAAAAATATGAATAAGTTTTAAAACAATAATTTTTTTCAAAAGTCATTTCAATGATAAATAAAATATCTCATTTTCTTTCCCAGATAACCAGTGTAAAACAAATGCTTCACTATGCCCATCTGTCAACATGTGAGAGAAATCATAAATAATGTGATACCGTACAGCATGAGGAAAACACATCTCTATGCGTATATGTCATGTGTGCATATCAATGCAATGTATCTCAGAGATTGCACTCATGTACTCGCACTCTCAGAGTACTCAATCTCATTATCTCGCATTCTCTCTCACTGTGCTCAGCACACTCAATCACTCAGCGCTATACAATACCTGCTGTAGCGTGCAGCCCGATCCCTGTTTATAGTTGACTGCACTCACTGGGGTGTACAGACTCATGAGGGGCTCCTACATCCCAAGCTCTATAAGCACGGACAACTCACGTGCTGCACGGACAACTCACGTGCTATAATATCATATCTGGATCTGCACGGACAACTCATGTGCTGCACGGACAACCCACGTGCTATAATATTATCTGGATCTGCACGGCCAACTCACGTGCTATAATAATATCTGGATCCGCACGGCCAACTCACGTGCAATAGAATAATATATAGATCTGCACGGCCAACTCACGTGCAATAGTATAATATATAGATCCGCACGGCCAACTCACGTGTAATAGTATAATATATAGATCTGCATGGCCAACTCACGTGCAATAGTATAATATATATAAAGCCAACATGGCCTGCTGCGACGTGCAGCCCGATCCCAAAAATATTCTCACAATCAGGCCCTCGGCCTCCCTCAGTCATCAATCTCTCCAGTCTCTCTTTCATGGGCTCACAATGTCTTGAGAATAGCCCAAAATGATGATATGATGTATCAATAAATAACAACAGAGACTGAGATATGATATGCAATGAAATGAATATGACTGAGTATAAATTTTTATTTTAAAATAAATATTTCACAACAATATGACCTCTGTGGGTCCCAATAATACTAGCACATAGCCTCAACATGATTTTTAATATGCTTTTCAGCTCAATTTCTTTAACTCATAAAATCGCATGGAAAATGCCAAGATCATTTAACTACAAACTTCCACAGAAACAATTATGTCACAATTTCTATAGTGCACGCCCACACGCCCGTCACCTAGCATGTGCGTCACCTCCCAACAATTCACGAAATATATATATTCAGGGTTCATACCCTCAACTCCAAGATTAGAAGAGTTACTTACCTCGAAGAAGCCGAATCCAAAGTCGAGCAAGATAAACAATGCTCCATAAATCCCATTATGTGTGTATCAACTCCCGAACGCCTCGAATCTACCACAATTAATTTGATTCAGTCCACACAATTTATACAAATTAATTCCATATCAAAAGACTAATATTTTCCAAAAATCCAAAATTGCGCCCCAAAAATCACCTGTGGGGCCCACGTCTCGGAATCCGGTAAAAATCACAAAATCCGAATCCCCATTCAACCACGAGTCCAACTATACAAAAATTACTCAAATCCGACCACAACTCGGCCTTCAAATCCTCAATTTAAACTAAGAGGGTTTTCAAACTTTTCCAACTTAACCAATAATGAGTGAAGAACACTTACCCTGTTGTTTCCTCTGGCCTAATAATCGCCTCAATCCGAGCTCCAAATCGTTAAAAATGGAAGTCCCATTTTCTAAACATAAACTTTCTGTCCAGGCCTCTCTTCTTCGCGAATGCGACAGGTCCCTAGTGTTCGCGAAGCACAAAATGTGCTTCCCAACAATATGACCTCTGTGAGACACTGCTCGCTAACGCGATGCTTTACAGAGCCCTTCTTCGCGAATGCGAGATCCACTTCGCGAACGCGAAGGCAAAAGCCCATGCCTATTATTTTTCCCTTCGCGAACGCAATACCCCAAACGGGAACGCGATGCATAACCCAGCTCCTCTTCGCAAATGCGAGACCCCCTCGCGAATGTGAAGAGTAAATCCTGCCTGCCTTCTTCGCGAACGCGAAAGAGAAAATTCGAAAAAATGCAGCAACAGATATCAACAATCTCACCAAGGCCAAAAATGATCCGTTAACCCCCCGGAACTCACCCGAGCCCCTCGAGACCTCAACCAAATATATCGACAAGTCCTAAAACATCATACGAACTTAGGCGAACCCTAAAATCACCTCAAACAATGCTAAAACCATGAATTACACCCCAATTCAAGCCTAATGAACTTTGAAATTTCTAGTTTTTACAAACGACTCTGGAACCTATCAATTCACGTCCGATTGATCTCATATTTTGCACACAAGTCATAAATGATATAATGGAGGTATTCAAATTTTCAGAATCGGATTCCGACCCCAATATCAAAAAGTCAACCCCCCGGTCAAACTTTCCAAAAATTTAACTTTCGGTATTTCAAGCCTAATTCTTCTACGGACCTCCAAATAATCTTCCGGACATGCTTCTAAGTCCAAAATCACCATACAAAGCTATTGGAATCATTAGAATTCGAATCCGAGGTTGTTTACACATAGGTCCTTATCCGGTCCATTTTTCTAACTTAAATTTTAAACCTTTGAACTAAATGTTCCAATTCATTCCAAAACCTAACCGGACCCAAACCAATTACCCTGGCATGTCACACAACAACTATAAAACCCAATTTGAGCAGTAAATGGGGAAGCAGGGTTGTAATACTCAAAACGACAGGTCGGGTAGTTAAAGAACCCAATTTAGTATTTATTGTTGGCTTGCGTGACAGTGGTGTCCGGCGCCATCACGACCTTAATGGATTTTGGGTCGTGACAATATGGTATCAGAGCACTAGGTTCACTTAGGTCTCACGAGTCATGAGCAAATCTAGTAGAGTCTTGTGGATCGGTACTGAGACGTCTGTACTTATCTTTGAGAGGCTACAAGGCTATTAGGAGCACTTCCATTCTTGATTCCTCATCGTGCGATTCGATTCCTTTGAGGCTTATGCCTTTATTTCCTTCCGATTCAATCTTAAGTGCTTGTTATAAATTGGGAATCGAGGAAGTTTAATGGTACTACAGATGTGATGCAGGATGTTTCTCCCTGTGTATTTGATTGAGCTATTGTCGCTGCCTTGCGGAAGGCCGCTCTATCATTTCAGCTCAGTATCAGTATTACCTAAGGTTTTGAGATTTAGGATTGGTTGTTATAATGATTTGTGCGTTGCTATCGCATAGTGTTCGTGTAATGGTAGGATGCTTGACTATGCATCGAGGTAGTGAATGACTGGAAATTAGGTTTTACTCAGTACATGATTCAGAGATAAAGTATTTTTATTTCCGGTGGAGGAAAGGCAATTGGACTACGAATGCTCAGATTTGGGTCGATGGGGTAACAAGACTTGGTATTTTTGAGTGTGGTGGAATTTCCATCTGTGATGTGATGAGGTCGTCCTTGATGGAATGTTTTAACTTCGCCGGTGTTATAGTCTTCTTCAATTTGCCTTTGGGGCACGGTATTGTGAAATGATGTCAGGGAAACGACTGTAAGAGACCGCGATATGCAGTGGTTCAGGACCAAAGCGGTGTTCCTAGTATTGATGGCTCGAGAAAGATGATCCTAGAAAAGGTTTAAAGTTGGTATCGATCAATTGGTTCAAGTGCTACAGAGATAGATTTTGATTTAAGGCAACAACTGGGCAGCGAAGGATGAGGAAGAACATGTGGGAGGTGTTTTGTGGTGGTTAGGTTCCTAGAAGGCCAAGTGCGAGAAACAGAAGTCGAGTAGTTGCTTAAAGGAGAGGGTTTGACCAAAGTGAGAGAGTGGCAAGGTAGCATATGGATTACGTGGTAAGATAACTACACATCGTGAGGAAAGTTTAGAGTGATTTGGAACTCAATGTGGACAGTGACTAGGTATACGAGCTTAATTTGAAATATTGGCTGCTATACGGAGAAAGGTTGGATACGACGGAAAGGAGCTACTTGATATGAAGAGAAATGCAATATGACTTCCGGTTGGAATGTATTGTTGCACTTGTAGTTGATGTCAATGGGGAGTTGACGGACTTGTACAGCTGGTGAATGAGCACGGGCTCAGGATGGCTTATTGATTTAGTAGTAATGGTACAAAGTGCAGCGCCGTTGGAAGGTTTCGTCATAGAATTTCTACAGGTAAGTTATCTCCGGTGAGCAGGCTAACGGTTGTGTGGTGTTGACGAAACTCCTGTGAAGAATTCTATTGACTAACGGTAAGGGATCGAATTTGTGAATGTGGCTAGTGACTTAGAGTGCTTATGAAATGTTTAACATAAAGGTTACAAGAAATTTGGCAGGTTGGTTGTGCAAGATTATGTCAATGGGGAACGAGGAGTATTGGTGGGTTCCAGGGTTATGTAATGGTAGCTTCAAGCTAAGTGGGAGAGCCCCACCGTCTACCATTTGATTGTGTGTTTGTCTATTTATGAGGTTTCTGGTTAGGAGCATATTGATAGGTCATTACGACTAAGGAATGAAAAAATCAATGGAAATTTGAGCAAAGGATTTGAGGAATGTACACTATATTTGGCCTTATTGATTCATGTTCAGGCTTTGGAAAGACTCACAGTTTATGCTTCATGTTGATGTGATGTACAAGGAAGGCGATTCAGCCAGGTGCTTCTTTGAGAGAGTGTTCAACTGCTGGCAGAGCCTTGGAGTTGATTATATTCGGGACCAGGTCGGAATGGGTGACTCTCAACAATAGTCTTAGTGGATTCAAAATGTTAAAGTGCGGTGCTTAAGGATTTCGAGCATATAGTATGGTTAAGTATCGAGCTTTTGCAGCAGATTATGAAAAGGGTTTGGGTGTTCTATGTTATCATCGGTCTGCAGTATAGTATTGGAGGAATGGGAGAAAATGACTGCGGATTCATAAAGGAAATACCAGAATGGGCATATCAGTTGAAGATGCAAATGTGCGCACAAGGAGGGTATGAGATGGTTTGTGGGTTTTAAGACAATGTGGTCTCGTGAAATTGGGTCACTCAGGACGAGTGCGGATTTGGTTCGTTACGTTGGAATGGAGCTATTGTTACTATTTCTAAGGCAAGTAGAGAATAAATTGGAAGAAGCGGGGTCGGTTAGTAATGGTTGAATCAACATGATTGTGGCATTGATCAATTTTTTTAGCGTGAAGTTATACATGTAGTTTGTGGTTATACACTTGGGCTTGAGCGCCACCACCACTTGGTTGATTTGGGAGGTATCTGATTCGAATGACTTTATTATGTAAATAGATCCCGGAAGAGTTATGGCGGCTTAGATCATGACTTGAGGTTTGTACTTTCTACGGTTTGAGAATTCAGTTACGTGTTGCAATAGTTCTCCTGAAACGAGTAAAGTGAAAGGTTTCTATATGATGAAGATGTGTATCCTATTAGTGGTTCAGGAGTTATGATGAAATTCTTGGGCTTTCGCGTGTTGGTAAGGTGGGTGCGATGAGCGGCACGAAATTTGAAAGTTGAGGATCAAGGTTGCAGTTCGGTGTTGACAGGGATGTCACGAGCTCGGACGAGCAGGGAAGGATTCAGATGTTTAGAGCAAGCTTGTATTGTCTTTAGCGTCACCTGAGATCGGTGTCCTGTATGAGATGTTTTGTGTATTGATTTGCGGATTTTTGATTTTGCTCTACGACATTAGTGTGGCCGGCAGTATGGATGTGCTAACTTATTGCCTGGTACAGAAGGTCGTGGGAGCATGTCCCACAGGAAGATTGTATAAGTGTGATATGTAGTCACTTGATTAATTAAAGATGGAAACCAAGTATGGAGATTGTAGTACTATCGCTTATGTGGGAATTTGTGCCTGAAGGGCGCTCTGTTCATTTGGTTGTGTACTGTGGAAGGTTGTTCCGGGATTGTCGATTATTATTGCGTGTCAAGGGAAAGAGGGTTATTGTGGATCCTTGAAAGGTTATTAGTCCAGTGCTGAACGATCAGAATTGGTTTGAGGTCCGTGGATGGACCTAAATGTGAATATGAGCTCTATATCAGGCCAGATGTTTTCATTTCAGCATAGCGTTGTTTGCGGAGGAGTCTTCGGGCCTTGGATGCTATTTCTGTCATCATCTATTCTATGTAATACCTTATTGCGCCATATGGGTTGTGAGACGACTTGATTATTCATACATGTGTTGTGGTCCCGAGTAGCTTGTAGTGTTATATGAGTAGGATGACTCTCGAGATACAGGTCATTTATTTTACCTTAGTTGTGCTTGAGTTTTATAGCGTATGACGCTACCCGTTTCCCCAGGATTTATATTATGCACTTGGCGTGCTTATGGTTGATATTCGGGCATTGCGTGAGTATGAGCGTTACGGCACGATGGGTGTTTTCTTTAGATTATTATGTGTGGATTGGGTGGTACGCCGCCACGAGTATGTTGTTTGGATCGGGTGGAAAGCCGCCACGGGTATCATGTGTGGATCGGGTTTCACGCCGCAACAGTGCGATGTTGAGTACAGTTCCCCATATCTATTCTTGGGTGTTTTGTTTCTGATTTCTGAGGAAGGTTCAAAACATCCTTTCGGTTGTTTAATTAGTTACGTAGTTTGAGTGGTTCTTTCCAGATTTCGTTTTCTTTATGTATCACATTCGAGTTTGTAGTTGTTGGGCACATTGTGGCATCATATGAGATTTTTGGCAGTATCTGAGGTGGCTTATTACCTGAGTAGCTTATGTTGGGGGAGACGAGATTATTGGACCTGGGATCAGTGCGATCAGATTTATATGAAACATATTAAAGAGAAAATATTGTTATTTGGTTCATAATGAGGTAATGGTTCTTGTCAGAAGGAGAAACTCAATGATTTGTTGACTCGGTAGTTGGTTATGAATTTCTAGACATTTCTTCCATCGTGGAAGCATTGCAAGAGTTAGAACTGACTTATATGTGTCATGAGGTGTGTTGTGGGCATCAGATTCGTTGAATTTCGGCTATTGTTATCGGATGCTATTATTATGATCATGTGAATTATGCGGTGCATGGTCTAAATTCAACAAATGTATGCAATCCTATATTGGTGCATCGTGTAGTGATTGATACTGTGTTCGTATGTTGGAAACATGCCTAGTAGAGAATTCTGGATGTTAGAATTGGGTTCTAAGGCTTATTTTCCTAAATAAAGGGGAGTATCTTTAGATTGGCTCGAGCTAATGTGCTCAACTGTGTAGTGGTAGCACGGGCAGGTGCACGAGGTGTTAAACAGTGATTTCCGACAACTTCGGAGCAGTTCTTAGCACGTTCGATGAAGAACATATAATTAAGTGGGAGACAATGTAACGACCCAACCGGTCGTTTTGACTGTTAGAAACCCGTTCCCCTAAATAAGACTCACCGTATATTCTTTTACTAATTTATGACTTGCGGGGATGATTGGTTCGGGATTTGGAAGTGTTCGGTTTGAAATCGGAGCACTTGTTTCCTTAGTTGGCTTTAAAAATGGCGAGTTTGACTTCGGTCAATATTTTTAGAAAACGACCTCGGAATCGGGATTTAACGGGTCGAATAGGTTCGTATGATGAATTTGGACTTGGGTGTATGATCGGATCGGGTTTTGGATGACCCGAGAGCGTTTCGGTGCCTATTGTGGAAAGTTGGCATTTTGGAAGAATTTCATAAATTTGGGTTGAAGTGCATTTCAATGTTATCGATGTCCATTTGGGATTCTGAGTAAACGAATAGCTCCGTATGGTGATTCTGGTCTTAGTAACGCAGCTAGATGTTAATTTGGAGGTCCGTAGGTAATTTCGGAGTCATTTGGCGAAAGTTAGAAATTTAAAGGTTATTAAGAAGTTTGATCGGGAGTGGACTTTTTGATATCTGGGTCGGATTCCGATTCCAGAAGTTAGAGTAGGTCCGTAATGTCAATTATGACTTGTGTGCAAAATTTGAGGTTAATCGAATTTGATTTAATAGGTTTCGGCGTCGAATGTAGAAGTTTGAAGATCATAAAGCTTTAATTGGGGTGCGGTTCATGGTTTTGATGTTGTTTGAAGTGATTTGAGGCCTCGAGCATGTTCGTGTTATGTATTGGGACTGGTTGGTACGATTGGACAGGGTCCCGGGTGCCTCGGGTGTGTTTCGAGGTGGTTCTGGAAGAAGTTTGGGTGTTTTGATGCTGCTGGTTACTGGTTCTGGTGTTGTTCTTCGCATTCGCGAAGAAGGATTTTGCTGCTGGGACATTGTTCTTCGCGATCGCGAAGAAGGAATTTCTGATGTCCGTCGTCTGATTTCGGAAGCTTATATCTCTCAATCTATAATGAATTTGGAGATGATCCAAAAATAAAGGTTGTAGATCTTGGTGTCAAGTTTTCAGAAAGGTAAACCATTTGTCATTTGGAGTTGTGTACAAAACATTATGGTGGATACACTACAGACTATCCGGGAAGCATTTGGAAATCTCTACTGCACAGGGCTGACTTTGGAAGTTTATATCTCGCAATCTACAATGAATTGGGAGATGATCAACATACGAAAGTTATAGCTCTTGATGTCTAGTTTCCAGAAAGTTAAACCATTTGTGATTTGGAGTTTCGTACAAAATGTTATGACTATTATATTAGAGTCTATCTGAAAAGTGTTTGAAAATAGCCTTTGAGAATTTTATTCATCGTGAACACAATGGGGGGCTCGCGAATGCGAAGAAGGGTCGCCTGGGTAGTGTATAAGTTTGTAAAATAGGGATTTGCTCATTTCATCTCATTTCCTTCATGGTAGCCGACCTAGGAGCGATTGTGGTGCTCCATCTTTATCATCTATGTCAACGTAAGTGATTCCTACCTATTGCAAGTTAAATACTTGGTTTATATATGAATTTAGGCATGCAAATTCATGGAAATTAGTAGAAATTTGAGGTTTTGAAGAAAAACCTAAAAATTGGAATTTTTGGATTTTTACCACGAAATTGGGCATGGAATTTGGAATAAATGATATAATCGAGTTCGTGGTGTTATGGGTAACGTTTATCTTCGAAACATTTCAGAATCTGGGCACGTGGCCCCGAGGGTGAATTTTACCGACTTTTCGAGCGAAGTTGGAAATTTTTTAAATTGATTAATTATGGGTATTAGAACACATATTTATTGATTTGTACATTGATTGCATAGTTTTGGATCGACAAGCATCGGTTTGAGGTATTAGAGTAGCGTTGGAGCCGGCTATGGAGCGTCGAAGAAAGGTAAGTCTCTTGTCTAACCTTGTAAGAGGAAATTTACCCCATAGGTGATTTAAATTAATAATTATTGCTAATTGCGGGGGCTACATACGTACGAGGTGACGAGGGTCCGTGCGTAGCTACTAATATTGCTAAGTCTGGGTAGTTTAAGACTCAAATCATGAATTATTTGTGATAATTGCATCCTTTAGTTAATTGAAATATTAAAATTATATTGTAAATTGTTAGAGGAAAATTGAAAAATACTGAAAGTTTACATACTTGAATTTTGTGGAAAAAACTTTAGCTGTTAATGGAAATTGTACATCCTTATGTGTTAATCTTATAATATCTTCTCATTTCGAAGGATCATAAGAAAATGACCTCCTTTCTTGTGGAGTGGGCCGAATGCCTCGGCAGTATAGATACATCTATAGATCACGCCGTACGTCCCTCGGCAGTGTACACGACACTCTGGATCGGGTCGCACGACCGTAACGGAAATCATGCCTAATAATAATAATTTACACGGTACCTTGATATTTTATTGCAGCTTGTGAAGCTAATTGATAAATTGAGAATTATTGGAATTGAAAGAATTATTATTTCTGCTTATTAAGGAAATTATTGTTGTTCACATAAATTATGTTTATTTAAATATTTCTATTTTAATATTATTGACCCTTAGTGAGTGTCAAAATCGACCTCTCGCCACTACTTCTTAGAGATTAGGCTTGATACTTATTGGGTACACGTTGTTTACGTACTCATGCTACACTTGCTGTACTTTTTTGTGCAGGTACATAAATGTCTAGCGGCCTTGTAGGTGCAGAGGTGTGGTTAATGCAGAGACTTAGATGAGCTGCATCCTATATTACGATCCGCAGCCAGTAGAGTTTCCTTCAGAGTTATTTATATTTTTTCTGTCTAATTTGTATTTCGGATAGTTGTTGTATTTTATTTTATATTCCTAGTAAATGTTCATGCAGTTGTGACACCGAGTTTTGAGAGGATTTTGGATTGTTCTGTATTTAATTTGTTAAAAGTATTATTACTTACTCTGTAAATACTCATTCTTTACTATGTATATTAAAGGAAAATATGATTTCAAAAGTAATAAAAATTGAGAACCCAATTTAGTATTTATTGTTAGCTTGCCTGACAGTGGTGTCCGGTGCCATCACGACCTTAATGGATTTTGGGTCGTGACAGCAGGAGGATATACAAATTTCTACAACAGTTAAATATTCTGAACAAAATTTCAAGTATGTGAGATTTCGATCTTTTACCATTTCCTCTAACAATTTGCAACATAATTCTATTGCTTTAATTAAATAAGGATACAATTATCATAAGTAATTAATGATTTGAGTCCTATACTACCCGAACTTTAGCAATATTAGTAGCTACGTACGGACTCTCGTCACTTCGTGCGTACGTAGACCCCACAATTAGCAATAATTATTAATTTAAATCACCTATGGGGTAAATTCCCTCTTACAAGGTTAGACAAGAGACTTACCTCACTCCGAAGTTCCACAGCCGGCTCCAACAAACACTCTAACACCTCACACCGATGCTTGTCGATCCAAAACTATGCAAACAATGTGCAAACCAATCAAAATGTATACTCCAATGCTTGAAATTTAACAAATTATAAAAATTCTCAACTCCGCTCGAAAAGTTGGCAGTGGGGCCAACGTCTCGGAACCCAACGGAACTTACAAAATCCGACAATTCATTCAATTACGAGTCCAACCATACTAATTTCATTCAAATCTGACTCTGAATCGGTATTCAAAACTCAAAAATTCGTTTTGTGAAATTATAGAAATTTCTTTCGATTTCTTCTTGAAATCCATAATCTAACACCAAAAATGAAGATTAATCAATGAAATATAATGACAAATGAGTCAAGAATGCTTACCCCAAGTTTTGTGGTGAAATTCCTCTCCAAAGTCGCTAAATCCCGAGGTTCCCAAATGAAAATACGAAATAATGGCTCAAAGGTCTGAAATAGAGGACTTATCACACTGCCCAGACTCCCTTCTTCGTGTTCGCAAGCCCCCCATCGCGTTCCCGATGAACAAAATTCCCAAAAGCCAATTTCAAACTCTTCTCAGACAGCCTCTAGTATAATGGTCATAACCTTTTGTACAAAACTCCAAATCACAAATGGTTTGACTTTCTGGAAATTAGACATCAAGGGATATAACCTTTATATGTTGATCATCTCCCAATTCTTTGTAGATTGCGAGAGATAAGCTTCCAAAATCAGCCATGTGCAGCAGAGATTTCCAAACACTTCCCGGACAGCTTATAGTGTATGCACCATAACCTTTTGTACCTAACTCCAAATGACTAATGGTTTACCTTTTGGAAAACTAGACATAAAGGGCTTCAATTTTTATTTTTTGATCATCTCCAGATTTGTTAGAGATTATGAGATATAAGCTTCCGAAGTCGCACGACGGACAACAGAAATTCCTGCTTCGCGAACGCGAAGAACAAAGTCCCAGCAGCAAAATCCTTCTTCGCGAATGCGAAATGATCCTCGCAAATGCGAAGAACAACACTAGAACCAGCGACCAGCAGCATCAAAACACCCAAACTTGGTTCGGAATCACCTCGAATCACACCCGAGGCCCCCGAGACCCCGTCCAATAGTACCAACCAGTCCCAATACATAACACGAACCTGTTCGAGGCCTCAAATCACATCAAATAATCTCGAAACTACGAATCACCCTCAAATTCAAACTTAAAGAACTTTGAAATTCCAAACTTCTACAATCGATGCCCAAACCTATCAAATCACGTCCGATTGACCTTAAATTTTGCACACAAGTCATAATTGACATTATGGACCTTCTCCAACTTCCGAAATCAGAATCCGACCCTGATATCAAAAAGACCACTCCCGGTCAAATTTCATAAAATTATCCAAATTTCCAACTTTCGCCCAAATGACCCCAAAATAACCTACGGACCTCCAAATCCACTTCCGGATGCCCTCCCAATACCAAAATCACCATACAGAGCTATTCCCAGACTTGGAATCCCAAACGGATATCGATAGCATTAAAATACACTTCAACCCAAATTTATGAAATTCTTCCAAAATGCCAACTTCCATAATAGGCGCAGGAACGCTCCCGGGTCATCCAAAACCAGCTCCGTGCATACGCCCAAGTCCAAAATCATCATACGATCCTGCTGGAACCTTCAAATCCCGATTCCAAGGTCGTTTACTTAAAAATCATACTTTAGTAAATTCCTCCAACTTAAGGCTTCCGAAATTAGAATTTTCTTTCCAAATCGACTCTGAACTCCCCGAAATTAAATTCCAACCACGCGTACAAGTCGTAATACCCGAAGTGAAGCTACTCATGGCCTCAAACCGCCAAATGACATGCTAGAGCTCAAAACGACCGGTTGGTCGTTACATTCTCTCCCACTTAAAGATAGGTTCGTCCTTGAACGTGCTAAGAACTGTTCCGGAGTTGTCCAAAATTACTGTTTAACCCCTGGTACACCTACCCGTGCCATCACCATCCCGGTTTGGCACCTTGGCTCAAGCCAGGCGGAAGGTCCTCCCTTTTTATTCAATCAATAAGCCTTAGAACCAATTCCAACCTCCGAATTTTTTTACAATACCTTATTCTAACATATGGACACCGTATCAATCACTACACATTGTGCTAAAACATGACTGTGCATCTATGCAAAAGTCACGCCACGCACCGCATAACTCATTTGCCCAAGGCAACATCCTCCAACCACAATAACTGGAATTTCACGAACTTGATGCTCGCAATACACCTCATAATACAAATAAGCCCGATTCCAATCCTCACAATACTTCCATGACAGAGAATATATGTAGAAATTCATAACCACCTGCTGAATCAATCAAATCATGGAGTCGCCAATCCTGACAAGGACCATTACCTCCTTTTGAACTGAATATAGATATTTGTTCCTTATTATACCTTATATAAATCTGATTGCATTGATTTCATGTCCAATAGTCTCGTCTCACCCAGTATAATCTACACAGGCAATAATCCACCTCAAACCCTGGCCCAGATCTCGTATAACGCCAAAAAAGCACCAATAGGCTACAAACTTGAATGCGATACATAGGGAAAAGCGAACTCTAGAATGGAACTTCCTAGTCCGCGTAACAAATAAAACGGTCGACCAGATGCTATGAACTCTCCTCAGTGAATGAAAAATAAAATATACAGAAATAAATATATGGAACCGTACCAAACATCTCACTGTTGCGGCGTGCAACCCGATTCATCACGACACTGTTGCGGCGTGCAACCCGATCTAAACATTATATACTCGTGGCAACGTGCCACCTGATCCTCACATAATAATTAAGAAGAAAACACACATCAAGTCGCAACACTTACACTTACGAAATACCTGAATATCGATTACAAGCACGCCAATGCATAATACAAATCCTGAGAAGGAAAATAGCGCCACACGCTACGAAACTCAAGCACAACTAAGGTGCAACAAATGACCTGCATCTCGAGAGCTATCCTGATCATATAACACTGCAAGCTACACGGGCCTTAACACACATACGAATAATCAAGCCATCTCATAATCCACGTGGCACAATATAGGCTACACAGAATAACTGACGGCAGAAATAACATCCAATGCGTATGGAATGTTATGACGAATGGATATATCCGACCTTACGTAGAGCACACATTCACATTAGTCCCACCAACGGACCTCAAACCGATTATGATAATACCATACTGGGCTAATAACCTTTCAAGAATTCACAATGGCCCTATTCATGGCACACACGAGAAGCTGTCCCAATCCGGAACAAACTCTCACATCAACGATTGTACCCAAAAATAAAATCTCCATACTTGTTTTTTTTTAAATCCTTAGTACTCAAGTGACCAACATATCACGCTTATACAAATTTTCCCATGGAATACACTCCCATAACCTTCCACAACAGGCAGCCAATTCCGAACATCAATGACCATCAACCATGCTATTTCTACATAACTAGCCAGGCATCCATATTTCAATACCTCAATACTACTAACACAACATATACCATCCTCCGACTGCCCGATAATAGTGCCACCATACACTGGGCATCTAAAATCCTCCCCCGCTCCTTCGAGCTTTTGACATTCTTATCAAAATCAAATCGCAACCTTGATCTTCAACTTCTAATTTCCATACCACTCACCGCACTTATCATGCCACTATGCGATAATACACGTATTCACCATAACCCTTGAACTACTAGTAGAATTAAATACTTCACTAGCTAGAAACCTTCCACTTAGCATCATTCCAGAAGGACCAATGCAGCACCCAACCGAATTCCCAAATCGTAGAAAAACACAACCTCAAACTGCGATCTAAACTGTTATAACTCTTCCAGAATCCATTTACCTAACAAAGCCATTTAAATAAACTACCTCCCAAATCAATCAGTTATTGGTGGTTGTCAAGCCTGCACGTATAACCACAAATCATATGTTATACCTTCACACACCGGATGAACCGATCATTTCCACAATCACGCTGATTCAGCCATTACAACCGACCCAACTTCTTTAAATTTACCCTTGACATGCCTTAGAAATAACGTTAGCTCCATTCACAACATATCGAACTCAATCTGTACTCATCCCGAGTGACCCAAATCGCAAGACTACATCATCTCAATACTCACGAATCACCTCATACCTTTCTCCAGCACACGATAGCATCTCCAACTAGTATACATATTATACAGAACCTCCCGCAAATCCTAATACATTTCTTCCTTTCCTCCAATATTGCACTGTTTACCCGATAATAACATAGAACACTCCAAGTCCCATTCGCAATCCATTGCAGAACACGATCCTTAACCATACCACAGACCCAAAATTTTTTAAGTATCAGACTTAAATTCTTGAACTCACTGAACCGTTGCTAAGAGTCACCCACTCTGACTTGGTCTCGAATATAACCAAACTCCATTGCCCTGTTAGTACATGAATACCCTTACAAAGAAGCAACCGGCTAAATCGTTGCACATTACCTCCACAAGAAGTATAATTTTGAGTCTTCCCAAAACCTGCACCTGAATCGATAAGATGAAATATAGCACACATTTATCAATTTCTCCGCTCAAATTAGTCACAAATAATTCACCAATGCACCGATAACTAGAAGTTTCACAAGCCGACGACCACGCGATCCAATCGTAGACAGTGGGACTCTCCCACTTAGCTTTAAGATACCATCACATAATATAGAGCCCACAACTATTCCTCCTCCTCATTTACCATGATTCTGCGCCGTTAACCGCCAATTAAATTATTTTTGTTAAGCTTTCCCCAAACATTCTGAACCATCAGCCACAATCATATATTCGACCTATTATCGGGTAGCAGGTAAAATTCTTCATAGAAGTTTCATCTTCATCACACAACCATTATCCTGCTCACATGAGGTAACCCACCCGTGAAATTCCATGCCGACATCTTCCAACGACGTTGCACTGGGTGCAACTACCACCCATTCAGTAAACCTCCTAAGCCTATGCTCGTCCACCAGCTGTACAAGTCTATTCATTCCCTATTGACATAAACTGAGAGTTCAACAATACCATCCAACTCTCAAGTCATATTGCATCTGAAATGATAATCAGATCTTCACACCACTCTTCCTTTCAAGCAAACTCCTTTCCGCTATATTCAATCTTTCTTCGTACATTGACCACCACTCCAAAAAAAATCCGTAGGCCAAATCACCTTTCATCACGATTCCCAAACTGTTCTTCACTTTCCCAAGACACGTGGTTATCCTACCACAGAATCCATATGCTAATTTGCCACTCTTACTTCGGTTAAACCAACTCTTCTAAGCAACTTCTCAATCTCTGCTTTTCATACTTGACCCGCTAGTACTTCAACTACCACGAAACACTTCCCTCCATGTCCTCTATCATACTTCGCTGCCCAAATGTTGCATCAAATCTAAATCTACCTCTGTAGCACCTGAACCAATAAATTTCTACCAGCTTTAAGCATCCTGGAAGGTCATCTTACTCGAGTTGTCACATTAAAAATACCAATTCGATTCAGGACCGTTGCACACAGCTATCTCTGGCAACCACCTCTCAGGCACCATTTCACAACACCCTGCCCCGAAGGCTAAATCCAAGAAGACCGTAACACCGGCGAACCTTAATACATTCAATCAAGAACAACGACACCACGTCACAGATAAAACTTGCACCACACTCGAAAATACCAAATCTTATTACTCCAACAACCCAAACCAGAACATTCATAGTTTGATCGTTTTTCCTTTGTTGGTATTAAATACTGAACCTCAAAATCATGCACTAAGAAATCCTCTTTCCGAGCCATTCACTAGCTTGACACGTAGACAGACACACTACCATAATACTAGCACTGTGCATAGCCTCAAAACCGTAGGAATTACCGATACTGAGCTAAAAATGATAGAACGGCCTTCCGCAAGGCGACGACAATAGCCCAATCAAATACGCAGGGAGAAACATCATGCACCACATCTGTAGTACCATTACAATTCCTCAATGCCCAATAGACACGAGCGCTCAACATCGTGTAAGAATGCGTAGGAAGGAAATAAAGGCATAAGCCTTAATGGAATCAAATTGCACGATAAAGGAATCAAGAAGGGAAATGCTCCTAACAGCCCTGTAGCCTCTTGAAGATAAGTACATACGTCTTCGTACCGATCCGTAAAACTCTACTAGACTTGCTCATTACTAGTGAGACCTACGTGAACCTAGTGCTTTGATACCATGTTGTCACGACCCAAACTCCATTAAAGGTCATGATGGCGCCAAACACCGCTGTCACGCAAGCCAACCATAATTAATTAACGTAATTACCCATTTTAGTATTTTTGAAATTAACATTTCTTCAA
This sequence comes from Nicotiana tomentosiformis, assembly GCF_000390325.3. Taxonomy (NCBI): domain Eukaryota; kingdom Viridiplantae; phylum Streptophyta; class Magnoliopsida; order Solanales; family Solanaceae; genus Nicotiana; species Nicotiana tomentosiformis. The sequence goes on along the minus strand of NC_090820.1, from coordinate 29,638,759 downwards.
TTAAATAGTAAAGATAGAACTCATAGAGTAAGTGATAAATATTTTAGCAATTAAATTTCTAAACAATCCATAACCACTCCCAAAACTTAGTGTCACAAGTGCATTAGCATTTAATAGGGAGTTGAAATAAAATAACAGCATCTGTCCGGAATACAAATTAGACAGAAAAAATATAAATAACTCTGAAGAAGACTCTGTTGGCTGTGGATCGTAATATAGAATGCAGCTCACCTAAGTCCCTGTATTTTAACCACATCTCTGCACCCACAAGGCCGCTAGACATATTTGTACCTGCACAATAAAAATGTGCATCAAGTGTATCATGAGTACGAAAATAACGTGTACCCAGTAATTATCAAGCCTAATATCGAAGAAGTAGTGACGAGAGGTCGACTTTGACACTCACTAAGGGTCAATAATATTATAATAGAATATTTTTAATCGACATTATTTGTAGGAATACCCATAATTTCCTTAACAAGCAGAGATAATTAATTCTTTCAATTCTAATAATTTTCAATTTATCAATTAGCTTCACAAGCTACAATAAAAAATTAAAGTATAGTGTAATTATTATTATTAGGCACGATTTCTGCCGAGGTCGTACGGACCGATCCAGAGTGACGTGTACACTGCCGAGGGACGTGCGGTACGATCCATAGATTCATCTATACTGCCGAGGCGTTCGGTCTGCTCCACAAGAAAGGAGGATATTTTATTATGAACCTCCGGAATGAGAAAAATAATATATATATATATATATATATATATATATATATATATATATATATATATATATATATATATATACATTTTTGAGATTAACGCAGGAGGATGTACACATGTCTACAACAGTTAAATATTCTGAACAAAAATTTCAAGTCTGTGAGGTTTCAATCTTTTACCATTTCCTCTAACAATTTGCAACATAATTCTATTGCTTTAATTAAATAAGGATACAATTATCACAAGTAATTCATGATTTGAGTCCAAAAGTACCCGGACTTTAGCAATATTAGTAGCTACGCATGGACTCTCGTCACTTCGTACGTACGTAGCCCCCACAATTAGCAACAATTATTAATTTAAATCACTTATGGGGTAAATTTCCTCTTACAAGGTTAGACAAGAGACTTACCTCGCTCCGAAATTTCATAGCGAGCTCCAACGACACTCTAACACCTCAAAGCGATGCTTATCGATCCAAAACTATGCAAACAATGTGTAAACCAATCAAAATGTATACTCCAATGCTTGAAATTTAACAATTTATAAAAATTCTCAACTCCGCTCGAAAGGTTGGCAGTGGGGCCCACGTCTCGGAACCTGATGAAACTCACAAAATCCGATAAAGACATTCAATTACGAGTCCAACCATACTAAATTCATTCAAATCCGACTCTGAATCGGTATTCAAAACTTGAAAATTCATTTTGTGAAATTATAGAAATTTCTTCCAATTTCTTCTTGAAAAATCCATAATCTAACACCGAAAATGAAGATTAATCCATGAAATATAATGACAAATGAGTCAAGAATGCTTACCCCAAGTTTTGTGGTGAAATTCCTCTCCAAAATCGTTAAATCCCGAGGTTCCCTACTGAAAATACGAAATAATGGCTCAAAGGTCCGAAATAGAGGACTTATAACACTGCCCTGACTCCTTTCTTCACATTCGTGAGCCCCCCATCACGTTCGCGATGAACAAAATTCCCAAAAGCAAATTTAAAACTCTTCTCAGACAGCCTCTAGTATAATAGTCATAACCATTTGTACAAAACTCCAAATCATAAATGGTTTTACTTTATCGAAACTAGACATCAAGGACTATAACTGTTATATGTTTATCATATCTCAATTCTTTGTAGATTGCGAGATATAAAATTTCAAAGTCAGCCCTGTGTATCAGAGATTTCCAAACTCTTCCAATACAGCCTGTAGTGTATCCACCATATCTTTTTGTACATAACTTCAAATGACTAATGGTTTACCTTTCTCAAAACTAGACATAAAGGACTACAATATTTATTTTTGGATCATCTCCAAATTCGTTATAGATTATTAGATATCAGCTTCTGAAGTCGGATGACGGACAATAGAAATTCCTTTTTCGCGAACGCGAAGAACAGAGTCCCACCAGCAAAATCCTTCTGCGCGAACACGAAAGGATCCTCGCAAACGTGAAGAACAACACCAGAACTAGCAACCACATCATCAAAACAAACAAACTTGGTCCGGAACTAACCCGAATTACACCCGAGGCCCTCGGGACCCCGTCCAATCGTACCAACCAGTCCCAATACATAACATGAACCTGTTCGAGGCCTCAAATCACATCAAACAGCATTGAAACTACGAATCATCCTCCAATTCAAACTTAAGGAATTTTGAAATTCCAAACTTCTACAATCGATGCCGAAACCTATCAAATCACGTCTGATTGACCTTAAATTTTGCACACAAGTCATAATTGACATTACGGACCTACTCCAACTTTCGTAATCGGAATCCGACCCCGATATCAAAAAGTCCACTCCCGGTCAAATTTCTTAGAATTATCCAAATTTCCAACTTTCGCCCAAATGACCCCAAAATAACCTACGGACCTCCAAATTCACTTCCGGACGTGCTCCCAACACCAAAATCACCATATGGAGCTATTTCCAGACTCCGAATCCCAAACGAACATCGATAACATTGAAATACACTTCAATCCAAATGTATGAAATTTTTTCAAAATGCCAACTTCAATAATAGGCGCCGGAACGCTCTGGGTTATCCAAAACCCGCTCCGGTCATACGCCTAAGTCCAAAATCATCATACGGACCTGTTGGAACCTTCAAATACTGATTCTAAGGTCGTTTACTTAAAAATTATACTTTAGTAAATTCCTCGAACTTAAGGCTTCCAAAATTAGAATTTGCTTTCCAAATCGACTCTGAACTCCCCGAAATTAAATTCTGACCACGCGTACAAGTCGTAATACCCGAAGTAAAGTTACTCATGACCTCAAACTGCCGAATGACGTGCTAGATCTCAAAACGACCGATCAGGTCGTTACACTATTCCACCGAGGTTAGTCTTGATATTTACTGGGTACTGTTGTGGTGTAAACATGCTACGCTTTCTGTATATTTTTGTGCAGATCCAGGTAATTCGGAGTTGGTTGATCACTAGCTAGTTGTTCGGGTTTTGTTGTGGAGACCCGAGGTATACCTGTCGTCGCGTTCGCAGGTCTCAGAGTTACCTTCTGATATTGTACTTATATTGTCTATTTCTATTCCGGAACAATTATATTTAGAAAATTTTTCCTAGTAAACTCAGTTGAGCTTAAGATTTGTACTACCGATTTTGGATATTGTATTGCACTCGGAATTATTGGTTTACTATAAAAATTTCAGTTACATTCTTAATAGTTGTTTCTGGTCAAATTTTGTCATTTAATTCAGTAAATATTAGGTTTACCTAGTCTTAGTAATTAGGTATTATCACGACATCCTACGGATGAAAATTTGGATCGTGACATCAATCTTGCACAACCCCCAATGGGATCTGCTGTAATGATATTTGTCTCATAAGCTCATTCGTTCAGAAGTTGTCATTTGTATTGATTCCCTTGATACTTTCAGAGCCACGCAATCAATGTTTGTCTCCTATATGTTATCACTAGGAATGAAGGGTCGAAATTTACAAATAGGTATGCACACCGACTTCTTCTCTGGCCTGCAAGCCCTGCACCATTCTTCATTTGATCGCCCTTGTGGTGCTTCAAGATTGTCAATCATTCTTCATTACCCACCAAATCTTTTGGTCCCACTTGTTGTTCTTCAAGATTGGCTACCAGTAGAGGTGGTTCTTTATTGCCATCCAAGTCATCAACATCGACCATTATTCCATCAAATAAATATGCGTTGCGAGGGCTCACCTTTGGAATTTGGTCTTCAAAATTTACTTCAGGTAGTGGTGGGGCTGCTGATTTTTAGGTGGTGGCAAAGAGTCATTTATATTACTATTATTTAGATGTACACAAGGCTCTTATCAAATATTGTATTGAATCTTAGTGGAGCCTTACACTGGAGTTAATCGTAACCGCACATTGGCTCATGTACAACACTAACTTATTTATTTTTCAAAATATAACACGAAAGTTCTTATAATATAGGCCTGGCAATTTAATGGGCCATAGAAAATATATATATATATATATATATATATATATATATATATATATATATATATATATATATATAGAGAGAGAGAGAGAGAATTTTCAGAAATGACTATTGTTTAGTGGCTATTACCTTCCTATAGTTACCATATACTTAATTATTTCCTATAGCTATCTTTTCAGTTGTTATGGTCAAGTATTCGATGTATTCAATCTATTGTATTCATGAATATAGTAGGAAAACTTGGCTGAAAAACAGGAAACACAGTTGTACATTTATGTATTCAGGTGTATTCACGCTATGTATTTCGAATACAGTAACGGAAATCAACGTAAAAAAAAAAGGTCCCTCCAACTGTTTAAAAATAGAAAGTGGATCAATTAACGTGATACACTCCTAATATAACTCAACAAACACCATTAAAACACGCAACATTAGCAATTCAATTTATGAGAAGATTCTGTAAATGTCGAACACAAAAAAAATAGAGCCACCTTCAGAGTTTCACTCCTTTTTTTCTCTGGTATCGTTTGATAATTTTTTTCCACTGATACTGTTTGAGATTCTGCTTGGAAGTGATACGTGTAACCACATAAATAGATGGCAAGTTTAACCAAAATATTGAACACATATGTAATTTAATTCCAAAAATACTACTAAAAAAATAATACAACTATGTGGAAGATTATACTAATACATAAATACAGTAGAATACAAACGTTTGGAAATAAAAAATAGAATATAATCACTGAACATAGCTAAGTCTGAAAATATAATAAATACAGTAAAATACAATGATTACAACATAATGAATACAACACTGCCTATCATTTAAATACACTGAAATACAGTAAAACAAAAATATGCAGTTAATACAATACTGTCTGTCATTTAAATGCACTGAAATTCAGTAAAATAAAAATACATACAAGTTAGGTTAACATAAAATATGGTGTTTTGACTTTTTAATATAGCTTGAAATAAAACTATGTGGAAGATTATACTAATACATAAATATAATAGAATACAAACGTTAGGAAATAAAAATAGAATATAGTCACTGAAAATAGCTAAGTCTAAAAATATAATAAATACAGTAAAATATAATGAATACAACATTGTCTATCATTTAAATACACAGAAATACAGTAAAACAAAAATACATACACGTTAGATTAACATTAAATATGGTGTTTTGACTTTTTAATATAGCTTGAATGATATTTTTGTATCTGTATGCAATTGAATTATGCTGAATATAACAGGACATTTATATATGAGGACATTTATACAACCATTGAATACAACATTGTCTATCATTAAAATTAAATAAATACAGTAAAATACAATTGAATACACTACTTGTCTATCATTCAAATATTGCAGAATATAGGTGCATTATAACAGGGATTTAAAACCATTAAATTATGTTGATTATAGCAGGGATATGTATCAGCATAATACAGCTATATAAATACATAATAGAAATATGTGGATGATTATTAATACATAAATACAACATAATATATGAATTAATAGCATAACTTAAAGATTGTTATGGTTTCATTCATTAACACCTTAAAGACAAAATATATTCATGCATTCAAAAATAACAAATGTTGAGTAAAACCATGATGTATTCAGTAATAAGCTGCAAATACAATCCGATTTACAGAAAATTATTCTAAAACTATCGTCATAGAAGTATCTGAATCTATGATTTGCCTAACAATCTTTGCGGGTGCTTCATTGTCGTTTATGGCATCAACGTCTATCTTCCGTATAGCATAGTTCCAAAGGAGGGCAGCATATCTTTGACGGAGTAAATTGGCATCAAAGGTTCTTTGTGGAACCAATCCATAAGTGCTCAAATACTCTGCGTATGCCCTGACATACAACCCACAATCTCTAAAAAAGTAGATTAACACAGTTAAATACAGCAGAATACGGTTGTCTTGAGAATACATATGAATACATTTAGGGTGAATACATAACTAATTACAGAACAACTGGTGTATTTAAAAATATTGTTGAATGAACTAAAATACATATAAATTCATCTAACTATAACATTTCAAAATCACTGTAAAAAGTAACAACAAGTGTAGGACATATCGAATACATATAAATACATCAAATACAAGAAGATATAACCATTGTACAAGTTAATAATCAATGTATGAGGACTCGAATATATATAAATACATCTACAATTACCTTGTCGTTCTGTGTTTCCGAGCTAGTTCCTTTAGCGACCTCTTTTTCCTTACTCCCTGAAGCATCACCCATGAGTTTTCTTCTCTTTTCCACATCAGGAAGTGTTGAGTTTTTCGAAGATTTCTCAACTTGACCTTGTTTCATAGGGTCATTGTGTATTTTTGTTCTCTTTTCAGCTTCAGTGGTTACTAATGAACCTGCAAATACTGATTCCGCTGTAACGACCCGACTTATCATTTTAAAAACTAACGTTCCGTTCAGTGACTTAAGATCTCGAGCAGTTTCGCAATATGTATTACGACTGCAGGGTGTGGTCGAGTTTGATTTTTAGAAGATTCGGAATTAAATTAAAAGAACAATTCTCATTTTGAAGCTTGAAATGAAAAGAGTTGATCAGAGTTTGACTTTTGAGCAAACGACTATAGAATAGAATTTTTATGATGTCAATAGTTTCGTATGGTGAATTTGGACTTAGGCATGTGTCCTAAAAATATTTTGGATGCCCGTAGCTAAATTAGACTTGAAATGGCTAAAATAGAAATTTAAGTTTGGAAGTTTGATCGGGGAGTTGACTTTTTGATATCGGGGTCGGAATCCGATTCTAGAAATTAAAATACATTCGTTATGTCAATTATGATTTGTGTGCAAAATTTGAGGTCAATCGGACTTGATTCGATAGGTTTCGGCATCGAACGTAGAAGTTGGAATTTCTTAGTTTCATTAAACTTGAATTGGGTTATGATTCGTGGTTTTAATGTTTTAATGTTATTTGAGATTTTGACTAAGTCCGTAATATGTTTTGAGACTTGTTGGTATGTTTGGACGGGGTCCCGAGGGGCTCGGGTGAGTTTCAGGGTAGTTTCGGACCATTTCTAGGTTATTTGTAGCTGCTGGTTTTTGGCTACAGCAGTATGCTATGCGATAGCGGGTAAATGGACGTGATATCAATGAGTAAAATGGGAAAAATTGGCATGTGCTTCGCGATCGCGGATGAGATTTCGCGATCGCATAGAGAAAACTTCTGCTGCACTGACCCGACTTTGGAAGCTTATATCTCGTAATTTATAAAGAAATTTGGAGATGACCAAAACATAAAAATTGTAGATCTTGGTGTCTAGTTTTCAGAAAGATAAACCATTTATTATTTGCAGTTTTGTACAAAGAGTTATAACCATTATACTAGAGGCTATACAGAAGGATTGGAGAAGGTTGTTGGAAAAATTTATTCTTCGCGATCGCGGGAGAATGGCCGCGATCTCATAGAGTAAAAAATGCTAGAATAATTTTGTGCTTCACAATCGTCGGAGTTTATCCGCGATCGCATAGAGTAAATGACTGGGCAACTGATTTAAGTTCTAAAAATGGGACTTCGTCCCATTTTTCAATTTTTTGAGGATTTGGAGCTCGGAGAGAGGCGTTTTTTGGGTGTTCGGATTTCATAAAGATTCCGTCGGGTTCCGAGAGGCGGGCCCTACATTGAATTTTTAGAATAAATTTTCAAGTCGATATTTTATTATCCGGAATTATTTTCGATGAATTTTAATGAAGTTATACAATTAATTTGGATAGATTTGAGTTGTTCAGAGGTCAATTCAAGCAAGAAGGCTATTTTGGAATATCGGCCTAACTTCAAAAAGGTAAGTGTCTTGCCTAACTTCGAGTGGGGGAATTACCCCTTAGACATAGATTCATATGTGCCATTTGTGAAATGTGAAAAGCCGTGTACGCGAGGTGACGAGTACGTACTCGGGCTTATATGTGCAAAATTTATTGAGTTAAAATCTTAGACATATTGTGTAGTAAATTGGATAATTGTTGTCATATATTTAATCATCTATTTTTCATACCTCAAATCACATTTATTGAATTTGTTTTTATATGATAATTTGATGTAATTATTACTTGTATATTTATGTGAATTACGTGAGTTTGATGGTTTGATATTTTTTTGAATTTAATTTCATTATGAAATTTCCCTATGCAAATAATTAATTAAGCAAGTTGAAGAAGAAGTCTTAATATAATTATCTATATTTGGATTAATGAAGGTGTTTCCCTATGCTGATTATTTTCTATCTTTGTTGATTATTTTTGAGATTTTATATACATTGTGTGGAGCCTTGGGCTATTTGTTGTGAAATTAATTGATTTTGTTATATCCTTGGAATTGGTTGTGGCCATTGGGAAAATTGTGATATGAATTGATTTTGGTACGTTGCCATGTAAATTGTTGTGTTAATTAAGTTATTATTTTGAGGATATAAGGGTGGCATTTCACTGTTGATATTATGTGGGCATAAGGGAGGCATTTCACTGTTATTATGTGTGTTGGGATATTGTTTAGGCGGAGCGATAAGGGTGGCTATAGGAGCGATAAGGGTGGCTATTGATGTTGTCAGGGCGTCGGGATGAGGAAGGCTATTATAGGAGTGATAAGGGTGGCTATAGGAGAGATAAGGGTGGCTATTTGTCAGGGATGATATGTGATGATGTGGAGTTGTTGCGTTGGTGATTTTTTATGTGATGTTCTGATTTTTCCTTGTATTTATTTTTATATCTTGTTCCATCGGTCTTGTTGTTGGTAAATTGGTAATAGTTTGATTTATGTTGAAATTGGGGTCTGTGGCCATTGCCTTGCGGATTATGATATGAAATATGGGCACGAGGTGCCGTGAGTAAATAATGATATTATTAGCACGTGAATTATCTGTGCAGTTGTGATATGAAATGAGGGCACGAGGTGCCGGTAAAAATATGATGGTTTTATTATTGGCACGTGAACTGTCCGTATAACTGTAATATAAAAAGTGGGCACGTGGTACCGAGAAAATATGATGATTTAATTGTAGGCACAAAGTGCCATAGAAATATGAAAGTGGGCTGAGACCCGTGTTTACGAAAAATATAAAAATGGGCTGAGACCCGTATTTGTATGATTATGAAATGAGGTGTCACATGGTGACTTTTTAATTAAAATAATTATATTAAAAATATTTATTTGGAAGGATTTTTATTCAAAAAGATTTATTTGAATGAATTATATTCGAAAGATATTTATTTGAAGAAATTATATTTGAAAGAGATTTATTCGGAAGAATTATGTATGAAAGTTATTTAATTGAAGGAATTGATTTAATTGGGTGTACTTATATTTATTAATTGTTGAGCGATATTAATGGTGTTCTTGTTGCCTTGCTATGTATATCACCGGTTGATTTGTGTTGCCCTTATTATTATTTGTTTTCTATTATTTTGTATATCTTATTGCACATTTTATTAGACTAGTGAGTGTCTTGATTGTATCTCGTCTCTACTCCACTGAGGTTAGTCTTGATACTTACTGGGTACTGACCGTGGTGTACTCATACTACACTTCTGTACATTTTTGTGCAAAGCCAGGTATTGGAGATATCGGACTCGGACAGAGTTAGAGTGGGATCGCAAAGATTCAAGGTAGAGCTACTTGGTCGTCGCAGTTTCTTGTAGTCTTTTCATTTTATTGTACTGTTATTTATTATTCAAATAATATTGAGTATTCTATCCTTGGGATCATTTCATGTATTCAGTTAGAGTTCGTGACTCAGTATTACCAGTCTTGGGAAGTTGTTTGTAATATTTCCGCTCTTGGTTTCAACAATAGTATTTAATCAAAAATAATTTAGCTTGAATTGTAATCATAATCGGCTTACTTAGTATTAGAGACTAAGTACCATCACGACGCCTGTGGTGGAATTTTGGGTCGTGACAAGTTGGTATCAGAGCTCTAGGTTCATAGGTTCTACGAGTCACGAACGAGTCTAGTAGAGTCTTGTGGATCGGTACGAAGATGTCTGTACTTATCTTCGAGAGGCTACATAACTGTTAGGAAATTTTCACTTCTTTCATTCCTTATCGTGCGGCATTTATTGAGCTTGAAGCATATATCTTATGTTCTTTTTCATCCACTCGTGTATGAAATTGTGCACTCGATATCGACTACGTGCCAACGGTTCGTGATACTACTGAGGGGTTATAAGGGAGCTAGGGTTTCTCAACCATTGTTACCACGTGACTTCTAGATAGAAAATGTGGAAATATTGAGAGATCATTCAGTTGTGCACATTGGGGTGCAGCAGGTTCTGACATCTGGTTGATAAGTACAATCTTAATGTCACAATCCGAAATTTTTCACCGACGGGACCGTGATGGCGCCTAACATTTAACTTACTAGGCAAGCCAACGTTAGAGAATCATTTACCAATTCCTTATTTCCATTCAGTAATCAGCAATAATTAACTACGATGAAATATAACAAATGCAGAATATCATAAATCTGTATTAACTACCACTACCCGGATCTAGAGTCACAATTCACGAGCATTCTAGAACTTACTATAAGTAATAGTCTGAAAGAAATACAACTGTCTGAATGAAAGAATACAGTAGGACATAAAAAGATAGACGGGGACTTCAAGGTCTGAGAACGCCGACAGATCTACCTTGAGTCTCTGGACAGCGGACCAATAGCAAATCTCGATCAACCTGCGCCTGTATCAAAATCTGCACAGAAAGTGCAGAGTGTAGCATCAGTACAACCGACCCCATGTACTGGTAAGTGTCGAGCCTAACCTCGACGAAGAAGTGACGAGGCTAAGGCAAGGAACCTACAATCAACCTGTACAATTTAACAGTGTATACGCAAATAACAGGAATGAAGAACTAAACCGGAAATGTCGGGAGGGGAGACATACTAAGGGGAATACAAGATAAAGAACTACAACAGAATGATCACCGGAGCAGTCAATATACCATGAATCAACAGGAATAGTGAATACAGTAAAGAAAAATGCATGGCATCACCCTTCGTGCTTTTACTCTCAATCTCACCATAAAATTAATAGAAACGGCACGGCATCACCCTTCGTGCTTTTACTCTCATATCATGGCACGGCATCACCCTTCGTGCATTAACACTCACAATATGGCACGACATCACCCTTCGTGCATTAACACTCATAATATGGCACGACATCGCCCTTCATGCATTAATACTCACAATATGGCACGGCATCACCCTTCTTGTATTAATACTCACAATACGGCACGACATCATCCTTCGTGCATTAACACTCTCCCTTACCATAATGCAATGTATAAATAATAATAGGGAGAGAGAATAACAAGTACAAACCTTACTTCAACATTTAGTTCCATAATATTAATCTTAACTTTGAAAAAAAACTCAATTATCACCAGAAAATTCCGTAAACATGATAAGAACGATAATTTGAACAACACTAGTATAACACGTAGCAATTTGGCATAGGAATGAGACAATATCAGAAAATTAGAGAAACATGGAAAAACAGGTAAATTAGAGGCGCATAGGTACTCGTCACCTCACATATACGCCGCTCACATGAATTTCACTTAGCAAATAATCTAAGGTTCCTAATTCCCTCAAGTCAGGGTTAGACACAACACTTATCTCACTCTGAAGGCCACTTAATTCTCAATCACAGCTTTTCCTTTTGAATTCACCTCCAAACCACTCGTATCTATTCAAAAAATGACTCAATAATATCAAATATTGCTAAAGGAATCAATTATATTGAATAAATTAAATTTCCCAAATTTTCCTCCAAAAAGTCGAAAAATCGACCTCGGGCCCGCTTGGTCAAAACCCGAGGTTCGGACCAAAATCCTTTTACCCATTCACCCTCGAGCCCTAATATGTAATTAGTTTTGGAATCCGACCTCAAATTGAGGTCTAAATCTACAAATTCCCGAAATCCCTATTTTCTACCCTAACCCCTAATTCTACCAAGAAAACTCTAGATTTTAGGTTGAAACATCAAGAAATGTAATGGGTAATTGATAAAAAATGGTTTAGAATCACTTACCAACAATTTGGGGAAGGAATGACTCTTGAAAAATCGCCCCTCACCGTTTGGTTTTTGAGAAAAATGAGTTTTTTGGTAAAAATCCTGTTTTGGATTCTGATAAGTGCTGGGCGACAGTGTTCATCGCGTTCGCGAGAGCACTGTCGCGTTCGCAAAGGGTACTGGCTGCCAAGCCTTTGCGTTCGTGAGGCCCAGATCGCGTTCGCGATGATCACTCCCCTCTGGCCTTTACGTTTGCGAGGAATGTTTCCCGTTCGCGCTGAAGGATCGACCAACGACCATGCCCCCTCCCCCCAGGTCTCCACATGCTTCGCGTTCGCGTTGAGCCGGTCGCGTTCGCGAAGGGTAAATCCCCCATCACTTCGCGTTCACGACCAGGCCTTCACGTTCGCGAAGAAGAAGTCTCAGCCTCATCAGATTACTCTTCGCGTTCGCGAGAGGACCTTCGCGAACGCGAAGAAGGATATGATAGACACCAGAATCTGCAGAAACTAGATTTTTCCAAGTCCAAAACATCCTGTGGCCTATCCGAAACTCACCCGAGCCCTCGGGGCTCCAAACCAAACATGCACACAAGTCCAAAAATATCATACGAACTTGCTCGCATGATCAAATCACCAAAATAACACCTAGAACTCTAAATTTCGCACCAAATCAAATAAAATTCTCAAGAACACTTTAAAACTTCTAATTTCTCAACTGGACGTCTGAATCACGTCAAATCAACTCCATTTCTCACCAAATTTCACAGACATGTCTTAAATATCATAATGAACCTATACCGGGCTTCGGAACCAAAATACGGACCCGGTACTAACAATCCCAAACATCAATCAATTCTTAAAAATAATTAATTTTCAGACTTTTAATTTTCTTCAAAAATTCATAACTTGAGCTAGGGACCTCCGAATTCGATTCCGGGCATACGCCTAGGTCCCATAATTCGATACGGACCTACCGGGACCATCAAAGCATGAATCCGGGCCCGTTTACCAAATATGTTCACCGAAGTCAACTAAAATCAACTTTTAAGGCAAAAATTCTTATTTTCATCAGTTTTCAACATAAAAGCTTTACAGAAACCTGCTCGGACTGCGCACGCAAATCGAGGAGGATCAAAACGAGATTTTTAAGGCTTATGAGCATAGATTCAAGTTCTAAAATATAAGATGAACTTTTGGGTCATCACACTTAAGAAGGTTTAATTAGTTGCCAAATCGTCACAGTCGTGGTAGGGTCACGAGGTGGATGTAGATCTGAAGATAGTTGATGGCATTAAAGATTATGTAGTTCGAATGGGACTTCCATTTAATGAAAGATACATACTAGCAGTCAAGGCACTCGAGGAAGCAACTTTGTCTGTCACGAGGATGACATGCGCCTAATAAATGGCTTGATATGTCTTATGACTGGTGACGTACGAGCGGTGAAGGTTAGTATAGTGGATCATCGGACTGTGTCCTATGGCTTCGCGTCAAATGAGGGGAGTCCACTATCAACGATCAGATTGCGAGGTCATGTGTTATATCAGTTTTGACCCGAGATGTATTTATGTGGTATTGAAAGGTTCTCCGAAACTTATATATGATTAAGATGTGAGATATGTATGGGATGATGCTAGGGCTTGCAGTATTCCCACGTCCTTAATAATTCTACATTTCAATATCAACGGGGTCACAATACTCGGGGTGCTACAGTAAGTTCTTTTAATGCACCACCGATACAGGGTTCCTATAACAGTTATTCTTGTTATTTGGCACAGACTCAGTATGAGCATCGAAACCTGCAAAGAGGTTGTCATCAGTGTGGTGATACTAGGCACATCATGAGAGATTGTCCCAGAGTTGGGAGAGGTAGATTTTATCCGAATACTCCGGCTACAAGCTTTATTCCAGTTAATACTCCACGTGCATAACCAGTTAGGGGTGGAGGATAGGCAGGTAGAGGGAGCCTAAGAGGTGGAGACCCGACCCGTTGTTATAATTATTATGAATTGGCTGAGGCCGATATCCAAGATGGCGTAGTTACATGTATGATCCTGATCTGTTATAAAAGGATATATTCCTTAATTTGATTCGGTTCTGAATTTTAAGGCGAGTCCTCCTATTATGCTCCGCTTATGGGCGAGCTTCGGAACTTTGTGACCCACTTATATGTTATCCATGCTAGGAAATTTGATTATGATAGTCCGAGTCTATCATTTTTATTTTTGCATACTATTGAGGGCTATAAGTCCAAAAGTAATTTTTATTATTCACTATAGTAGATTTTTATGTGATTTCGAAATAATTAATTCCAATTTTATGAATTTTATGACCTACCGGTATGAGGGTTCATTATGCGTTGTGAAAACTATTTACGAAATATATTGAAAAGACGAAAAAAGGAAATGGATAATTTCAGTTGGCATAATGTGCAAAATACTTGTGATTCGGAGTTGAGGACGAGATCCTCGCATTTTTTATTCGGAGTTTAGGCTTATTTGATAATCCTTGTATATTTTTTTGTGCTCCATAATTATGCTGTAGACATTGAGTTTTAGCCTATAAGGTGGCTACCCAGGTGGCATTAAATGTGACTCGTGAATTCGGGTAAATAATTATGAGGTATTCATGCCTCATATCCTGTTGTCAGTGTTGTGAAAATTCAAAATGAGGTTTTGGTTAATATGAGGTTAATTGATAATACTGGAATTAATTATGAACAACTTTTAAGACCAGGGATGTAGTGATGGACATACGTAAGATGTGTTTCATGTCCTGATATCATTATGCTAATGCAGTACTTGTAATGCTGAGATTAGTGTTATTGATATATACATTGTGGTGCTTTGTTGGATTGTGGATGTGTTGTTAGGAGTTGTTTTGGTATTACTCTAGAAGGTTTGAGGAACAATTATCCTTTATTAGCAATATTGTCTTCCTCAATTTTTAATTTTTTTGCTCCAAAAAGTTGTGGTAAGTGTTAAAGTTTTTAGCTTTTGGCCGGTTAAAGCTTATTCTTTTTCTCTTTAATATATATTTTTAAAATATTCATCATTTTTTAGTTTTCACTAGAAAACTTGAATTTTTCTCTTTAATGGCTGATTCAACAACCCAGAAGAGGGTTACCAGAGGTATACCCACCAAAGAACTAAATTTTGATGGGCCATCTTTCGATTTGCAAATCACTCAAGCGGATGTCACGACCCAAAATTTCACCACATGCATCGTGATGGCACTTAGTCTCTAAGACTAAGTAAGCCGATTATGATTACAATTCAAGCCAATTTGTTTTTTTGATTAAATATTAATGTTGAAACCAACATCGGAAATATTACAAACAACCTTCCAAGACTGGTAATACTGAGTCACGAACTCTAACAGAATACATGAAATGATCTCAAGGATAGAATACTCAATATTGTTTGAATAATAAATAACAGTACAATAAAATGGAAAGACTTCAAGAAAGTGCGACGACCAAGCCGCTCTACCTTGAATCTTTGCGATCCCACTCTAACTCTGTCCGAGTCCGATATCTCCAATACCTGGCTCTGCACAAAAATATGCTGAAGTGTAGTATGAGTACACCACGGTCGGTACCCAGTAAGTTTCAAGACTAACCTCGGTGGAGTAGAGACGACGTACAGTCAAGACAGTCACCAGTCTAATAACCTGTGCAATAAGATATACAAAATAATAGGAAACAAATAACAATAAGGGCAACAGAAATCAACCGGTGATATACATAGCAGGGCAATAAGAACACCATTAATATCGCTCAACAATTAATAAATATAAGTACACCCAATTAAATTAAGTCCTTCAATTAAATATCTTTCACATATAATTCTTCCGAATAAATATCTTTCAAATATAATTTCTTCAAATAAATATCTTTTGAATATAATTCATTCAAATAAATCTTTTTGAATAACAATCCTTCCAAATAAATATTTTGAATATAATTCTTTCAATAAAAAAATTACCACGTGACACCTCATTTCATAATCATACAAATACGGGTCTCAACCCATTTTCATATTTTTTGTAAACACGGGTCTCAGCCCACTTTCATATTTCTATGGCACTTTGTGCCTACAATTAAATCATCATATTTTCCCGGTACCTCGTGCCCAATTTTTATATTACAGCTGTACGGACAGTTCACGTGCCAATAATAAAACCATCATATTTTTCCCGGTACCTCGTGCCCTCATTTCTTATCATAACTGCACGGACAATTCAAGTGCCAATATCATCATTATTTACTCATGACACCTCATGTCCAATTTTCATATCATAATCCGCATGGCAATGGCCACAAACCCCAATTCCAACACAAATCAGACTATTACCAATTTATCAACAACAAGACCAATGGAACAAGATATAAAAATAAACACAAGAAAAATCAGAACATCACATAAAAATCACCAACGCAACAACTCCACATCATCACATATCATCCCTGACAATAGCCACATGTATCTCTCCTATAACCACCCTTATCACTCCTATAATAGCCTCCTTTATCCCTCCGCCCTGACAACATCAATAGCCACCCCTATCGCTCCTATAGCCACCCTTATCGCTCCGCCCAGACAATATCCCAACACACATAATAACAAGGAAATGCCTCCCTTATGCCCACATAATATCAACAGTAAAATACCACCCTTATATTCTCAAAATAATAACTCAATTAACACAACAATTTACATGGCAACATAACAAAATCAATTGATATCACAATTTGCCCAATGGCCACAACGAATTCCAAGGATATAACAAAATCAATTAATTTCACAACAAATAGCCCAAGGCTCTACACAATGTATATAAAACCTCAAAAACAATCAATAGAGATAGAAAATAATCAGCATAGGGCAACGCCTTCATTAATCCATATTTAGATAATCATATTAACACTTCTTCTTAAACTAACTTAATTATTTATTTTCATAGGGAAAATTCATAATGAAATTAAATTCAAAAAAATATCAAACCATCAAACTCACGTAATTCACATAAATATACAAGTAATAATTACATCAAATTGTCATATAAAAATAAATTCAATAAATGTGATTTGAGACATGGCAAATAGATGATTAAATACATGCCAACAATTATTCAATTAACTACACAATATGCCTAAGACTTTAACTCAATAAATTTTGCACATATAAGCCCGAGTACGTACTCGTCACCTCGCGTACATGGCTTTTCACATTTTACAAATGGCACATAAGACTCGATGCCTAAGGGGTAATTCCCCCACTCGAGGTTAGGCAAGACACTTATCTTTTTGAAGTTAGGCCAATATCCTTTTTGCTTGAATTGACCTCCAGACAACTCAAATCTATCCAAATTAATTGTATAACTTCATTAAAATTCATCGAAAATAATTCCACATAATAAAACGTCGACTTGAAAATTTATTCTAAAAAGTCAACATGGGGCCCGTCTGTCGGAAACCGACAGAATCTTTATGAAATCTGAACACCCATTCTGATACGAGTTCAACCAAACCAATTTTATCAAATTCCGATAACGAATCGACCTCAAAATCTTCAATTTAAAGTCTATAAAATTTTAACCATTTTCAACCCAAAACACTAATTTAATGATAAAAATAATAATAGATTTGAGTAATTTAACCGAAATTGAGTTAAGAACTCTTACCCCGATGTTTTCCTTGAAAATCTCCCGAAAATCGCATATCCCCGAACTCCAAATCTTCAAAAAATGAAAAATGGGATGAAATCCCATTTTCAGAACTTAAATCTACTGCCTAGTCATTTACTCTATGCGATCGCAGCCAAACTCCCGCGATTGCGAAGCACAAAATTATTCTAGCATTTTTTACTCTATGCGATCGCGGCCATTCTCTCGCGATCGCGAAGAACAAGTTTTTCCAACAACCTTCTCCAACTCTTCCGGATAGACTCTAGTATAATTGTCATAACTCTTTGTACAAAACTGCAAATAACAAATGGTTTATCTTTACGAAAACTAGACACCAAGATCTACAACTTTCATGTTTGGATTATCTCCAAATTCCTTATAGATTGCGAGATATAAGTTTCCAAAGTCGGGTTAGTGCAATAGAAGTTTCCACTACGCTATCGTGAAAGCTCATCTGCGATCGCGAAGCACATGCCAATTTTTCCCATTTTACTCATTGCTATCGCGTCCATTTACCCGCTATCGCATAGCATACTACTGTAGCCAAAACCAGCAGCTAAAATTGGCCTAGAAATGGTCTGAAACCACCCTGAAACTCACCCGAGTCCCTTGGGACCCCATCCAAACATACCAACAAGTCTCAAAACATATTACGAACTTAGTCGAAACCTCAAATAACATTAAACAATGTTAAAACTACGAATCATACCCCAATTCAAGTTTAATAAAACTAAGAAATTCTAACTTCTACATTCGATGCCGAAACCTATCGAATCACGTCCGATTGACCTCAAATTTTGCACACAAGTCATAATTGACATAACGAATCTATTCCAATTTCTAGAATCGGATTCCGACCCCGATATCAAAAAGTTAAATCCCCGGTCAAACTTCCAAACTTAAATTTCTATTTTAGCCATTTCAAACCTAATTTAGCTACGGGCTTCCAAAATATTTTTCGGACACACGCCTAAGTCCGAAATCACCATACGAAGCTATTGACATCTTAAAATTTTCATTCCGGAGTCGTTTGTTCAAAAGTCAAACTCCGATAAACTCTTTTCATTTAAAGCTTCAAAATTGGAATTGTTCTTTTAGTTTAATTCCGAATCTTCCAAAAATCAAACTCGACAACACCCCGCGGTCATAATACATATTGCGAAGCTGCTCAAGACCTTAAGTCACTGAACGGGGTATTAATTCTTAAAATAACAAGTCGGGTCATTACATTCTCCACCTCTTAAACAAACGTTTATCCTCGAACGTGCTAAGAATTATTCTAAGCTAACCAAATTGATGATTTTACTTTTACACATATACTCACGGTTGATCCCACGTTACAACATTTGAGATAAACCCGACAACACCATCTCAATTGAGATTATTTCTTTTACCCATATTTATAAACCTTAAAACCAATTTCTTACACTCCAAACATTTTTAAAAGGCCCGACTTTCACATCAACGTACGATATTAGTCTCAACTGGCTATTGTTAATCGTGCTTACGCACACATCAACCTTCTTGATAGTGTTGAAGTACTTCAAAATATTTCTAGGGTGTTACATTCTCCCCTGCTTAGGATCATTTGCCCTCAAACACATAACATAACTTATCTCTTCTTTTGCACGTCTCCATCCCCCAAATTTTACTAACTCCCAAATTTTCGGCAGAGTCTCCCATGTAATTGGGCCGGGAGCACAATGCTGTGAGAGAGAGAACGTGGATAAAGAAATAAGAATTTTGTGGAGAGAGAATTGTGCGGTAATTTAGTAAGAGAATAAACTGAAAGAATATGAGAGAAAAATATTAGACACCGTATTTTATGGCTTAACCGTAGGGAGTGACCATAAATATATATTTTCTATAAAACCTAAAAGATAGCTATATAAAGTAATATTTTAAAAGGGTTTTTATTTATAATAAATAGGGTGTAAAGCTTTGCTATAGGAGGTAAAATTTCCAAATATATTGTTAAGACTACCCGAGTTTCGTGTGTTTGGTACTCCATTCAAGATATGCTAGTATTCATACCCGCGTTGCGCAAAGAATTTTAAATATATTTTTTTTAATAAAAAAGAATTACTCAAAAATAAGATACATACAAAGAAACATGTAAATGATATTATTTTATGAACATGTAAATACACTGGATATTCATACATTCAAGTCTATCCAAATTCTACTATTTTTTCTTGAATTAAAATTTTATTATTTAGGAACTTGAAGATATTGAAACAAATTCAGGATAAAGTTTGCATTTAAAATATTTATCATCTTTTTATTTTCTTCATGGAATAGTTGATATATTACTATATAAACCCGTCAACTGATAAATGTTGGTGCAACAATATGAAAACAGATCAGTAATAATATAATTAATATGTTAAAAAGTTATATATATATATATATATATATATATATATATATATATATATATATATATATAGAGAGAGAGAGAGAGAGAGAGAGAGAGAGAGAGAGAGAGAGAGATAGATAGATAGCTTCCTTAGAGAACATTTTCGCCGACCAATATGAAAACAGATCAGTAATAATATAATTAATATGTTAGAGAATATTTTCGCCGACCAAGAAAGCTTGCTATAGTGCACAATTGCATTTATACATTATTCATACTGATTGTGATCGTTTGTGAGAATACTAAAAACTGCTGGCATAGTTGGATTAGATAGGAATTCAGAGAATAATAGGTTTTTAATTAAGAAGATTTTGGTGATGAAGTTAAAGGCAGTAGTTCTTTTTTTAAAGGGTTTTGGGTTAGGTGGTTTCTAGGGATAAGATTAATTACTTATCTTTTAAAATTTAAATGTTAAATTAATTTTTTAGGCATTTTCCCTCTTGAATTATTTCACAGATTTTCGTGCTGATAATTACTATAGGGAAACTACGTGAAGCCACGCTGTGTCATAATGTGGGCTAAAGTGCATGTAGCTATTTCGAAAAAATATTTTCAAAACCTATTTACAAATGCAAGGCTCACGCGACGGTATAAGGAAAGATTGGGATTGAAATTGAGTAATGCGAATACGAGACGATACCTCAGTTTGAATTCATTATACACGATATGGTACCTCGTTGTGTTTCTGGCTGTTTATTTCATGTTGCAAAGTGTTGTAGAAGGAATATTTCTTGTTGCTTCACTCTTTATTATTCTAGTAGCTGTACTCCGTACATGACCTTTGTATCACTTTAGTTGTTTCTTTATGCTACTTCTATTGTTAACTTCTGGTATTATCTCTTGCTATTATCTTGTTCTACATCAGTTATTCTTCATTTTTCGTTACTTATATATATTATATTTTTATACTGTCTAATTCATATCCTAGTACGTATCTTGACCTGGCCTCGTCACTACTCTAATGAGGTTAGGCTTGATACTTACTGGTACCGTTGTGGTGTACTCATACTATGCTTCTGCACTTCTTTTTGTGCAGATTCATGTACGTCCGCTGGTGTTGGTAGATAGAGAATTCCTGCTAGCTGCTTTTACCAGAGACTTCAAGGTATGCATGCTCGGCGTCCGCAGGCCTCGGAGTTACCTTCCATTGTTTTCATTACTGTTGTATTTCCTTTCGTACAGTGATGTAGTAGTACTCTTAGTTGCATTCTATAGAGCTTATGACTCAGTTCCACCAAGTTTGGGGTGTGTACTTGTGAGATTATACTTTCAGATGGTTTTCTCAATTTTTCAGTCGCTTGCAGTAACTTGTTATTATAAATTTGTTTAGTTATTGTTATTTGTTAGGCTTACCTGCCATCACGACATCTTTCAGAGAAAATTTGGGTCGTGACATTAAATTTCAGATTTGAGAAGTGTGAGCTCCAATAATGGAGGTTTTATGATTATATACACCGTAAGGAAGAGAATACTAAGCCTAGTAGCAAGGATGAAGCAAATTCATAACTGAACAACTTCAAATCTTGTTCAAAGATCTAGCTTCGCACTTAGAATTGAAGTTTGCTTATATGATATGGCAGAATACGCATAAAAGAGAGATATCAAGAAGCTTAGGTAGGCTATAGACTACGGAGGAACTGAGTCTTTAATGTTGGATTAAATGATGAAAAGATTCTTTCAAGTTATGTACAACCTGGGCCAAACAAGGTAAGGGCTTTACCCCTAGGCCGTTTTCAGTTAGGTTGTAGGGTCAAGTGACAACCTACGTAATTCTACCTTTATTTAAAGTAATTTTTCAATTTAATTCAAATTATAATATCCTAACATTATATTTATTTCCTCTTAATATTTTTTCTACTGCTATATTTGATTATTTTTTTCATTTAGCATTTTATTTATAATTAAAATATCATAATTTTTAATTAAATTATAATTTTGATCTCACTTAAAGTATAAAGAGAAAAGCCATTTACTATCTTGTTCAAATGTCTAAAGAGAGAATTATTTTATTATTCACATTTTTCAATTTGTCTAAGTTCATAAATAATAATTTTGTATATTATTTACTAACTTTATAATTTTATACATATATTTTTTGTGTTTAAAAGTTTTCATGAATAATTGTAAAATTTAAGTGGCTTTGTAGTATCTTGATACTTGGCTTAATCTTCTCAATAACTATCTTTTGTCCTAAAATTGCCGAGTGTTTTTATATGATGCAGCCACTTGTCTTAACGTCTTTGTCTCTTTTTTAATTATATATAGATAGATAAAGATAGATTATTCTCACCGGCAACATTGATTGTTCTTACTAGCAGCATTGGAACATAATAATAGACATGATATAAACTAATAGCATTGTACTGGGTGATTTGGAACTCTCTGGGAGTCGTTGTGACTTAGGGGGTGATGAAGTTGAGGGGGCTATGCGTAATGAGTTTCGGAAGAGTGCGGGCAAGGCATGATTGGAGTGGCTCACTAGGATATTTAATGTCATTTTTAGAACAAAGAATATGCTCGAAGAGTGGAGGTGGAGCACGATGGTTCCTGTATACAAGAACAAGGGTGAAATCCAAAATTGCAATAACTATCGGGGTATCAAGTTGCTTAGCCATACTATGAAAGTCTGGAAGAGAGTGGTAGAGCTAAGGGTGAGTAGGAGTGTGTCTATTTCTGAGAACCAGTTTGGGTTTATGCCGGGGAATTCGACTACAGAAGCCATCCACCTTGTTAGGAGATTGATGGAGCAGTATAGGGAGAGAAAGAAGGACTTGCATATAGTGTTCATCGACTTAGAAAAGGGGTACGATAATGTTCCGAGCGAGGTTTTGTGGAGATGTTTGGAGGCTAGAGGTGTACATGTTGCCTACGTTAGGTTGATTAAGGACATGTATGATGGGGTAAAGATCCGAGTGAGGACGGTAGGTAGGGACTCAGACCATTTTCCGGTTATGATGGGGTTGCATCAGGGGTCGGCACTCAGCCCCTTTTTGTTTTCTCTAGCGATGGACGTACTGACGTGCCACATCCAAGGGGAGGTGCCGTAGTGCATGCTATTTGAAGATGATATTGTATTGATTGATGAGATACGAGACAGCGTGAATGCACAATTAGAGGTATGGAGACAGACCCTGAAATCTAAAGGTTTCAAGTTGAATAGGACCAAGACAGAATACTTGGAGTGTAAGTTCAGTGGCGAGACTCAAGGAAGGGAAGGGGAGGTGACGCTGGACTCGCAGGTCATCCCTAGGAGAGGGAGTTTTAAGTACTTTGGGTATATTATTCAGGGGATGGGGAGATTGATGAAGATGTCACACATCGTATTGGGGCAGGATGGATAAAATAGAGACTCGCTTCCGATATTTTGTGTAACAAGAAGGTGCCACCTAAACTTAAGGGTAAGTTTTACAGAGTGGTGGCCAGACCAACGATGTTGTATGGGGTTGAGTATTGGCCAGTCAAGACCGCTCATGTCCAGGAGATGAAGGTAGCAGAGATGAGGATGTTAAGATGGATGTGCGGGCATACCAGGTTAGATAAGATCATAAATGAGATTATTCACGACAATGTGGGTGTGGCCCCTATTGAGGACAAGATACGGGAAGCGCGACTTAGGTGGTTTGGTCATATGAGGAGGAGGATCACAGACGCCCCGGTGAGGATGTGTGAGAGGTTGACATTGGAGGGCCTACGGGGAGGTAGAGGTAGGCCAAAGAAGAGGTGGGGAGAGGTGATTAGGCAAGACATGGTGCAGCTTCAGCTGACCGAGGACATGAACCTTTATAGGAATGTACGGAGGTCGAGGATAAGGGTAGTAGAGTAGGTAGTCTGGAGTGTTCATAATAGTAGTATTGGCACGCAGTCTCGCTTTATGTTGGTAGTAGGTTTCTATGACTAACCATTTTTTTGTTTCATTGTTGATCACCTTACTATCTTGTTATTTTTATTCTGCTTTTATATGGCTTTTTGGTACTGTCCCTTCTTGTCTATATTTTCATTAATGTGGTGCTTATGCTTTCCTAAGCCGAGAGTCTATTGGAAACTGCCTCTCTATCCTCACAAGGTAGGGGTAAAGTCTGCGTACACACTACCCTTCCCAGACCTCACAGTATGGGATAATACTGGTATGTTGTTGTTGTTATTGTATATAAACTAATAGTACATACTTAGTGCAAAGCAACAAAAGGTTGAGACAATAAGAATTTGGCGAGCAAGCTACCTACATTCGAATGTAAAAACAATTTGTAGCTCGTTTCTAATAATAATAATAATAATAATAATAATAATAATAATAATAATAATAATAATAAGGTAATAAAATAGGCGAGCAAGTGTAGGATGTCATTTCCAGTAAAACCTCAGTAAATTCCCATAAAATTGTTTCCACCTCTTATATATGTAAAGCTTATGGACATAGAAAAGCAATATGTCATGACCAAAAATTCACTATAGGTCGTGATGGCACCCAACGTCGCCGTTAGGCAAACCAACAGTGAACTACCAACTTAATTATTCATATTATTATTTTTGAAATCATGAATCTTATTAGGTAGAGAGTTCGATGCATCAAAAATCGTAGATACGTATGATTTAAATAAAACATAAAGTAAAAGTGTCAAATGGTAAGCAAAATTATAAACAAATTCTAGGACACCTAAAACCCTGTGTCACAAGTGCATGAGCCTCTAATAGGAAGTACAATAACAATACAACATGTGTCTGGAATACAAGATAGACAAGATAATGTAAATAATTATGATGAAGACTCTGTATGCTGTGGATCGTAACATGGGACGTAGCTCACCCCAAAGTCCCCAAAATAGTTGCGCCATTGCACCCAAAAGACCACCAAAAATATATACCTACACAATAAGTGCAGAAATGTAGCATGAGTACGTAAAACAATGCGTACCCAGTAAGTATCTAGTCTAACCCCGGAGAAGTAGTGAAAAGGGGTCGACATCGACACTTACCGACACTTACTAGTGGTACAATAAATCAAGTACAATAGAAAGTAAAATAAGTATGAAGCATGATAATTAAACAGTGAAAACAAATATAGGTACATGATATGATCCTCATCTGAACAGTAAACACAAGTCCTCAAATATCGGTTACCTCCTCAAATGGAGTATATAATATGGTCCCCACCAGATAGGTCATCACAACTCAAGTCCGGAAATTTCACGGATATACTGGCTTTTTGTCAAATATTATGCACGATTCTCCCGAGGAGGACGACCCGATACCATAAGAGTATTTCATGACATTGCAGAGGTGAGAGGACCGATCCCATAGGAGTGTGATACATGATACTGCCGAGGTAAACGGCCCGATCTCATAAGAGTGTGTTACATGATACTGCCAAGGCGAACGACCCGATCCCATAAGAGTGTGTTACAATAATATCCTGCTGAGGTGAACAAACTGATCCTATAAGAGTGTGGTACAATATCCTACCGAGGCGAACGGCCCGATCCCATAAGAGTGTGATACATAATCCTGCCGAGGCGAGCGACACGATCCCATAAGAGTGTGATACATAATCCTGCCGAGGCGAATGACCCGATCCCATTAGAATAAGAAGCTTTAACAGATCCTTGACCCCACTCACGAATATACGTGTGAGTTATGAAATTTAAAGAAACTTTTCGATAAATACGTACAACGCGGGAGAAATTCGTAAGGGAAGCATAATTTTTGCAACTAATAAAGTAGCTCGTCCAATATTTAAAATAGCGAGTCCATTACTGTGCGTGAGTCTAGTCTCGGGTCATAATGCGAAATAAAGTAAATAACCAAGCAAGGATAACTCAAATAGTACAGTTAAAGCATGGCGTGAATCTAAGTCTACCCGAATATAACCAGGAATTCTAGCATACGCATGGACACTCGTCACCTCATACGTGCGTAGCTCCCACAACATGTAGCATATAACAGGAATAACACCCACAGAATAATTTTCCCCTCACAAAGTTAGACAAGAGACTTACCTCGCTTTGAAGTTCCATAACAGGCTCCAATGCCTCTCTAACACCTCAAACCGATGCCCATCGATCTGAAACTAGTCAAACAATAGGAAAATCAATCAAAATATACTCCAATACTTATAATTTAATAATTTGTAAAAATTCCCATCTCCGCTCAAAAGTCAACAAAGCCAACCCTCGGTCCCACGTGCCCGGATTCCGAAAATTATAGTAAATAAATGTTACCCATAACCTCACGAGTCCATACATGCATTTTGTTTAAAAGTCCGAATTTCAATCGACTTTCAACACTCAAATTCTCATTTCTCAAAACATAGCTAAAGTTTCTTAAAATATCACTCTAGTTCTCCTACTTTTGATATTAAATCACATGTATAATCATATAAATTAGTTGGAAATTGAACTAAATCAGTTACCCAAAGATTGTATATGAAAATCTCTCTTCAAAATCGCCCCCTACCGAGCCTAGGGTTCCAGAAATGAGAGAATGTCTCCAAAATCCCGTCTCCCATCCCTTTTACCAGGTGCAGATATCGCATTTCAGACACATGGTTTGCATTTGTAAACCCTCGTAATTGCGGACAAGTGTTCGCAATTGCGAACCAAGGCAAAATCTACAAACTTCTCAATTGTGAACAAATGTTTGTAATTGCGAACAAAGTAAAAAATCTACAGGCTTCGCAATTGAGAATAAATGTTTGCAATTGATATCATGCCCCGAACCTAGGGGTGAGAACGGCACCCAAGGCCTCACTTAACCTAGCGTACCAACTTACGACTAAGGGACTCTAAACATATAATGTCATAATTTGGACATGGGGCCACAATGCAAGACAATTTGTGAAGCAAAATATAAAACTGAACAGAAACTAGCACTGACTAAACATCAATATAAAGCTGGGCCGACAAGACCGTAATATCTACTACAACTAATAAACCAACAAAATATACATACCAGTCCTACAAGCCCAACATACTGCACTAACTGACAGGATATGTCTGCAAGCCTCTACTGATGGATGTACTATGATCGGAACAGGGTCCTAACCTACCCATAACATATATACATACATACAGAAGATGTACACAAAACCCTAGACCCGGCAACTCCGAAAAACTTAGACCTTACCAATCAGGTTGAACTCGGGAAACACCTACATACATACAGAAGGCTCTCGGCCATACTAGGATCTGTATCTCGGCCATCCTGGGCTCGCTCATAGGTGCTCGGCCATAGTAGGCTCGGTATATAACTTACCATCTGATCAGAGGTTGCCCAATAGGGGCCTGCCCACCTATTATAGCTCGATGGTGGTGAAAATACTATAATATTGTATATATATAGACCCTCTGCTCTCTTGACTGGAAGAAGGCAATACTCAATTGAATATAAAGTCCCAATAAGGGAGAATACTGTAGCGTATAAGACTAGGATAATGTATATAAATTCAGGAGTATGAAATTCTCTTTATGCCCCGTTATCAAACACGTGTAGTTACGAGATCATGCCAAAATGACGGAAGGGCTTGGCCTTATCATACCTTATCACAATCTTTCCACTCATCAAGTTGAACTCTCCTCTTCTCACCTTAATCTACAACAACAATAATAATACTATCATTAAGTTACAGAAAGTACAACTACCGCACAACGAATGACAAGCTTATTTTGTATTAAAATGGGCAGTATCTCCCATATAATCCTTACTTCCTCCAAATTCAAGATAACACCAACAACACAAGAACACAAGAATATTAACATATATACATTATTTTCCAACCTTATATACACCACAAAATACTTCAAAACAGCCCAACACATCCCAATCTCTTCATACACAAAACGACTACCGTAGTAGTGTCAAACAGCCCGAAAATGTTACGATGAATGACCAGCCCACCACCCAGCATTTATGTGGTGTTTCTCCACAACTTCCTCCTCCAAAACTCCACAAAACATTAGTAAAACACGCAGCCCAACAGCAACACAAAATAGTCCACAAAACAGTCTGCTACAAGTGAATAACTCGAACTCACGTCTTTCGATCACCGTCCCGTAAGTTCTTACAAATATAGAACGACTTACCATGAATTTATAGCAGAAAAAATGGATGAAAGAGAGCATTAAACTTACCATATTTTTTGTATAACTCAACTTCTATCTTGATTCTTCAAACTCTAGGTTTTACCTCCAATTAGAACTTGAAAGGGAGAGAAAATCAATTAGGGTTTGTGGGCAATTTTTGGGAGGATTTTTGCTGAGCTTATGTCAGGTTATTATGCTATATTATCAGTCTAATATATGAAAGAAATAGGCCTTTAAAAGGCCTCTTTGGACGACCCGAACTGGCCTATTTTCGGACTCTCATTTAAGCAAGTAGGTGACACACCTACGTGTCACCTAGCAGTCTCGTACAAATGCCCATATCTCTCTACTACAATGTCGTATTGACAAACAGTTTAATGCGTTAGAAATTAGACTCTTAGATCTTAAATTTGATGGGTGGAACACCCCATAACTCTAAGTATATTGGGAGAAAACCGCAGTTATATTTGATCCAAAGTTTCAGTAAAACTTATGAACGTAACTTGTGATGACTTTCATCGACTTTTGTTCCACAACTCGCTTGACTTCAAAACATAACACACGACTATCATACGACTAATATAACTCATAACATAACTCCTTATCATGTTA
Organism: Nicotiana tomentosiformis; assembly: GCF_000390325.3. NCBI lineage: Eukaryota > Viridiplantae > Streptophyta > Magnoliopsida > Solanales > Solanaceae > Nicotiana > Nicotiana tomentosiformis. Next base: position 29,609,712 of record NC_090820.1, on the reverse strand, counting down.
AGCACCCTAGTATCACCCCAAATGTACATGTTATAATATTCCCAACTTGTCGACTTTTGACGAAACATTATTTTCTTCAATTCCTTTAGCTTATGAACCTTCCAACCCTCTTTGTACTTGTTGTTCATGATCTTCAATATTTGTAACCTCCGAGGTAACTTGATTAACTTACTTCATATATTTTCAAAGATGATCTCATTTTTGGTCCAACATTAGTTTGCTCACGACGCACTTTTACGTACGAAAATATAGGGTGTAACAATTGCGAACCAAGGCAAAAATCTACAGACTTCGCAATTGGGGAAAATGTTCGCAATTGTGAACCAAGGCATAAAAATATACAATCTTCGTACTTGCGACATAAATTTTGCAATTGTGATACCTGAGCACCAGCAACACCAGCAATCTCTCCCGACACGAAAATGGGCATAACTCTCTAATACAACATCAAAATTTCATGATTCTTGTTGCTATGACTCCATAATTACGATACGGATCTAATGGTTTAATCAAATCACAAATCAAAGGTCCATTTCTCAATATAGTATCCTTTAAACCCAGAAAAACGACACTAAAAATCAAATAAGAGCGCGACACAATCCAAACACATCCCAAATACACCCGAGGCCCCCGAGACCATGTCGAATCACACAAACCAATCTAAAAACATAACAAGAACTCGCATGCGCTATTAAAACACCTAATAACCTCTAGAATCATGAATCGGACGCCAAAACACATGAAAACCGCAATGAACTTTAAGAATTTCTAGAATTGCAACCAAGCGTCCGAACCACATCAAATCAACTCCAAATGAAACCAAATTTTGCAAACAAGTTCCAGATGACGAAACGAACCTATTCCAAGTCTCGAAACCAAAATCTGAGCCCAATAGGCTTAAAGTCAAATCATGGTCAAACTTCAGAATATTCCAAACCTTTAAATGACAACTTTCCATAATAAGCGTTAAAATACTCCCGGACCACCCGATACTCAACCCGAACCTACGCCCAAGTCCAAAATCATTATAAGAACCTATTGGAACCTCCGAATCCCGATTCCGAGATCGTTTACTAAAAAGTCTAATCTTGGTAAACTCTTCCAACTTAAAGCTTCCGAATTGAGAATTATTCTTTCAATCAACCCCAAACTTCCCGAAAATCGAAACCGACCACACATACAAGTCATAATACATGAAGTGAAGTTGCTCAAGGCCTTAAACTATCGAGCGACGCGCTAGAGATCTAAACGGCCAGTTGGGTCGTTACATTATCCTTTACTTAAATATGCGTTCATCCTCGAACGTGCCAAGAACCACTCCAAAATTGTCCCAAACCACTATTTTTACACCTCGTGCACCTACCCGTGCAACCACGCCAAATTCCAACATCCAGAATTCCCTATGAAAACCAATTCTAACATACGAACACCGTATGAATCTCAACCAGCTGTACCAAATATAATCATGCACCCATGCTAAAACCATACCATGCACCACAAAATTCCTATGCCCATAATAGCATCCTCTAACCATAGAAGCTATATATTTACTAACCCGATACTCGTAGTATATCTCATAACATATATAATCCCGGTATCAACCCTCACAATACTGCAACGATGAAAGAGATGTGCAAGAACTCAAAACCACCCGTCAAATTAATAACTCGTGGAGTTGTTATGTATGGCTATAATTCCATAGTTTCGTACATTATTTGCCTTGCATTTTACATGCTTTAATGATAAATTACATTTTATTTGCGTGTAATGGAGTCTATTTTATATGTAGGTGAATTTGAGATGAAAGTAGAGCAAAAGGGACACTTAAACGTTGAAAGTGTGCTCGAGAACATTGAAAAGGAGAAAGCTGGTGACGCAAGGCTTGTATGCAGGTGCTAGACCTGGCGCCGCAAGGCAAAGGCCAGCTTAACCGGGCGTTAGGCTGGCGCTGCAAGGCACAGGCCAGCTTAACCAGGCGTTAGCCTGGCGACGCCAGGCCTAGGGCGAGGTCCAGTCGGAATTTTGAAGATTTATTTCATCTCGTGGCTTGACTGGGACTTGACCTACACGTTTAGGTGTTTTCCTACACATATAAATAGACCTAAAAATGCCACTTTGAGGAGTTTGACGACCGGAGGTAAGAACATCACGTGGACAACTTTTGGAGGAGAAAATCATAGAGTTCTTCATCCCTTTATCTATTCTTTGTAATTTGATTATGCAAAATACTTGGAAAATTGTTACTACGAACATGAGTGGCTAAGCACTCTAGGTTCTAGGGTTGTGGTTGACATGATTATCAACGTTTATTAATTACATCTTTGTTAATTCGGATTATCATCTTGTGGTTGTTTCTTTAATTCTAGTTTTAGTTTGTGAATTGTTGTAGCTACCAATTCACCCTACTATCTATGCTATGCTTGGGAAACCCGTGTTTAGATTAGAGTAGAATTAGAGAGAGCTTGTTTTTGAACTCGTGGCTCGGGGGAAGATTTCGCGGTTAGGATAGGAATATATCTAACAGTCTTGCTTAATTAAATACCGTATTATATTCGTTCATGATAGACTCAATACCATAGGAATATATGATTGATATATTGTGGGCAGACGAGTAGTATTGTGGGAACATGCTATTCATATAAACGATCCGGTTAATTAGCAACCATAGATAATCAGGATTAACGAGTGTGATTACTGAACTTAATAGGATTGATAAACCAACCACAACCCTGGAATTCCCATCCCCTATGAAGTAAAATCTCATCATACAAAATCGCATTCATGATAATTTAGTTGTTATTTGTTTAATTTCCGCAATAGTGGATTAATAGAAAAATATCGCTCTTAAATATCTTGGACAATTAATAGATTTTAGTTTGCTTAGTTAACGCTCAATCTAAGTCTCTGTGGGTTCGACATCTGACTTTCGAGTTACTTTATTATTGGATGACCACGTATACTTGCGTGTGTGTTTGGTCCCAACAAGTTTTTGACGTCGTTGCCGGGGACTTAGTTATTGATTGTTTATCTAATTTAAGCTTTTAATTGATTTCTGTTCAAGTTTTTAATTTTCCTATTTAGTTATTTTTCTAGATTAGACTTTTACTTTTATCTTTATAGGTTTTGTTTATTTTTTTTTTCTTTTTGTAAATTATTTTTTATTTTTATAACAATTTGATCTTTCTCTTAGTGTGTTCATAGTTCTCTCAACATGACATCTTGGGATGAAATATCTGGAGGTAAGGTTATTGATGAAGACGCTTGATTGACGGAAGACTTTTATGGCCCTTCTTTTTGGGCTTGTCATGACCTGAACTCTAGGAGGTCTGAATTTCAATATGGGAGTAAGGGTTGGTATTGGGATGAATATTCACGATTAAGGGAATATGAGGAACGACGTTATCTTCTAACAAAGTTAGAGAATGATTGGTCGAAGGAGAGAGTTGATCTTGCTCAAGAAATTGACAAGTTTGGCTTGGCTTTGCACAACTTGGATTCAGATTTGTCACGACCCAATTTTACCTATAGGTCGTGATGGCGCCCAACACTACAGCTAGGCAAGCCAACAGATAACTTAAACATATATCAATTATTTTCAGAATAATTTTCTAAGAAATTTTATTATTTTACTAGCAATATTAAAGAAATTAGAAAAGATACCAATTAACTTAAATCCAAAAAAATAATACCATTCCAAATTCTACCAATGTGTGTGCCAAGACCTGGTGTCACAAGTGTATGAGCATCTAGTAGATTATACAAAACATCTAATACTGTCTGAAATAAAAATAGGCAGAATAAAAGATACAAGGAGAGACACTGGTAGCTGCAGAACGGCTCAGAAAGGCAGCTCACCACTATGCCCCTAGATAATGTGGGTGTAAGACGATAGGTCCCCCAGTAGTACTTGCCTCAGGTCCTGCACAAAGAGTGCAGCAAGTGTAGTATGAGTACGTAAACAACGTATACCCAGTAAGTATCAAGCCTAATCTCGAAGTGATAGAGACGATATGGCCGACTTTGACACTCACTATGGGTGAATAAAAATAACTGAAATAAAACTAGAATATCTAAATCAGCATGATTCACAGAATTTACAATAATTTATTTAACCAGCAGAAATAATTAAATTCCTTCAAATGCAACAATTCTCAATATATTAATTAAATTCCTTCAATTCCAATAAATTTTCAATTTATCAATTAGTCTTACAGGAATAACAATAATTCCTTAACAAGCAGGAATAATAATTCTTTAAATTTCAAATATTTTCAATTTATCAATTAGCTTTGCAAGTTATAATAAACTATCAAAGTATCGTGTAATTATTATTATTAAGCACGATTTCTACCGAAGATATGTCTGGAATACACTATTCATCAATTGATATTACTTCAGAGGAGATGGAAATTCCAGGGTTGTGGTTAGTTTATTAATCGTATTAAGTTTAGTAATCACACTCGTTAATCCAGATTATCTATGGTTGCCCACAATATATCAATCCTATATTCCTATGGTATTAAGTCTATCATGAACGAATATAATACGGTATTTAATTAAGCAAGACTTTTAGGTATATTCCTATCCTAACCGCGAAATCCTCCCCCGAGCCACGGGTTCAGAAACAAGCTCTCTCTAATTCTACTCTAATCTAAACACGGCTTTCCCAAGCATAGCAGAGATAGTAGGGTGAATTGGTAGCTACAAAAATTCACAAATTAAAACTAGAACTAACGAAACAACCACAAGATGATAATCCGAATTAACGAAGATGTAATTAATAAACGTTAATAATCATGTCAACCACAACCCTAGAAACTAGAGTGCTTAGCCACTCATGTTCGTAGTAACAATTTTCCAAGTATTTTGCATAAACAAATTACAAAGAAAAGATAAAGGGATGAAGAACTCTATAATTTTCTCCTCCAAAAGTTGTCCACGTGATGTTCTTGACTACGGTCGCCAAACTCCTCAAAGTGGCATTTTTAGGTCTATTTATATGTGTACGAAAAAACCTAAACGTGTAGGTCAAATCCCAGTCAAACGAGGAGATGAAATAAATCTTCAAAACTCGGACTGAACCTCGCCCTAGGCCTAGCATCGCTAGGCTAACACCTGGTTAAGCTGGCCTTTGCCTTGCAGCGCCAGCCTAACGCCCGGTTAAGCTGGCCTTTGCCTTGCAGCGCCAGGTCTAACGCCCGCATACAAGCCTGGCGTCGCCAACCTTCTCCTTTTCACAGTTCTCGAGCACACTTTCAACGTTTAAGTATCCCTTTTGCTCTACTTTAATCTCCAATTCACCTACACACAAAATAGACTCCATTACGCGCAAATAAAGTGTAATTTATCATTAAAGCATGTAAAATGCAAGTAAAATAATGTACGAAACTATGGAATTATAGCCACACATCAATATCCTACACTTAAACATTGCTCGTCCTCGAGCAATCAAACTACACTTATAGACACAACTATTAAGCAATTCCCTTAACTCATTATACCAAGAATCTTTAAAATAGACTAAGCACAAAGGTGTAACATCTTCACCTCAAGATTTGACTCACAAGTACCATGCATTATTTCACAACTCACTCACTTACTCTAACATAGAGATCAATGACTTTACCTTTCCTTCATGAATCAAGTTCTCTCATACAACAAAAGAGAGTAGTTCCACACACAATAAAATTTTAAGAATAATTAGGAACTCAAGTTAGAAAGAATTCACTCACTCTCAGAAATAACATTTATATACTACAAAAAATGCACCATAGGCTTGCCCGTTGTGTAATACTCGACTAATCGAGTTCATTCAGTCTAGGATCAAGTAGGACTTTCATTGGCTGTAATTTAGGCTGCGGGTCGGGTATGATACATTATGATATGAGTGACTACACCTCCCTAAGCACTTTAATATATATACTTTAACATTTAAACCCATACTTATGTCAAAACATAACCCCACCTTCACATCAATGTATATTAACTCCATATTTCTTTAAGCACAGTTGCATCAAGAGTCACCACTATCACGGAATATTTTCACAACAATACAACTATATCAATACAACTATATTTTTTTTTTCTTTTTCAATTCAAGGGGATCTTACTTTTTTTTTTTCAAAACAGTGCATCTTTCTCCTTATTTCATTAGTTCCACTCAAAAGCCAAACCAACCACCCCACACTTTAACTTTTACAAAGTTCATAACAATTCAAGTGCTCTTGAGAGGTGAAAAGGTTCAAATAGATGATTAATTCAAACAAATGGGTAAGGCTTGTAATGTGGTTGCCAAAGAAGCAGGATTACACGTTCAACAGGGTTAACTACGATACATAACAATTAGGCGGGTAAAATATATATATTTGGCTCAACAAAGAAAAGCCAATATCACTTCCAAGACTAAACAAAACTACTATTTTGCTTTGTAAACACACGGGGCAAGTTCTAGACATCAAATGCAATGCACAGAATAACATAAAAACCTCACGCACACATGGCACATAACTCACTCAGGATTGGACTCATCAAGATACTCTAGTCAAAGCAGTTAAGCAAATTTAAGATTATACAATTTAAGATACCTATACAAGAGTAAAGAACTAAGCCTAAGCGTCACAACCAAAGTACTCACTATTCTCAAGGCATAACAAAGTCAAGAGACATTGCTTCAATTGAATTCACATCACCATGGCTCCTCTCCTAAAGAAAATAAAACTACCTACACCCGGTTCAAACAAAACCCTTGGAAAAGAACCGCGGCACAAAGAAAAACCAAGGGGGAATTATTACACTACCTACAAAAAAAAAATTGTCCTTTTTCTTTAGATTTAAATCCCTCAAGAAAACTGTCTAGGAGATCCATCATCGGGAAAAGTCCAATTTTTTTTTTTTTTTTGATTTTTTTCATAACTACTTCGATACTACACACTACTACACAACTATGAAATCACAAATAAGAAGTTAACATTTTTCTACATCCTACTACTAGTCATCTAGAGATTCTCCCACCCCACACTTACAAGGGTGCAGTGTCCCCAATGCACAAATAAAGCAAAATAATAACGAGGGTGGACAAGAAACTCCCTAAAAGGCCAAAGGCCAAAGCAATAGCGGCTCACGGGGTACTCAAACTTCCCCCAGGCATAGTCCTTTGTGTGGCACCCCACACTTATTCCTCACCATATAACTCAATTTTGCACTCTTCCAATGACTCTGCCTCCTATGTTTATAATCCTACAAAACACAAAATAAATACTACAACAATAATAAGAAAAAAAATAAAAATAAAAGAAAAAAGTAAAGATGGATTGCCTCCCAACAAGCGCCTAATTTAACATCGCGACACGACTTTCGCCACTTTTTGCCTCCACCTCGAACTTATGAATTGAGTCCCTAACATGGCATCCAGTTTGTGGCTATGCTCCTTCAGTAGGGCTACAAAGAAAACCAGGCCAAGCAATAAAGTTTTTGCTCTACACTTCTTGACCTTTAGATGAGGAATGTAATTTTTGCTTTTTGGCACAACAAATTCAAGAACATAGGCACCCCGTTCCTCGTCCATTGGCTCCTACAAAGGCTCAGATGACTCGATTTCTATGTCATCATCCAAACACAATATTGAAAAATGTATGGAATGAGGACCAATACGCCCTAACTCTAGAATTATATTAGTATGTACACACACTAGAGTCTTCAAATATAATATTATCTACTTACTCATATGACTCTAGAACACTCCTCTCAGCATTGGCATCCTCATGAAAAATATGGTCTAATTCTTGCTATTCTCGTTTTAGCTCCTCAATTTGGTCTAGAAGATTTTTTCAGTTTCACACAACTCATCATTAAATTGTTGGGAGTTGAACGCATCAACCTTTGCACTCCAATCTTGTAATGACCCAACCAGTTATTTTAACTTTTAGAACCCCATTCCCTAAAATAAAACTTCCAGTATGTTCTTTTAATGATTTATAACTTGCGGGAATGGTTGGTTCGTAATTTAGAAGTGTTTGGGTTGAAATCGGAACACTTGGTTCCTTAAGTTGGCTTTAAAAGGCCAAGTTTGTCTTCGGTCAACATTTTGAGAAAATGACCCCGGAATAGAATTTTAACGATTCCAATAGCTCTATACGGTAATTTTGGACTTAGGAGCATGTTCAGAATTTTATTTGGAAGTCCGTAGTTAAATTAGGCTTGAAATGGCTAAAATAGGAATTTAAGTTTGGAAGTTTGGCCGGGGAGTTGACTTTTTGATACAGGAGTCGGAATCCAATTCTGAAAATTTTCATAGCTCTATTATGTCATTTATGACTTGTGTGCAAAATTTGAGGTCAATCGGAGTTGACATGATAGGTTTCGACATCTAATGTAGAAGTTGGAAATTTTAAGTTTCATTAAGTTTGAATTGGAGCATAATTCATGATTTTAGCGTTGTTTGATGTGATTTGAGATTTCAAATAAGTTCGTATGATATTTTAGGACTTATTGGTGTATTTGGTTGAGGTCCCGAGGGCCTCATGTGAGTTTCGAATTGTTAACGGATCAAGAACTGAAGTTGGGAGACTGCTGAACTGAGTTTTGCTGGTTTTTGGCTGATCTAGTTTTTTTCCCTTATCTGTCAAAATCAAACTCCCTGATCAGACTCCATGATCAGACTCCATGATTGGACTCCATGATCGGACCCCAGGACCGAGCTCCCAAAATCGAACTCCCTGATCGAGCTACCTGATCGGACTCTATGATCAGACTCCAGGACCGAGCTCCCAAAATCGGACTCCCTGATCGGACTCTATGATCGGACTCCAGGATCGAGGTCCATGATCAGACTGGACAGATCTATAAGTTATAAAAATAGGGGACTTCGTCCCATTTGCCATTTTTGACGAATTGGAGCTTGAGGAGAGGCGATTTTGATATATTTTCAAAGAAAAACATTGGGGTAAGTGATTTTAACTCGGATTTGGTCAATATACACAAATATATCATTGTTTTCACCATTTAATTAGTGTTTTGAGATTGAAATTTGGGAAATATTTAGAAATCTCATAGAAACGAATTTTTGAGATTTCGGTATCGATTCGGAGTCGGATTTGAGTAAAACTAGTATGGTTGGACTCGTAATTGAATGGGTTGTCGGATTTTGTAACTTTCTCTAGATTCCGAGATGTGGGCCCTGATCCGTTCCAAACCTACACCACTATTGAGTAGCGAGGATGGTCAATGCAGTTTTGCCCAACAAGGTCGGGATCGATTTTCACAGGGAGTTAATTGATTTGGAATTAGGTTTATATCTAAGTCTTGATGCATGTTTTGTTACTAATTGCACTTCCAAACATAAAGGTGTTGATTTTACTTCTATTTTTATTTCTATTGTATGCTAAGTAATTCTGATCGCGGTCCGTATTTTTTCATATCTGAACCTAGGTTGAACCTTGTTTCGAGGACCGCGTAATTTCTACGGCGTCCGCGTGAGAGACTTCCGCGGCCGCGTAACTTTGACGCAGACCACCCTTCTCATTGTTTCTTGAATTAAGCACTCTCTGAACTTTTGCAACCGCGGTCCGCGGAATTCCCATCTCGGTCGCGCTGGTACTTTCACGGCCGCATCTTCTTTTCGTGATTCGCGTTCATGTTTGTGCCCAAAAAACCATCTCTCTGATTCTTCATATCGCGGACCACGAAATAATGGCCGCGTCCGCGTTGATACTTTTGCTGCCGCACTATTTTGTCACGGTCCGTGTTCCACACCTCTTAGCCCAGTTTTGGTTTTTGTTCAATTTTTGTCTCCTTTATGAGTTGATTATGGCTCCTTTGGCCCATTTTGAACAATCCCTGCAAGCAAGCATATTAAGTTAGTTTCCGGGAATACCTTCACGCATTTTTGGCCCAAAACACAAGTAAAAGAGAGCAATTAATAGGCTAAAATTCCTACTTATCAACTCCCCCAAACTTAAGCTTTTGCTTGTCCTCAAGCAAATAAGATAATTCCCACCTTCACAAGAAAAAGAAAAGGATATTTTAGCTGGCCTAAGGCGACTTCATCAAGCATCAATTGGGACTAACAATTACCCTCAACACGAATGAATTATCAACATCATCGTGTTATGACCTTTTGAGTTCCATAGTTCTAATATGACACTAGAGCATCAAGAGTTGACTCAATTCATCAAGGAAGCTCGCTCTCTCATGTAGGTCATTGTGAATCCCAAACTCCTCCTCCTCTACTTTCCATAAGCAAATCTCGCTTTTTAGAATGTAACACTCAAAACAAAGATTGTGAAGAAGTGCGTTCATCACTCTCAAAAGAATGCTACAAGTCCGGCTCTAAGTATCATAAGCTTGCCCATTATGTAAATCACCACTAATGTAAGATCACTCAACTTGAAACCATATAGGGCTTTAGCAAGGATGAAATGAAGGCTTTTAGATCAAGATAGGACATAACGAACTATGATGGTTTCATCTTTCCTTAAGCACTCCATTTTCTCATTCGGCTCATACTTTCTTGACTCTTTGAGTCATTTTTCTTCTTCCTCAGGGGAACTAGAGAGACAAACCGTCACTCTTTCTTACTCATGACAATCATTTTTGTCCTTTTCACATCATTCCTTTCTTTTCATCATTATGTTCTTTGAATCCCTTCAACCTTCTTTTTCTTTTTGATGTATTTCTTTTTGGCTTTTCTTCCTTTTCTTCGCCCTTCCTTTTCAACAATTCTTTTTCTTCTTTGAACCTTTTATCACTTTCAAATTACTCGTCTCTCCCCCAAATCATGAATGCTAAGGAAAGATTGGGTACCAAGAGAGGGTCATTATAGAATGGATGAAGGCTTGTAATATGGCTATTGAATGAAAAAGGCTCAGGCTCAAAGGGGTTGACTAGGTATATCATATTGGTAGGCTACGGAAGCTTTCAAAGTTCAACTTGGACCAAGGAGATCCTACAATCATTTCTCAAGTCGAGCTACACTTAGAATTTTGCCTAGACAAACATTCAGGGCAAGTTCTAGACTTATTGGCACGGGACTTGGACTTGCAATTCAATACCTCATTTCTTAAGCCGCTGGATTGTTAAAGAGAACAGAGTCGAGGGGCCACAACAACCCTAGCTAAGATTTGAAAATACAAATGGCTCAAGGAAACCACTCGATAATTGTTTTAGCCAACGCAAGAGTCTAAAGGTCACAACTAGAGTTAATCTTTGCCAATCAACTTGTCTCTAACCATGAGGTCGAAGGTAAATGTGTTAGTACCAAGTGAAGCCTGCTTGAGACATTTTTATTCATTACTTCTACTATATACACCAAAACAAAAAGAAAACGGACTCGATCCCTTAAGAAGGTTGTCACGCCATCCATCGTTGGGAAGAGCCACCCGGTTCACACAACCTCCACCTTTGGAAAGAACCGTGGCATTAAGAAAACCAAAGGCTTATTGATCATGAAGAAAGTAAAAAGAAGCTAAAAACTCAAAAATAAGCTACTAAAGAAAATAAGAAGCTAAGCTATTAAGGAAAAATACGAAAGAATTTATAAAGTAAACTACGGAAAGTAAAAATGAATATGTACAATAATGGAGTGAAACGAATATATACAAAATGGAAATGAATATATACATCGAATGGCAAAGTTATATACATACCAAAAGTGAAAAAACAACGAAAGTGAAACTAGCGATAAATAAAGGTAAAGAAAAATAGTATCATAATTATTACATACCAATGTTATCAAATCATCACCAAATCAAAATGGACCACCACCACCCCACCCCACCCCCCCCAAATAAAAGATAGTATTATCATTAATGCTAATATCAAAATAAGATCAGGGAAGGGTTAGAGAGTAAAGAAAACTCCCTATGTGGTCTCTGTCTGTATGGGATCATCAGCTCCTTCTGGGTCCTCTAACTGGATCTCCAAATCCTCTGACTGGGGGACCATAAATCTTCTAACTGGAGCTTTGTCTGCCTCATGCTCTGTTGCCTGTGCTGGTGGGGCAGTCTCCTCCATAAGCAAGTCAAGTGGGATGTCTCCAGCAGAAGTGAACTTCTCTATCTCCCTCTCCGGCTTCTCCACTGACTCTTTTGAGGCCTGAATATTTCTCATCTTCTTTACCTGCTTGCCCAGATCCTTGATCACCTTGCCATGAGTATCCAAAGTCTCCAGGATCTTCGTTTGGTTGTCCAGGAGCTTCTTCTAGTTGGCCAGAAGCTTCGTCAATGAATCCTCCACTGACGAAGGTACCTAAAGTTGTGCTGGGGCTGACTGTGCTGCTAATGCACTGGATAAGACAAAAACTTTGATGTAGCTGCCTGCATCCAGTTGTTAATGCTGGATAAGTTTTGAGAAACCCGCAGTTCAGTCTGGGAGTAAGTAGAAGGTGGGGGCACAGATAGTGGCACAGTGATGGATGGCCCGGATAAAAGAGGAGGCATGGCAGCTGAAGGTCCCTCTGCTGCGGAAAGATCTGACCCGATGCCCACTACCCTTGGCTCTTCAGACTTGCCAGTGGAGGTAGTGGCTTTACCCTTGCTTTAGGGTTGTCCGGTCCTTGAAGGCTATACCAGGAGAAAGGTTTCTTTGGCTTCACCTTCATGTCATAGTGCCTCCCCTCTACCCCTTGGTCCTCGAGATACATAGTGATGAAGTTGGGGTAGGGGTAGGACTTTTCTTCTTTTACGGTTCCTTTGGAGATGTTGTGGGACATGAGGTTCCCCACATTGATTGGATACCCCGCCATGATGGAAGCTATTAGGATCTCCCGGGAGAGTGGTATGTCACTATCATGATGGCTAGGGTCAAGCCGGCTGCATACAAATGTGTGCACCCATTGGCTTCAAAGCTGAGTGTGTTTCTGGCGATTGGGACTCCAGCTATGAGCCAGGCCGGTGTTGTCACTAGGATGGTTATTACTTCCGCTAGCCAAGGCCGGGATGCTTTATCTAGGGTCATCTTCTCCAAATACTGTACAGCTTCCACATCCTCAAAACCGGCATATTTGTTCAAGGTATCGCCATCAAACTGTATTTTCAAGTTCCGTACCTTTGTCACAGTGGTGCCCTTTTTGATGTGGGACATTTGCGTAGAACTCCTTGACAAGGTACTCATTGGCATCCAGGATCTTGCTGGTGAAGTACTTCCACCCTTTTCTCTCCTCAAAGTACCTCTTGACATTTGGATTGTGAGGAAGGAGATCTTTGTCTATAAGCTGTTGCTCAAGGATGAGCGATCTTTAGGGCCACCGTTCCCGGAATTTGGGGTATGCTTTCTCGCTCACGAATTCATCCGCCCACACCTCAGGTTTTCTTGATCTAGCAATACCACCCACATTGGTATCACCCCCTCTCCAGTCATTCGGGACCTCGTCATCCTCATCTATATTGATAGGAGCAGCAATAGAGGCCGAAGTTGCAGCAGGTGGGGAAGATGGCTCCGATGCCTAACTACCTCACTCTGAGCCATCAGACGACCCATAAGAGGAGGTAGCTTCATCGATTAGGCGAAAGGTTGTAATTGGGCCTCTTGTCGAGGTTGCGTAGATTCCCCCTCACAAATCTCCTAGGATGAGAGATGTTCACTTGTGTCTGATGAATCGGCAGGAGGTCTAGTGAGGGTTTTCTTTTTGCTAATGATTCTTTGAGCTGCTAAGGGCAAAGCCTGTTTTCCTTTGCCCTGGCCTCAAGAGGATTCTGCCCTCCCTTTTGATTTGTCTGCTCCTCCAGGAGATCACACCATTTTCTGCAACACACAATTAGTGAAAGATAATAAGAATTGGGGTTCAATCATGCCTTAAAGCAGTACAGATGAAATGAACAACCGGGCTTCTCAAAATAGGGCATCGCAGACCGCAAAAAAGTGAATGCGGCCGTGAAGAGGTCAGGTTCAGACTACTGACTCTCTGATCTTGGGCATACGTGGACCGCAAAAAATTAGACGCTGCCGCGAATGACAAATCGCGGACCGCAAAAAAGTGAATACGGCCGCGGAAGCAATTAACAGACTCTTTGAAGTTCACAAGTGCAGACCGCGAAAACTTGAACGCAGCCGCGAAGGACCAACCGTAGACCGCGTAAAAGTAACTGCGGCCGCGAACTCTTAGCAATCACTCAGTAACTAAAAAGCTGGGGTAGCGCGGACCGTGAAAAAATGAAGGCATTCGCCTACCCTATCGCGGGCCACATAAAGTGGACCGCTTCCGCGAAATTCAAACACGATAGGTATTAAGAACACTGATAACTAGGGTTTTCACTAAGTGTGCAAATATTAGTTCAATTAACCATGCAAAGTTACTAACCCCAGCTCCCATTAGGCATATAAACATTACCCGTATATATTTAAGTATCAATTAAGCATTGATTTGAGATCAATGGCATGCATCTAATCCTAACTAACAAAGAAAAATTAAAACAACGAGAAAAGAAAAGAAAAATATAGAATCACATCATGGAATTGAACATACCAGTTGTAAAATTGTAGTAGGAAATGAATTCTTAATGTGAATGACATGAAAATTGAGAGCAGGATGAGATGAACAGTGCTTTTTTGTGCGGTGAAACGTTAGGGTTTGAAAACAGTAAAATGTTTAAAGAACCCTTATTTATACTAATCACTTGTGGAACCTTTGGCCACTGATTTTGTAAAATTTTTTCAATTTTTTTGTGGCAAATACATGTTTGTTTATAGATTTTATCCATATTTTGACAAATTTTCAAATCTCAAAACCAGCTCAAGAGCTATTTTTGGCCCAAAATATTAACGTTTGATTTTTTTAAAAAAATCAAAAATTACCCCAAACTTTTATATTTTATAAAAAAATCCACTTTCTGTTATTATGATCCAACTTGATAGAATTCGAGGGTCCACCAAACTATATAGAGAACCAGATTCTCTATTAGTTTCCTCAGATTACACACACACAGCAGTAAGTAAATGACACTGAGAGTTTTTACGTGGAAAATTCCTAGCTGACGGGATTAAAAACCATGACCTACCCTTGTAAGATTTCAACTTCACTACTGAGCAAACTTTTAGATTACAACCTATTATAACCTAGAAATTAACCTCTTAATCCCTCACTAACTTGTAACAACTCTATTACAAGCCACTTTGTAATAACACTATTACAAAGATTTTACAACTCGACTAACTCTAGCTAAGATACAAACACAAGGGTTTATAATTTATAAAGGGTTTCCTACACAATGCTTCTAAGTAAGCTAAGTAGGAATTACAAGTAAGAACTTTTACAAAGGTGCAACTCAACTAAGGACATATCCGAAGAAGATAGAGGCGGTTTAGAGTTGGCCCAGGCCATCTTCAGCTACTGAAATTCAGAGCTTTCTCGGCTTGGATGGTTATTATCATCGCTTTGTAGAGGGATTTTCGTCTATTGCATCGTCTTTGACCAAATTGACCCAAAAAGTGCTCCATTCAGGTGGTCGGATGAGTGTGAAGAGAGCTTTCAGAAGCTCAAGACTGCCATGACCACATCTTCAATTCTAGTTTTGCCTTCAGCTTCATGCTCTTATACAGAGTATTATGATGTTTCTCGGATTGGTATTGGGTGTGTCTTAATGCAGGAGGGTAGAGTGATTGCTTATGCTTCGCGCCAGTTGAAGCCACATGAAAGGGACTACCCTGTCCATGATTTAGAATTGCCAGCCATTGTTCATGCATTGAATATTTGGAGGCACTATCTCTATGGTGTGTCTTGTGAGGTATTTACAGATCATCGAAGTCTTCAACACTTATTCAAACAGAAGGATCTAAATTTAAGGCAGCAGAGATGGTTAGAGCTACTAAAGGACTATGATATCACTATTCTGTATTATCCCGGGAAGTCCAATGTGGTGGCTGATGCCTTGAGTAGAAAGGCGGTGAGTATGGATAACCTTGCATTCATTCTTGTTGGTGAAAGGCCTTTTGCAGTTGACATTAAGACATTGGCTAACCAGTTCGTGAGATTAGATGTTTCGGAGCCCAGTCGGGTTCTAGCTTGTGTGGTTTCTCGGTCTTCCTTATATGACCGCATCAGAGAGCGCCAGCATGATGATCCCCATTTGCTTGTCCTTAAGGACACAGTTCAGCACGGTGATGACAGAGATGTTACTATTGGGGATGATATGGTATTGAGGATGCAAGGTCGGATTTGTGTGTCAAATGTAGATGGGCTGCGTGAATTGATTCTTGAAGAAGCCCAGAGTTCACGGTATTCCATTCATCCGGGTACCGCAAAGATGTATCAGGACATAAGACAACACTACTGGTGGAGAAAAATGAAGAAAGATATAGTGGGTTTTGTAGCTCGGTGTTTAAATTGTCAGCAGGTGAAGTACGAGCATCAGAGATTGGGCAGATTGCTTCAGAGACTCGAAATTTTGGAATGGAAGTGAGAGCGCATTACTATGGACTTCGTAGTTGGACTCCCACATACTTTGAGGAAGTTTGATGCTATTTGGGTGATTGTAGATCGGTTGACCAAGTCCGCATATTTTATTCCAGTCAGTACTACTTATTCTTCGGAGTGGTTGGTTGAGATTTATATCAGTGAGATTGTTCGCCTACACGGTGCGCCCGTGCACGCAGTTTACATCACAGTTTTGGAAAGAAGTACAACGAGAATTAGGTACACAGGTTCAGCTGAGTACAATATTTCATGCTCAGACGGACGGCCAGTCCGAGCACATTATTCAAATATTGGAAGATATGCTACACGCTCATGTTATAGCTACCAATCGAGCACTCAGATAGCTCTATATAAAGCCTTATATGGGAGACGGTATCGGTCTCCGGTGGGTTGGTTTAAGCTGGGGGAGGCAAGGCTATTAGGTACTAACTTAGTTCAGGATGCTTTGGAAAAGGTTAAATTGTTTCAGGAATGACTTCGCATGGCATATTCTAGACAAAAGAGTTATGCCGATCGAAAGGTCCACGATATTTCTTACATGGTAGGAGAGAAGGTACTACTCCGAGTTTCGCCTATGAAGGGTGTTATGGGGTTTGGAAAGAAGGGAAAGTTGAGTCCTAGGTATATTGGACCTTTAGAAATACTTAAAGAAGATTGGGGAGGTATCTTATGAACTTGCATTGCCACCTAATCTATCGGGTGTTCATCCAGTGTTTCATGCATCCATGCTCCAGAAGTATGTCGGAGATCCATCTCATGTTTTGGATTTCAGCACAGTGCGGTTGGATGATAATTTGACTTATGAGGTGGAGGCGGTGGCCATTTTAGACCGGCAGGTTCGAAAGTTAAGATCAAAGAACATAGCTTCAGTGTAAGTGCAGTGGAGAGGCCAGCCAGTCGGAGATGCTACATGGGAGACTGAGCGGAAGAAACAAAGCAAATATCCACACCTATTTGAGATACCATGTATAATTCTAAACTCGTTCGAGGATGAACGTATGTGTAAGAAGGGGAGCATATAACGACCCGGCCGGTCGTTTTGAGTATTACATCCATGTTCCCCCATTTACTGCTCAATGTATACTTTACAGTGGTTATGTGACTTGCCGGGGTAATTGGTTCGAGTCCATTGATGTTTTGAAATGAATTGAGACACTTAGTCTCCAAAATGAAAACTTAAGTTGAAAAGGTTAACAGGATGTTGAATTATGTGTAAACGACCCCGGAATAGAATTTGATGGTTCCAATAGCTCCGTATGGTAATTTTGGACTTAGGAGCATGTCCGGAAGATTATTTGGAAGTCCACTGTGAAATTAGGCTTGAAATGGCTAAAATAGAAATTTAAGTTTGGAAATTTGACCCGGGAGTTGACTTTTTGATATCGGGGTAGGAATCCGATTCTGGAAATTGGAATAGGTCTGTTATGTCATTTATGACTTGTGTACAAAATTAGAGGTCAATCGGACTCGATTTGATAGGTTTCGACATCAAATATAGAAGTTGGAATTTCTTAGTTTTATTAAGCTTGAATTAGGGTATGATTCGTGGTTTAACTGTTGTTTGATGTGATTTGAGGAATCGACTAAGTTTGTATGATGTTTTAGGACTTGGTGATGTATTTTGTTGAGGTCCCGGGGGCCTCGGGTGAGTTTTGGATAGTTAACGGACTAAATTTTGGACTTGGAAGAAATCTGGAAATTCCTGCCTTGTGATGCTATCGCACCTGCGGAAATTGGCTTGCAGGTGCGAGCTCGTAGAAGCAAGCCTGGCATTGTAAAAGCGGGACGTCCACAGAAGCGGACAGAATCTCGTAGAAGCGAGTCTGCAGAAGCGACACCAAGGTCGCAGATGCGGAAGCAAGGGAGGCTAGGAAAAACTGCAGAAGCGAGTCCGCAGAAGCAGTTAGTTTCTCGCACCTGCGAGACTGCAAAAACGGCTAA
Source organism: Nicotiana tomentosiformis (assembly GCF_000390325.3). Taxonomy (NCBI): domain Eukaryota; kingdom Viridiplantae; phylum Streptophyta; class Magnoliopsida; order Solanales; family Solanaceae; genus Nicotiana; species Nicotiana tomentosiformis. The sequence continues at coordinate 29,591,366 of NC_090820.1, read as the reverse complement.
GTGAGTCATAGGTGCAAAACCCCTGGATAGTATACATTTCAAAGGGGTTCCGATTTTTACCTTTATTGGACCTTCAAGCACAGTTTTTGGGGCGATTTTCAGAGAGAATTCACGGGAAACTTGAGGTTAGTCGCTTGTGATCATATCTACTCCATAATATTTGATTATCATTGAGTATTTCGACTAGATTACATATTTGTGAGATGCAATTGGAGGATTTGGGCCTAGGGATTTTAAAATAAGATCTGAGGATTTGAAGGTCGAGTTGATGTCAGAATTTGGTAATTTTGGTACGGTTGGACTCGTGGTTGAATGGGCATTCATATTTTGTAACTTTTGTCATGTTCCAAGACGTGGTCCCCACAAGCGATTATCGGGTTAAATTTCGGGTTTTGTTGAAAATATTAGTATTTTCATATGGAATTAATTCCAATAATTTGTATTGACTTAATCGAATTAATTGTGACTAGATTCGAGGCGTTCAAAGGCCGATTCGCGAAGCAAGGGTATAGCGGAGTAAATAATTACGCGGTTTGAGGTAAGTAACATTTCTAAACTTGGTTCTGAGGGTATGAATCCCTGAATTTTGTGTTATATCAATTGTTGGAGGTGACGCACATGCTAGATGATGAGCGTGTGGGGGTGCACCATAGAAATCGTGACCTGAATAAATTCTGTGGAGTTGTAAAAATTAAGGAATCATGTTATTATCCGCATATTCTCCACATGTTAGAGAAATTGAGCAGAGACTCGTATTAAAGATCATGTTTAGGCTACGTGTCGATATTTTGGGACCCATAGGGTCGTGTTGCTGTTGAATTTAATTGTTTAAATATGTACATTTCATCCTCAGCCATGTTCATGCATTGTGAGGATATTCATGGGATCGGGGCTGCCTATCTGCAGCAGTCCATATCGGCTTTATATATATTATTATTATATGGAACGGGGCTGCCCGCCTGCAGTATGCCTTATATGCTTTATTATTATATGGATCGGGGTTGCCCGCCTGCAGCATGCCATATATATCACACTTGGGCTGAAGGTGCCCCTCCAGAGTCTGCACCCCCCATAGTGAGCGTAGATGATTTATATTCGGGGTGGACTTCCCGGGGCATGACTTGCCTTACTTATTTATATCTGTGATGAATTTCCCTAGACATGGATCTTGTCCGAATTATTTACATTTGGAGATAAATTACCCCAGGGTTGGATTGGCCCTATACGGTACTGAGTGACTGACTGTCACCTGATGTATATATATACAGGATGGAACATCCCTGGGCTGGATTGGCCATATACAGTACTGAGTTTAATTGTCGAACTTGAAAGAATGTCTATATTTCTGTATTGTTATTTCTATACTGGACTGTACCTGTTGAGCTCGTCACTACTTTCAGCCCAAAGATTAGTCTTATTACTTATTGAGTTGGTTGTACTCATACTACACTCTGCACCTCATGTGCAGATCCAGGTGCTTCCGGACACGGCGACTGTTAGACCTCAGTGTGTTACCAGTTGGAGACTATCAAGGTAGTTGCTTGGCATCCGTTGACCTTGTCTCTCTTCCTTTCAGTTATTGTATTGTTCCATATTTTCAGATAGTGTTTTTTTATCAGTTAGACTTTGTATTCATTTAGATTCTCATGTACTCAGTGACACCGGATTTTGGGAGTGTATTTATATATGTATTTGTGAGATTTTTCCACTGGATTTAAAAATTATGTTTTCAAACTTAAGAGAAATTGTGGTTCATTGAGGTTGTCGGCTTGCCTAGTATTGAGATAGGTGCCATCACGACAGGTGAGATTTTGGGTCGTGACATTTACCTCACTCTGAAGTTCCATAACCTGCTCCAACGCCTCTCTAGCATCTCAAACCGATGCTTCATCGACCCGAAGTTGGTCAACATCATGAAAATCAATCAGAATATACTCCAATACTTATAATTTAACAATTTGTAAAAATCCCCATCTCAGCTCGAAAAGTCAACAAAGTCAACCTTCAGGCCCACGTGCCGGGATTCCGAATTTTTTTGTAAATAAATGTCACCCATAACCTCACGAATCCGTACATGCATTTTGTTTAAAAGTCCGAGTTCAAATCGACTCTCAACACTCAAATTCTCATTTCTCAAAATATAGCTAAAGTTACTTAAAATTTCACTTTGATTGAACTAATTTTGATGTTAAATCCCATGTGCAATCATGTACAATAGTTGGAAATTGAACTAAATCACTTACCCAAACATTGTAGATGAAAATCCCTCTTCAAAATCGCCCCCTACCGAGCCTAGGGTTCCAAAAATGAGAGAATGTCTCCAAAATCCCGTCTCCCAACCCTTTTACCAAGTGAAGATATTGCATCTGTGATACAGGGTTCGTATTTGCGAACCCTCTCAATTGCGGACAAGTGTTTGCAATTGCGAACCAAGGCAAAATCTACCAGCTTCGCAATTGCGAACCAAGGCAAAAATCTATAGACTTCGCAATTGTGAACATTCCAAGACAAAAATCTACATTCTTCGCAATTGTGACGGAAATTTCGTAATTGCGATACCTGAGCACTAATAACACCATCAATCTTTCCTGACACGGAAATGGGCATAACTCTCTCATACGACATCGAAATTTGATGGATCTTATTTCTATGACACCGTAATTACAATTAGGATTTAATTGTTCAGTCAAATCACAAATCAAAGGTCATTTGCTCAATATAGAATTCTTTATACCCAAGAAAATGACGTTGACACATCAAATAAGAGCACGACACAACCCAAACACATCTGAAACACACCTGAGGCCCTAGAGACCCTGTCGAATCACACAAACCAGTCTAAAAATGTAACGACCTGACTTGTAATTTTAAGAATTAATGCCTCGTTCAGTGACTTAAGGTCTCGAGCAGCTTCATAATATGTATTATGACATGCGGGTGTGGTCGAGTTTGATTTTCGGAAGATTCAGAATTTAATTAAAAGAATAATTCTTAGTTAGAAGCTTAAATGGAAAGAGTTGACCGGAGAGTTGACTTTTGAGTAAATGACTCCGGAATGGAATTTTGATGATTTCAATAGCTTCGTATGGTGATTTAGGACTTAGGCGTGTATCCGTATTTGGATTTGGAAGTCCGTAGGACAATTCGACGCATTTTGGCGAAAGTTGAAAAATAGAAGATTTTTTGGAAAGTCCGACCGAAGGTTGAATTTTTTATAACGAGGTCACACTACAAGTCCGAAAATTGGAATAGCTCCATTACGTCATTTATGACTTGTGTGCAAAAGTTCAAGTCATTCCGGATTAATTTGGTACGTTTCGACGCAAAATATAGAAGTTGAAAGATTTGAAAACTCATAATTTGATTCGATGCATGATTCATAATTTCGGCATTGTTTGATGTGGTTTGAAGCCTCGACTAAGTCCGTAATATGTTTTGAGAGTTGTTGGTATGTTCGGACGAGGTCCCGAGTGGCTCGGGTGAGTTTCGGGGTGGTTTCGGAACCATTTCTAGGCCATTTATAACTGTTGGTTTTAGCTACAGCACTGTGCTATGCGATTGCGTAGAATTGGCCGCGATCGCGAAGCACAAAATGGGGGTAAATGGCCAGTGAATCGCGATCGCGAAAGGCCTTTCACGATCGCGTAGAGGAAAATCATGTTGTACTGACCTGACTTTGGAAGCTTATCTCTCGCAATCTATAAGGAATTTGGAGATGATCGAAAAATAAAAGTTGTAGATCTTTGTGTCTAGTTTTCAGAAAATCAAACCATTTGGCATTTGCAGTTGTGTACAATAGGTTATGGTTGATATACTACAAGCTGTCTGGGAAGAGTTTAGAAATCGCTAAGAAGAAATTTGTGTTGCACAGGGCTAACTTTGGCAGCTTATATCTCACAATCTATAAGGAACTGGGAGATGAGCGAAACATGAAAGTTGTATCCCTTGGTGTATAGTTTTGAGAAAGTTAAACCATTTGTAATTTTGAGTTCTGTACAAAATGTTATTAAGGTGGATCCTAAGAAGATTGAGGCAGTTCAGAGTTGGCCTCATCCCACTTCGGCGACTGATATTAAGAGTTTCCTGGGGTTAGCAGGTTATTATCGTCGGTTTGTGGGCTTTTCATCCATTGTAGCACCTTTGACCAGATTGACCCAGAAGGGTGCTCCGTTCCATTGGTCCGAGGATTGTAAGGTGAGCTTTCAGAAGCTCAAGATAGCTTTGACCACTGCATCAGCTCTAGTGTTGCCTTCCGGTTCGAGGATGTATATAGTTTATTGCAACGTTTCACACGTTGGCTTAGGATGCATATTGATGCAGGAGGGACGAATTATTGCATATGCCTCACGTCAATTGAATCACCATGAGAAGAATTATCCTGTACACGATTTGGAATTGGTCGCGATTGTTCATGCTCTTAAGATCTGGAGGCATTATCTATATGGGGTGTCTTGTGAGGTTTACACTGATCATCGTAGCTTGCAGCATTTGTTCAAGCAAGGGGATCTCAATTTGAGGCAACGTAGATGGCATGAGTTACTGAAGGATTATGACATCAACATACTCTATCATCCGGGCAAGGCGAATGTAGTCACGGATGCCTTGAGCAATAAGGCAGAGAGTATGGATAGATTGGCATTCATTTCAGTAGAGGAGAGGCCACTAGCCTTGGACATTCAGTCCCAGGCTAACAGACTTGTGAGGTTGGATATTCCAGAGCCCAGTCGAGTTCTTGCTCGCGTCATTGCCCAGTCTTCACTATTGGAGCAGATCAAGGCTCGACAGTTTGATGATCCACATATGTTGGTTCTTAGAGAGACGGTACTACAGGGTAGTGCCAAAGAGGTTTCTATTGGCGAGGATGGTGTTCTCTGACTCCAGGGTTGTCTATGTGTTCCTAATGTCGATGGCCTGAGGGAGAGGATCCTAGAGAAGGCGTATAGTTCTCGATATTCCATTCACCCAGGTGCTACGAAGATGTATCGCGACCTGAGGCAGCATTATTGGTGGCGGCGGATGAAGAAAGACATAGTTGAGTATGTAGCTAGATGTCTGAATTGCCAGCAGGTTAAGTATGAGCACCAAAGGCAAGGAGACCTACTCCAGCAGATGACTATACCCGAGTGGAAGTGGGAGCGCATCACTATGGACTTCGTAGTTGGGTTGCCGCGGACTTTGCAGAAGTTTGATGCAGTTTGGGTTGTTGTAGATAGATTGACCAAGTTGGCATACTTCATTCCTGTGATGACTACGTATACTTCAGAGAGATTCTCCCAGATTTATATCCAAGAGATAGTTTGGCTACACGGTGTACCTGTTTCCATCATTTCCGACAGAGGTCCTCAGTTTACTTCACATTTCTGGAGAGCGGTACAGAGTGAGTTGGGGACCTACGTGGAGCTCAGCATAGCATTTCATCCGCAGACCGACGGTCAGTCAGAGCGGACAGTTTAGATATTGGAGGACATGCTTAGAGCATGTGTGATTGATTTTGGAGGGCAGTGGGATCGATTTTTGCCTTTGGCCGAGTTTGCTTACAACAATAGCTACCAATCCAGCATCAAGATGGCTCCCTTCGAGGCATTATATGGTCGGCGATGTCGTTCTCCCATCGGGTGGTTTGAGCCAGGCGAGGCTAAGTTATATGGTACTGATTTGGTGAAGGATGCCTTGGAAAGGTGAATAATATTTAGGAGTGACATCGCGCAGCATAGTCCAGACAGAAGAGCTATGCGGATCAGAAGGCGCGTGATTTGTCATTTATGGTGGGCGAGAAGGTACTCTTGAAAGTCTCGCCGATTAAGGGGATTATGAGGTTCGGAAAGAAGGGCAAGTTGAGCCCAAGGTTTATAGGCCCCTTTGAGGTGTTGCGGCATGTTAGGGATGTTGCTTATGAGCTTGCTTTACCTCCCAGCTTATCAGGCATTCATCTGGTTTTTCACGTGTCTATGCTCTGGAGGTATCAACCCGACTTGTCACACGTGTTACACTTCAGCACTATTCAGATAGATGAGAGCTTGGGTTATGAGGAGGAGCCAATTGCTATTGTTGCTAGTCAGGACCGTCAGTTGAGGTCCAAGAGAATTTTCGAGGAGGCGACTTGGGAGTCCGGGGAGGACATGCGGAGCAGATATCCTCACTTGTTCAGCACTCCAGTTATGATTCTAGACCCGTTCGAGGACGAACGTCTGTTTAAGAGGTAGAGAATGTAACGACCTAACTGGTCGTTTTACCTTCTAGAACCCTGTTCCTCTAAATAAGACTCCCCGTATGTGCTCTTACTGTATTATGACTTACGGGGATGGTTAGCTTGAGACTTGGAAGGGTTCGGGTTGAAATCGAAACAATTGGTTCCTTAAGTTGGCCTTAAAAAGGCTAAGTTTGACCTTGGTCAACATTTTGGGTAAACGACCTCGGAATCGGGTTTTGACAGTTCCAATAGGTTCGTATGATGATTTCGAACTTGGGCGTATGCTCGGAACGAGTTTTGGATGACCCGTGAGCGTTTCGGCGCCTAATAGTGAAAGTTGGTTCTCTGAAGGTTTTAAAAGTTATTTAAAATTTGGTTTGGAGCGGGTTTTGGTGTTATCGAGGTCCAAACGGAATTTCGAGATCGAAAATAGTTCCGTAATGTCATTTAAGAATTGCACGCAAAATTTGGTGTCCATCCGAGTAGTTTAAGTACGTTTCGGAGCATTTGGAGTAAATTGAAGAACTTGAAGTTCAAAAGTTTGATTCAATTTGTTTTGGGGTGCGATTCTTAGTTTGAATGTTGTTTCGGGCGTTCTGAGAGTTCGAGCGAGTCCGTTATATGATTTCAAACTTTCTAGTATGTTCGGGCGGGGGCCTGGGAGCCCCGAGTGTCGATTGCACGAGGCTCGGACCAAGTTGTGAGCATGGAGCCACAGCTGAAGCTCCCAAATCTGTCATAATCGCACATGCTCTTGGCCAGCCGCAGGTGAGAGCCACGAGCATAGAAGCGAGAAATGGAGGGCAGCCCAGAACCCGCAGATGCGGAAGATTGGGCACACCTGCGTGAGCGCAGGTGCGAGAGCCATGGTCGCAGGTGCGGCTAGGTTCGCAAAGGCGGCCCTCCTTGTCCCCAGATGCGGAGCCTGGACAGGTGAGGGAAAGGCGCACCTGCGAGGCAATTGCCGTAGGTGCGGGACCGCAGATGTGGACCAACGCACCACAGGTGCGAAAGTCATTGGGCAGTGAGGGTTCATTTAATACGGTCTTAGGCCATTTGTATCACATTTTCTCTCACTCTTGGGCGATTTGAGAGATTTGAGGGAGGAGATTTCGACCTAGCTTTGTGAGGTAAATAATTTTTACTTAATGTGAGTTTAATACATAGATTATGGATAGATTTTGACATGAAAAGTTGTAGAAATTATGGGTTTAGATGAAAAACCTAGGTTTTTATTAAAATAGGATTTTACCACGAAAATGATTATGGAACTTAGTGAAAATCATATATTTATGTTCCTAAGGTTATAGGTAACAACTTTCTTTGAAAATTTATGGAATCCAGGCACGTGGGTCCGGGGGTAAATTTTAGGAATCTTGCATTTAGGGTTAGGTAATCGCTTTAATAGTGGGGGTATGAACTTTTGAGCGTAAATTGATTAATTTATATAATGTTTGACTAGTTTCGAGTCGTTTGGCACCAAATTGGGAGGTTTGAGCACGTTCTTGAATCAGGAAGTGGGCTCTGAGACGAGGTAAGTCTCCTTTCTAACCTTTTAAGGGGGAAATTTTCCCATAGGAGAATTAACTAATATATGTGACTATTTGTGAGGGGCTACGTACGTACAAAATGACGAGAGTCCATGCGTAGCTACTATTTATGCTAAAGTCAAGGTAGTCTAAGATCCCGATCATGCCATACTTGAAATAATTGCGCCTTTACTTGTCAATTGAATTGCTTAAATCATAGTTTTCCAAAAGTTGTAAGAGGATCCCAAAGGGGTAAGTTTCACTTATTTGAGGGTATGAATAGAACACTTGACTGTTATTGAAAAACTTGTGTTTCTTTAAGTGTTTTCTATTAGTGGAGCGGTCCGAGCGCCTCAGCAGATTAAATAGATGCATCTATGGTTCGCGTCGTTCGACCCTCGGCAGTGCACAGTTTAAATATCGTTATGTTGCTTCGGGTTGTACGTCCTCGGCATTATTTGCGCATGAATATTTTGGGATTTTATACTCATAACTGATATTGCTCTAATGTTTAATGGTAGATAAATTTGGGATTAATAATTGTGGAAAAGGGTATTTGCCATCACTTGATGCTGAGTTTTAGTATATTTATTGTAATCTATGCTCATTTATAACTTTAATTTATTATCATTAGCCTTAGTAAGTGTCAAGTTGACCCCTCGTCATTACTTCTTCGAGGTTAGGCGGGATACTTACTGGGTATATATTGTTTTATGTACTCACGCTACACTTTTGTACTTAACTGTGCAGGATCTGAGGCAGGTGTATCTGGATACCCATCTGGCGCGTATTCTTGATCCGGGTTTGAGATTCCACGGTGAGCTACCCTTCCGAGCCGCTCAGCAGCATGTCGGAGTCCCTCTTTTATTTTGTTTCTGTCTATTCCCTTTCAGGCAGTAAGATAGATATCTTTTGTATATTCTACTAAGTTGCCCATACACTTGTGACACTAGATCTTGGCACATATTAGTAGACTTGTGATTTTTTGGGGGATTTTGTTCTTACGGTTGTTAATGTTTCTCGTTGTTTTCATTTAATGATTTAAATCGGTTTTCATTAAATCTTTAAGTAAATGAAAAAGATCACCACATGGGGAAAAATCGTTAAAATGGGAATTCATTAAGTTATTCATTGTTGGCTAGTCTAGCAACGGTGCTGGACGCCATCACGGCCTGATATGGAATTGGGTCGTGACATTATATTTGAAAGATACTTATTTGAGAAAATTATATTTGAATGAGATTTATTGAAAGAATTATATTTGAAAGATATTTATTTGAGAAAATTATATTTGAAAGAGAGTTATTTGGAAGAATTATATGTGAAAGATATTTATTTGAAGGACTTGATTTAATTGGGTGTACTTGTATTTATTATTTGTTGAGCGATATTAATGGTGTTCTTATTGCCCTGTTGTGCATATCACTGGTTGATTTGTGTTGCCCTTATTGTTATTTGTTTCCTACTATTTTGTATACTATATTGCACAGGTTATTAGACTAGTGAGTGTCTTGACTGTACCTCCTCATTACTCCACTGAGGTTAGTCTTGATACTTACTGGGTACCGACCGTAGTGTACTTATACTACACTTCTGCATATTTTTGTGCAGAGCCAGGTATTGGAGCTATCGGACTCGGACAGAGTTAAAGTGTGATCACAAGGATTCAAGGTAGAGCTGCTTGGTCGTCGCAGTTCCTTGGAGTCTTTCCATTTTAATGTACTGTTATTCATTAATCAAACAGTATTGAGTATTCAATCCTTGAGATCACTTCATGTATTTAGTTAGAGTTCGTGACTCAGTATTACCAGTCTTGAGAGATTTTTGTGAATATTTCCGATGTTAGTGTTGACACTTGTATTGAATAAAAAAAATGGCTTGAATTGTTGTTATAGTCGGCTTACCTAGTCTTAGAGACTAAGTGCCATCACGACACCTGTGGTGGGATTTTGGGTCGTGACAAAAAACATAACACGAACTCGCTCGCGATAAAAACACCAAAATAACCTTTAGAATCACGAATCGGACGCTAAAACGCATAAAAATCGCAATGAACTTCAAGAATTTCTAGAATTGCAACCAAGTGTCCGAACCACATCAAATCAACTCCAAATGAAATCAAATTTTGTAGGCAAGTTCCAAATGACGAAACGGACCTATTCCAAGTCCCGAAACCAAAATCCGAGCCCCATAGCTTTAAAGTCAAACCATGGTCAAACTTGGGAATATTCCAAATTTTTAAATGTCAACTTTCCACAATAAGCGCCCAAATATTCCCCGACCACCCGATACTCAATCCGAACCTATGCTCAAGTCTGAAATCATCATACGAACCTATTGGAACCTCCAAATTCCGATTCCGAGATCGTTTACTCAAAAGTCAAATCTTGGTCAAGTCTTCCAACTTAAAACTTCCGAATTGAGAATTATTCTTCCAATCAACCCCGAACTTCCCGAAAATCGAAACCGACCACACGTACAAGTCATTATACATGAAGTGAAGTTGCTCAAGGCCTCAAACCGTCGAATGACGCGATAAAACTCAAAACAACCGGTCGGATCGTTACACAATCGTTGCTAGCAAGATATCCAAAACTCTCGTATATCTTCATTCAAAAATTTATACAGAATCAGTGAGAATTGCATATTGAATGAAGTTTGCACATGAGTTAGAATTTACTAAGCTGCACCAAACTCGCCCATTTGAAACTTACATATTGTCCAACTAAAAATCTAGAAGCAACCATACACGATGAAAATACATTAAAAAAATAATGTAATATTTATTACTAAAATATGATTTCGTTCATCAAAAGTTTAAAGAGATAAAGACTTTTATTATATGTTTTATTTAAAATCTACCGATATTTTTAATAATTATTATTTTTTCTTACGTATATAATATCCTTATCTCATGTATAAATATCCTAATATTATCTTTATATTTTTGTTATTTTTTAATATAGAATTATGAGTTATATTTAATAAATAAAAAGTTTTATATGAGAAATTTAATTAATATATATACTTTTACGCTATCGCTTGATTTTTTTATTTTATTAATATTCTAGATTTTTTACTCTTTATTGTTATGATGTCTATCATGTGTATATATGCGCTTTTTTTAATCATAATTATCATTAAAAGTCTTATATATCTTTATTTTCTCCAAAATTTGTATTTTATTCCTTTCTTATTCTAATTGTATTACCCATTAATTCGTATTATTAAATTGCAATATGAATTTTTAGTACCTTACCACTTAAGTAAAATACAATAAATATAATTTTGTATTACTCATGAAATTTAACTTGACTCTTTATCTTGTATGACTATTTCTCAGAATTTCTTCGTTGTTTAAATTTATCAATAATAGTTTTGAAGTATATTAGTTATTTTACTTAATCTTATCAAATAAATTTGAAGTGTAAATAGAATTACATTATCTCTATTCTCCAAGATACATTAATTTTTGTTCTATAATATTTTAATTATGTCTTGATTTGGTGTTTATAATATTGTTGTATTATTTTTTTAGTTCTGTGGTATTGAATTAGTCCAAAGTTTAAACATAGAAGTTCTTTTATTATATGTCATAAATCTACTAATAATGTAATAATTATGATTTTAGCATTACTTTCAATAAGCAATTAAATTGTACTTCCCTTTTGTATTTAATATGAAAGTTTGAATTTTTGTTTTTTTAAATCGAAATTAACTACATAAGAATATAAATTACATCTTTATATTTTTATTTATTTCTTGGAATTATGTCAAATGTCTATCTTTATAGTTTTAGTTTTAGCTATTATAATATTTTCAATTATGTGATCTTATCCATATAGTATGACTTCTCTCATTATTATTCAAAAACCTTTCTCATCTCAAAAATTAAATAAGTCATATCATTTTATATATCTCTATGCTAAAATTATTTGTTTATATGTTTTTCCTCTTCTTTTTTGTTTTTGGTGCCTTGTCCATGTTATTAAGTTACTCATAACTTAGAATTGTTCATATCCTTATCAATATAAAATGTTGAGTTTAATCTTATTTTTAAATTCTCTTTTCATGTTTTTATATGTGTAATTATTTATAACTGTCTTTATTAGAGGGAAAATTTAGAGGGAAATTTTAAAAGTGATATCCTTTTATCTTCAAAAAACGTTTCTCAATTCAAATAGGTTTATCTTTCATTTTAAATTCATAATTTTCTATATTGATTCAATTTTTTTTATTTTTTACTAATTCGAGTTAATTTTTTTTAATCCAAATCCAAATTATTTAATGTTAATTCAGATTTTCTTATCTTTCAATTTAATATATATATATTACTACACTGTAAAACTATATATAATTATTTCATCTAGCGTTTAATCCAATATTAGACAAAAAAAAGTGCATATATTTTTTCTTTTTTCTCAAACGGAGAATTGCATTAATAAAAGAAGTTAAGAAAGTACACGATAGTGGACTGAACGGATAGTTCTAGTGCCAAGTACATCAAAATCCAAGTGCATGAAAGTAAAAGTTGGGGGGGTCTTCAAAAAGTATGATATCATTTGGAGGTGAATCCAGTTGCGATTTTCCAAATTTTGTTAATGCATCCGCCACTCCGTTACCCTCATGGAGCATCAACCTGCAAGCAGAAAATAGAAGTGAGTATTTATAATTTCCTGTTTGAAGGAGTTGAAGTAATATCTGAGAGTCAGTTTCAACAACTAAAGGTTGTATACGACGATTAGTGGCAATGGATAGCCCGTGGAAAAGAGCTAATAACTCAGCTTGTAATACATCAGTGTATGGTATGTATTTTGCATATCACTAAGGCGTTGTTTTCTAATTGGGATCCTTGTCAAGTAATTAGTTTGGGCGGCAAGTGTGACAACAGACGAGAGGTCGACTAGATGTTTAGTACTGTCAAAACTGGTGTTATTACGGTTTAACCAAATTTGCCATAGTATGATAGGAGTTAGTATAAAGGATGGGACAGTAATATTGGTAGTTGACTATAGTGGAGTGGGAGAGGTACATAACTTATGTATCCAGTCGACCAAATTTGATGTCCGGGTGATTATATTGAGGTGTTGCCACAGAGTGGCTGCAGGTTTGCAATGGAGAAAAATGTGTGGTATGTCTTCTGTTGCATGACTGCAGATTCTACAAGTAGCGGTGGTTGTGACTTGTCTATGATAAAGTAACACATATGTGGGTAATTTTCCATGAAGAAGTAACCACAAAAAATATTTTATTTTTGGTATGGAAGTTAAATTCCAAATCCAATTGTGTGGGAAATTAGTAGTCCACTGGGTAGCTAGTGCAATTTAGAATATGGGAGTAAGCAGAAGATGTAGAGAATATTCTGTTCGAGGTGCTATTCCAATAAGGAGTATCTTCCGCTTGGTGGAATGTGTGTATAAGTATGTTATTAATGAGTGTTTCTACTTGGGGAGGTAGAATGAATGAGAGTTCGATGGATCCCATGAGGAATTGTTAATAATGAATACTAATGAATAATTTAGTTCTTTCTTAGGGATTGGACCCTGAATGAGTTGCCTCAGGGTCGTGTTAGGGGAAATCCAGTGATCTTGCCAAAGATGGATTCGATTGCCAGTTTCCACATTCCAGCTCGTGCCAGATTTACAAAAGTGAGCTACCTTTGTCATGCTCTTCCAGATATAGGAGGCGTTTGTGTGTGTGGGAAGAGTGTACAAAAATTGATTAGTGTGGAGTGAGTGTTGGTTGTATTTAGCGGTAAGTATATTAGTCCATATTGTGTTGTTTGTGTGGCAGTATCGCCATAGAAGGCTTGTGATCATGGCCAAATTTTTAGAAGTAACACTACTAAAAATCTGCTAAAAATCGACCAACTATTTCCGATTAACGTTGGTCGGTCAAAAAAAGCGACCAAAAACCGTCCGGGTTGGACGGAAACTGGGGAAAAAAAAATTATATTTTTTTAAAACTAAATACCGACCAACGTTGGTCGGTAAATTGGTCAACGAATTGACCCAGCTGGTCAGACAAGAAAATTTTGGATTACCGACCAACGTTGGTTGGTAATCTGGATCCAATTTTTTAAATTTTAATAATTATTTTATTATTTAAAATATTTTATAATATTTAAGAATTTATATTTAAAATTACCGACCAACGTTGGTTGGTTAATGTAGGGGAAGCATTTACCGATCAACTTTGGTCGGTAATTGTTATTTTCTACAAAATAACCGACCAAAGTTGGTCGGTTATTACGTCAACATTGATCAAACTTTTGAATTACTTTTATATTTACTATCTAAATAATATAAATGTAATTCGTTAACACTTTTGTAATACAAATAATGAATACACTAACATATACTATATATAACATGCTATTTGTAAATTGATTCATCGACTTATAACTTACTTAGATGCATCGATGAATATTAAAAACAAAACGTTTGACCTATATCGACTAATAGTAAAAACAAAACGTCTCGACTTATATTGATTAATCTAGCTATGCCATGCATTATTAGTGATGAATGAATGAAAAATAAAAGAATTAATACTAAACATCTTTGACATATATATATGGATCACAAATTAAATAAACGAAAGAAGCTATTAGTATTAAGTAAACGAGTTAAATTAATAGGTCAAACATGGTCAAACTTTAACAAGCTATATATATACACACTAACATATACTATAACAAGCTATATATATATAGTTAAAGTATTACAGTGAAGTGTGTTTGTGTGTATATATATATATAAGAACACGAAACGCTAGGACCACAGGGTCGGGTTCTTTTAGGGATAGACTTGGGAAGATACTAATTAGTATATATACTTTATCATCAAATATATCTATTTGTAAATTGATTCATCGACTTATAACTTACTTAGATGTATCGATGAATATTAATCAATGATTCATCAAAACGTCTCGACCTATATATCGATTAATCCATGTCATGCATTATTAGTGATGAACGAATGAAAAAAGAAGTTATTAGCATCAATTACAATATAGTGTATGTGTGTGTGTGAGAGAAATTACTCACACACATAATTATAACTTAGAAAATTTACTTAGATAGATGCTATTATAATTTATTAAAATTAAATAGTTAATATAATTATTTATAAAGATTATGCTTATAGTTTATAATATTTATTTTACAGTTTATAATATTTTAAGGAAAAAAAATACAAAAAAAAAAAAGAATTTAATTTTTAAAAAAAAAAAACGACCAAAGTTGGTCGGTTTTTGGTCAAACGGTCAACACTTAATGTACCGACCAAAATTACCGACCAACTTTGGTTGATAATTCTCAAATCAGAGAATTGAAAAACGGGGGGAACCCCCATTTCTCTGAAATTTTTTCCCCTCTCTTCACTCAAAACCTTCCCCTCTCCTTCTCTATTTTCCTCACATTCCCCACCCCGCGTTGCCACCGCCCAGCCCTCGCCGTCGCCGTCGCCGTCGCCGCTGCCACTGCTGCCCCTCTCCTTCTCCATCTCCTAAAAATTTTAGGTTTGAATTACAACCTATTTATTTATTATTTCTAGGTTTTGTTAATTAGTTATGAATTAGTTTCAATTGATTAGTGTTTCAATTATTTGAACATTGCATTTTATTGAGGATTAGGGTTTAGGTCCTTTTTTAATTAGTTTTATTAATTAGTTTTATTAACTAATTAGTTTTGTTAATTAGTCAATTAGTTATGAATTAGTTTACTTTAGGGTATGGGTTGAATTTCTTTAGTTTAGTTAGTTTATGTTTAAACTCGTAGGATATGAATTGAAATTTTATTTTTTAGGATTTTTTCTTGTGAATTGAACTTTTAGGATATGAATTAAAATTTTAAGGTATGAATTGGACCTTTTGGATATGAATTGAACTTTTAGGATATAAATTGGTGTAATTAGGAAAAAATAATTATCTTGAATTAACTAAAAAAGATATAATTAATTTATAATTGTAGAATAAATTAATTTGTTCTTGTGAATCGAACTTTTAGGGTATGGGTTGAATTTCTTTAGTTTAGTTAGTTTATATTTAAACTCGTAGGATATGAATTGAAATTTTATTTTTTAGGATTTGTTCTTGTGAATTGAACTTGTAGGATATGAATTGAACTTTTAAGATATGAATTGGACCTTTTGGATATGAATTGAACTTTTAGGATATAAATTGGTGTAATTAGAAAAAAATAATTATTTTGAATTAACTAAAAAAGATATAATTAATTTATAATTGTAGAATAAATTAATTTGTTCTTGTGAATCGAACTTTTAGGGTATGGGTTGAATTTCTTTAGTTTAGTTAGTTTATGTTTAAACTCGTAGGATATGAATTGAAATTTTATTTTTTAGGATTTGTTCTTGTGAATTGAACTTTTAGGATATGAATTGAACTTTTAAGATATGAATTGGACCTTTTGGATATGAATTGAACTCTTAGGATATAAATTGGTGTAACTAGGAAAAAATAATTATCATGAATTAACTAAAAAAGATATAATTAATTTATAATTGTAGAATAAATTAATTTGTTCTTGTGAATCGAACTTTTAGGGTATGGGTTGAAATTCTTTAGATTAGTTAGTTTATGTTTAAACTCGTAGGATATGAATTGAAATTTTAGTTTTTAGGATTTGTTGTGAATTGAACTTTTAGGATATGAATTGAACTTTTAAGATATGAATTGAACTTTTAAGATATGAATTGAAATTTTAGGATATAAATTGGTGTAATTAGGAAAAAATAATTATCTTGAATTAACTAAAAAAGATATAATTAATTTATAATTGTAGAATAAATTAATTTATTCTTGTTTTATTTGTATAGATGGAACATCGTACTTGGATGTACAATAGAAATTATCCTAATCGGCGGGGATTGCGGGAGGATTTTGTAGAAGGGGTTGATGACTTTATTAGACATGCAATGTCACTTCCACCATACCAAAGTGAAGGAGTAATTAGGTGCCCTTGTGTCAGGTGCGATTGTATGAAGTTTAAAAAATCGGAGGAAGTTAAGCTTCATCTTTATAGGAAGGGGTTTATAGAGAATTACTTTGTGTGGACTAATCATGGAGAGATCGATGGTAGCCGTGGGATATTTCATAACATGGTTGTTGGTGAAAGTAGTAGGTCGGTGGAGAATACAAATCTTGATTCTAGAATTCAGGATATGGTTGCGGATGCTTTTGGGGGTGAGCCCAATGAAAATGTTGAACAAACTCCTAATGATGACGCAAAATATTTTTATGAACAGTTAGAGGAAGCTAGTCGTCCACTACATGAAGGAAGTCCGCACTCTGAGCTGTCTGTTGCAGTTAGATTACTAAGTATCAAATCTAATTGGAATATTTCTCAAGCAGCCATGGACTCTTTCATTGACCTTATGAGTGAACTAGTTGACCCTAATATCAACTTACCTGGTGATTTCTATAAGGCGAAGAGATTGGTTTCTAAGTTAGGACTTTCGTCAATGAGAATTGATTGTTGTGAAGATGGTTGCATGTTATATTATAAAGATGATGCAACTTTAGACAGTTGTAAATTTTGCGAAAAGCCTCGTTTCAAGAGGCTTTCTAGCGGAAATATGGTCGCTGTCAAGGCGATGCATTATTTACCTCTTATACCTAGGTTAAAGAGGTTATATGCGTCGATGAGTTCTGCTCCTCATATGAGATGGCACTTTGAAAATAGAAGACCACCTGGTGTTATGTGTCATCCTTCAGATGGAGAAGCTTGGAAGCACTTTGATAGGACATATCCAGATTTTGCTAGTGAACCAAAGAACATTCGGTTAGGTCTGTGTGCGGATAGCTTCACGCCTTTTTCTATATCTGCGACACCATATTCATGTTGGCCTGTCTTTCTTACACCTTATAATCTACCACCTGAGTTGTGTATGACTAGTCCATATATATATTCTTAAATTGTATTATCCCCGGTCCACGTAATCCGAAAAGTTTGATTGATGTATATTTGCAACCTTTGATTGATGAGCTAAAACAATTATGGTATGATGGTGTTGAAACATATGACATATCAACCAAGCAGAATTTTAATTTGCGTGCTAATTTAATGTGGACTATTAATGATTTTTTTGCGTATGGAATGTTGTCTGGGTGGATGACTGCTGGGAAGCTAGCTTGTCCTTACTGCATGGAAAATAGTAAAGTGTTCACTTTGAAACATGGCCGAAAGCAATCATGGTTTGATTGTCACCGTCAATTCTTGCCTGATGATCATGAGTTTAGAAGGATGAAAAATGCATTCAAAAAGAATAAAGTGGAATATGATTCTCCACCTCCGATACTTTCATGTGAGAAAATTTGGGAGAGGGTCCAGAACTTCAGTAAAGTTACTGAGGCTCCAACTTATAGATTCCCCGGATATGGTGTTAATCATAACTGGACGAAACGGAGTATATTTTGGGAGTTGCCTTATTGGAAGGATAATCTTCTCTGACACAACCTTGATGTCATGCATATTGAGAAGAATTATTTTGATAATTTGTTCAACACAGTGATGGATGTTAAAGGTAAGACAAAAGATAACCCGAAGGCTAGAATGGACTTACAAGAATATTGCAGGCGGCCTGAATTATATTTGCAGACAGCAAACAATGGTAAGGTGTTCAAGCCCAAAGCAATTTACACATTCACTTTGGAGGAAAGACGACAAATTTGTGATTGGGTTACGAAATTGAAGATGCCTGAGGGTTATGCGTCGAATCTTGGAAAAAAGTAGATATGGAGGTAGGGAAGTTGAGCCATTTGAAAAGTCATGACTGCCATGTTTTCATGGAGACCTTAGTGCCTATTGCATTTTGTGGTTTGCCTGAAAGAATCTGGAAACCCATCACAGAGATTAGTTTGTTTTTCAAAGACTTGTGTTCTACCATATTAAGGGAAGAAAACCTACTTCGGATGGACCAGAACATCCGTGTAATTTCTAGTAAGATGGAAAAAATATTCCCATGTGGTTTCTTTGATGTGATGGAACACCTTCCAATACACCTTGTACACGAGGCACGACTTGGAGGGCCTGTTCAATGCAGATGGATGTATCCCTTTGAGAGGTAATATTATAAGTTTGATGTAATATTCTATTTTATTTGAATGTTCTTGGCTAACATGAGATTATGTAGGACAATTGGCAAATGCAAACAATTTGTTAAGCAGAGGAATAAGATTGAAGGATCTATATGCGAAGCCTATCTTGCAAAGGAAACTGCACATTTTTGTTCTTATTATTTTGAGAGTAACGTGCCATGTTCTAGGAATAGGCCCAATAGGCACACGGTCGAATGTGTGAATGATCCATTATATCCACCAATGTCCATATTCAATCAACCGGGCCGATGTTCTAAGGATGTTTGAAAGAGAAGTTTGAGTGATATGGAGTACAAGTCAGCTACACTTCAAGTGTTGCTAAATTATCCCGAAGTTGTACCATTTCTCAAGTAAGTATTGATTTATTAGTTATCAAAATGTAAAATTTACTGTGACTACATATTGATGCAACTACTAAAAATATTTGATATGTCACAGTCACTTCGTGGGTCAATTTGGCTATGATGCTGTATATACGAGATTTGGTACGTGGTTCAAACAGTTTGTAAGTGTGTGTGTATATATATATATATATATATATATATATATATATATATATATGTAGTGAATGTATAAAAATTGATTCATAAGTTGTGCTAACTTATGAATTTTTTTAACTCTATGTAGGTAAATAATCTAAATAATGGTGTAAATCAATTTTTGAAAGATATATCTTGGGGACCTGGGCTTCAGGTCATAACAATGTCTAAGTACGTAGTGAATGGTTATAAGTTTCATACAGAGGATTGCTCTAAAAATAAAAATAGCAACAACAGCGGGGTGTGGGTTCAATGTGGTGATGGCAACCAAGTTGGAGATATTGATTATTATGGTGTGGTCAAATAAATATTACAACTAGAATATACAGGTTGGCCATATAAGAAATTGATACTCTTTAGATGCATGTGGTTTGACCCAAATCCAACAAGAGGTACAAGAGTACACAACCAATACAACATAATTAAGGTTAATCATACGAGGGAGTATGATCGCTATGATCCTTTCATAATTGCACATAACGTTAGGCAAGTGTATTATGCTCCTTATCCATTGCGGCGAAATAAGTCTGATTGGTGGGTTGTAATAAAAACTAAGTCTGTAGGTAGGGTGGAAGTTGAGAATGTGTTAGATGTTGCATATCAAAACGATATCTCCAATGTTTACCAAATAGTGGACGATCAGTTAGAAAATGATTTGGAACATCCTGAACGCATATTGGAAGAAGTTGATATAAATGAAGTAACAATTATAGAAAATGAGGACGAAGAATCAACTGATGAAGCTCAAACAAGTGAGGACGAAGAATTCTCGGACGAGGAACAATACGTCGATGAGGATTAAAAAGTTGGTTTTTTAAAGCACTCTCGTTTTATAGCTAGTTTCTTATATGTTTCAATCTAAATGTGTATTATATTATGCAGATGGCAGGCAAGGGTCAAGGTAACAATGACCCTACTAGTTCTCGGGGTCGAGAAAAGGGTAGGAAGGGAAAGAGGAGGGTAGAAAATAATACTCCCTCTTGTCCACCCTTTTCAGAGATGCCTATGTCTTATCCTCCACTACACGGCTATACTGAGCTGCCACAGCATCACGAGCCGTACACCTTCATTCAGACACCCAGTCTTCCATCACAGGGCCATAGGACTATACGTCCGACATACAGTCCAGCTGCCTCACAGCCATCTGCATCACATCCACATGGATCACATCCCTACATATCACAGCCACATGGATCGCATCTACCTATGTCACAGCCACTCGGGTCACAGCCACTCAGGTCACAGCCACTCGGGTCACAGCCATCGGTATCACATCCACTTGGGTCGCATCCAACTATGTCGCAGTCACAGGGATCGCAACCATCTTCATCATCGACTCCATCTATTGCAGGCCTTCGCCTGTGAGGCATTAGCTCTGACTCGCCTACACCGTCTTCACATGCCTCTAATACACATGCTTCGGATGGTGATGACGAGGTAGTGCATTATGATCAATATGGCAGGATCATCATAGTCCCTGAGGGTGATGGGTAAGTGTCATTCATTATTTTTGCGTCTATTGATTTGTAAAATTTTTACTAAGATATTAATGTATTTTTATTGTTAAATTATAGGTTCAGGCCGGGCAATAAGACTACGAGGATAATCACCAATGCCATCAGAAAGCTTTATGATGACCCTTATGCGACTTGGACTGATTGCCCATTCTCACTGAAGGAGCAAATTTTCAATCAATTTAAGGTATAAATATTCTTTTAAACAGTTTAATAATTTATATTTATGATGTTTCCATCTAATATTTAAATTTTGAAATACAGAGCAAGTGTGTATGGGAAGACTGCTATAGCGCAGAAGTGGCTACAAATTTTCATCATAAAGCTCGCAAGAGATTGGCGGATGCTTTCTCGGATGCTAGAAAGAAGAACAAGAGGCCTGGCTGGTTACTTGAGAATTTGTGGAATGATTTGCAAAGGCAATGGCTTACCGCAGAGTTCTTAGAGAGGAGCGAAAAAGGAAAGAAAGCTCGCGCATCCGAGAAGGGAGGCTCCTTGCACACTGGAGGTGCGATCAGCCTAGGGACAATAAAAAGAAGATTGGTACGTAATTGCTTAAATTATTTTACTTTTCTAAGTATATCTATTCTGTTTATTAACTAAATTAATTTATTTTCAGAAAAAGAAGTACGGGCGTCCAATGAGTCATGATGAGCTATTCAAGGAGACACATATTGTGAAGAAGAAAAAAAAGGGGGATCAAGATAGGTGGGTCGAGGACCGGGCCTCGACTGCATATGTAAGCTTTCAATTTTCTTTAAGTATTATAATTTACTTTTATAAAAATTTTGAAATACTGATTTAATTTAAAATAATATAGGGTCGCTACCAAAGTAACGTGGAGGAATTCATCCGTAGTCATCCAGCTGGTGAATCGGGTGAGCCAACCCAACCTTCGGACGAGGATGCTGAAAGAATATGGTTGGAGTCTGTTGGCGGTCCAAAATGGGGGAAGGTATACGGGCTTCCTACTAAAAACTTCCATCGCTATAAGTGTGGAATACGAGGAATAGGGACTTCCTCGCAAGGCGAGCAACTTAATAGGGAGAGTCTCTCCGCTATGCAGGAGACAGTGACAAAGCTCACATCAGAGCTAGAAGCGGCCAAGGAAAGAGAAAGACTTAGAGATGCTCAATTCCTTGGCATGCAAGCTCAGATCAGAACTCTCCTATCTAGTGGAGCTTTTCCGTTGCCCCGATCTCATGAGTCATCTCCAGAGGGTCGACCTCCACGTGATCATTCCTCCCGTCCTGCTCGTGATCGTTCCTCCCGTCCTCCCCGTGATCGTGCTTCCCGTCCTCCACAAGACCGTTCTCTATATCGTCTTGTAAATGAAAGTTCATCAGACGGTGATGATGATGTTGTAGAAAATACCCCTTGACTTTTATATACTTTGAACTAGACAAATAAAACCAGTTTTGAACTAGTTGTAATTAGTTTTAACTTGGTTTTGGATTTTTATGTTCAATTGAACTTTAATTTGTTAGTTTTAAAGTATTTATTGAATGTTTTGGTTGTTGTTGTTGTGTTGTTATTGTTGTGTTGTTGTTGTTGTTGTTGTTGTTGTTGTTATTGTTGTTGTTGTCGTTGTTGTTGTTGTTGTTGTTGTTGTTGTTGTTGTTGTGCTGTTGTTGTTGTTGTTGTGTTGTTGTTGTTGTTGTTATTGTTATTGTTGTTGTTGTGTTATTGTTGTTGTGTTGTTGTATTGGTATGCTGGCAGGTGGTGTAGCTGCCAAAACAGGCATTTTATGCCAAAATTAAACCCAAAAAAAACCTACCAAAGTTGGTCGGTTTTTAATAAAAAAAATAAATTATTCCAAAATACCGACCAACGTTGGTCGGTTAATGAACATTGAATTCCTAGAATTCAACATTACCGACCAACGTTGGTCGGTAATGTTTAATTTTAATTATTTTTAAAAAATATATATTTTCAATTACCGACCAAAGTTGGTCGGTTTTTTTAAATTTTAATAATTAAAAAAAAATATAATTTAGTTAAACCGACCAACTTTGGTCGGTAAAATTAAATTAATAAAATATGTTTCCGACCAAAGTTGGTCGGTAAGTAATTAAACTTGTCAGATGGTCGTTTTAATATACCGACCAACCAAAGTTGGTCGGTAATTTCCGACCAACTTTGGTCGGTAAGCCATTCCGACCATCAAAATACCGTCCACACAGTAATGGTCGCATTTTGGTCGATAATTTGCCATAACCGACCAACGTTAGTCGGTTTTTTTGGTCGGTTTTTAGCGAATTTCTAGTAGAATTTTTGGGTGCCCAAACCTCCTGTAGATTTAGGGGAAGTTACAGTGTCCCAATTGATTAAGTGGATTTTATGCTTCTGTGTGGACGAGCCCCATAAGAAGTACTTCTTCATTCAGGGGGGAGGGGGGAGACTAGCCTCATTACTTCCCGATGGGTGAGAGGGCGCAGCGTAGCATCATGGCAGTGTTAGCTATACTCGACTAATAGAATAAGTCATGTGATTGACCACGCCCGCCTCTGATCAGCATTCCAATACTCCGAAGCACACATCAGATATGCAGAGTAGTAATTGACATATCCATTCGCTCTCCACAATGGCAAGCTCCTGGTTCACACCTAGATCTGGCCGGAGAATAGCAAGTAAGCAAGTCGTAGTCCCAGTTGGTTGATGATTTTGGGTAGTAGAATATTATTTTGCATAGTGTAAACTGGGATCGAATTAAAACCAACTTTATTAGCGTCGTTCGTCCTACTAGAGTAAGGAATTTTGACCTCCATCTGGATAACTTAGAAGTAACTTTGCCGATAATGTATTGATAATCCGTTGATTTAGGATGGTTAATGATGATTGGAAGGCCAGGGTATTTACCAAAATTAGTGGTATGAGGTATATTAAGACTAATTGATAGGGATTGACGGAGATTAATATTTACATTCGCTGAGAAAAACATTTTTGACTTTTGAAAATTTATGCGTTACCCTGATTTAGCGCTTAGCTGATTAAAAATGTTGATAATAGTGTGGGTGTTTGGGATTGTTGCTTGGGCTAACAAAATCAGGTCGTTCAAACATTAGGTGTGAGAGAAGCTGAGCAGTTCTAGTGAGGCGTACGGGAGTCCATTGGCGAATGTCAACCGTATGTTCGATTATACGTGTCACGACCTCAATTTCCCTCCGTGGAATATCGTGATGGCACATAGTCTTAGGCACTAGGTAAGTCTAATACTTACTGAATAAATGGCAAACTCAACCAAAAACTATTAAACATGAACAAAAAAAAATTATACAAAGCTTACAATCTCAAAACTGGTAGTACAAGTCATACGCTCTACTGAGTTTACTAGAAAGTATTCTAATTACAACTATTTCAGAATAGAAATAAACAGTACAAGTACAATATCAGAAAGTGACTTCGAGGCCTGCGAACGCGACGAGAGGTATATCTTGAGTCTCCACAGCAAAGTCTGAACATCTAGCTAATGATCAACCAACTCTGTAGTACTTGGATCTGCGCAAAAATGTGTATAAAGCATAGCATGAGTACACCACAGCGGTACCCAATAAGTATCAAGACTAACCTCGGCGAAGTAGTGACGAGGGATAGTCAAGACACCTACTAGATCAAATAACATGTACAAGTATGAATGTGAAACTAACAAGGAACAATATCAGAATAAAATAAGCATGATAAATATACCAAACAGTACTTGTAATAGGAAACTAAGAGCAACAATTAGCAGCAGGGAAACAAACAGGTAATAACGTCATCGACTAAGCTGAATACAGTTAAAGTCCGGTGAAACCAAGTAGAGGGAACAAGTAAAAATTCAGTAGGAGCAACCGCTTACACACAAGATTTGTTCAAAGATTTTCCCTCGGCACTTCACCTCATAGTCACATTTCACGGGTTCCAATTCGTGAACCCTAATCACTTGGCACCTCGTGCTCGCATTACAATTCATAACCACATGGACGACTCACTTTCCAAGAGAGTGACAATATGAAATATCCGTACGTACAACTCACGTGCCAACAATAGTAATGATTCATGACCACACGGACAACTAACGTGCCAATAGAACAACTTCCACACAAAAGACAAGTAAACGGGAGTACATGTAAATGGTCAATAACATCAAGATTCATCTTCTTAAACCGATATGGGTGATTAATTACGTGTATGCTTGTGCAAGTATTCTATCCCAATTCAAGTCAATATGTAAGAGTAAAGACAATGAATGGCACATAAGAAATGATCACCACAAATTATACAAGGTATAACTCACACAATGTAGGCACACCACTAAACAAATATCAACAATAACAATGCCCCAAGGCCATCACAAGTTATCACAAATCATTCCCCGACATAGCCTACCTTGTCTCGCCATATGCGCAATAATAAGGTAAATGCCTACCTTATCTCGCCGCACGCGCACAATAATATTCCCACCTTGTCTCACCACATGCGCAAACCCACACATATATATAGCCGTACTTTTCATACCACATATGCAAATATCAATAGTAACAATAGCACGGACAACTCATGTGCAAACACCCCGACAATCCTCTCAACAATATCACGTGTGCCAAAACATAACAACACGATATATGGTCCTTCACCACATGTGCACATATGCCACAACTTTTTCCCAAAACATATTTCAAGACCACAATCACACATAGCTCTCGGCTCAACAACACTGAGTACAACAAAAATAACAACAACAACGATAACATAAGGGTAAGATAAGTAAATCAACACAAGAACTTCATAACACAAAGAAGCGGGAGAACGAGCTCACAAAGAAAGACACAACATGGAATAATAGTCTCGATGAGAATAGCTCAACAAGGGAGAGATAATGTGTAACAATGATTCCACAAAAGTACAAATCGACGATAAGAGAGATAGCATGAATCAATGACCACAAATAAGAACATATCAACAATGGAAGGGATAACAAAACTTCAATTAAGGCTAACCAATTACGAAAAAGATAATAATAACTTTAATTAAGGTTAAGCAATTATGGAAGAAATAATAATAACTTCAATTAAGGTTACACAATTACGGGAAAGACAACAAGTCAATAAAGAGGCAACAACTTCAATTAAGGAACATAAAATTTAATTAGTAACAAGGGTAGAACATGAATCAATAAATTCCAAATAAGACGTGTAAGGGTGAATTTAGTAAATTGAGGATTTAACATGCTAAAACAACTTCACAACAAATGAACATAAGAACCTAAAAGCCCTAAACTGTCAAATTTCCACAAATAAGTCCGAGTACGTATTCGTCACCTCGCGTACACGGCCCTCACATGGCACAATTAGCACAAATGACTCAAATCCTAAGGGGCAGTTCCCCGACATAAAGTTAGGCAAGATACTTACCTCAAAAAATCTAGATCATTACTCTAAAATGACCTTCTCGAGTAAAATAACTTACGGGCGGCTCAAATCTAACCAAAATAACTTTAAATCATAAATAAAACTCATAAGAAACAATTCTGGATAATAAAGCTTCAATCTTTAACAAAAACCTAAAAAGTCAACCTAAAAGTCAACCCCGGGCTCGCACCTTGGAACCCAACAAAATTAATAAAATTCGGACACCCATTCGATAATGAGTCCAACCATACAAGAATTACCAAATTCCGATATCAAACTGCCTTCAAATCCTCATTTTACATTTTGAAAGATTTTCCAATAAATACCATTTTTCTCCAACTCAAACCACTAAGTTAATGATAAAAATAAAGTTGGAATCATAAAATAAAATTCAATCCGGGTAGAGAACACTTACCCCAAACCAACACGTGAAAAACCCCACAAAAATCGCTCAAATTTGAGGCTTACAACTCAAGATATTATAAAAAAATCTCTCCATGCAAGTCGCATTTGATAATTGAGATTTATAAATCGCATTTCACACATGAGACTTATGAATCACATTTTATACCTAAGACTTATAAACCGTATTTGACACCTGCAAATGGCCTCTGCTCCCTCAAACACCAGAAAAACTGCAGTCTTTCCCAACACAGAGACGGGCATAACTCTCTCATACGACCTCGGAATGCGACGATTCTTGTTGTTATAGTTCTGTATTTACGATACGGATCTAATGATTTAATTGAATTATAAATCAAAGGTCGTTTGCACAATGTGGTACCCTTTATGCCAAAAGAAATAGCGCCGAAATATCAAATAAGAGCGCGGCATAATCCAAACCCATCTGAAACTCACCTGAGCCCCATGAGACCCCAACCAAGTATACTAACAAGTCCCAAAATATGATATGAACTTGATCGAAGCCTCAAAGTATCTCTAACAACACTAGAATCATGAATCGCACATCGATTCAAGCCTAAGAAACTTATGAAATTCGGAATTCCAAAACTAATGTCGATGCATACCAAACCAACTCCGATTGACTTTAAATTTTGCACACAAGTCATAAATGACAGTACGGACCTATTTCAACTTCTGGAACTAGGATCTAACCCCGACATCAAAACAATCAACTCCCGGTCAAACTTTTCAAAATTTTTTATTTTTTTTAACTTTTTTCAATTCATGCGGAAACGACCTATGGACCTCCGAATCAACATTCGTGCACGCTCCTAAGACCAAAATTATCATATATAGCTCTTGGAACCATCAAAACGTCATTTTGGAGTCGTGTACACAAAAGTCAAATTTCGAACAACTTTTATCGCTTAACTTCTAAAACAAGAATCCTTCTTCCAAATCAAATCTCGAACATCTGAAATCCGAACTCAACCACGCACGCATGTCATAACACATAATACAACGCTGATCGAGACCTTAAGTTACGAACGGGACGCTAATTCTTAAAATAATCGGTCAGGTCATTACAATACGGGATAAGGATTCAATACATATGATGAATAGATAAGGAGAGAGAGAGTCTCCTTGTCTAATACCACGTGATGGTTGGAAAATGGGGTTGGTTTTCCATTGATAAGTATGGAAATGGTGGAGGTAGTGACATAATACATTATAAAATTGGTTAATGGTGGTGGAAAGTGAAGATGTTGTAGTGAAAATCGGATGAATGACCACTCTAATCGGTCAAAAGCTTTCTCAAGATCTATTTTGATCAATGTGTTACCTACTCTACCCTGTATTTTCCTAAAGAAGTGCATAATTTCCTGGACAAGTATAGCATTATCAACTGTCCTACGACCTTTGAGGAAGCTGTTTTGGGTTGGGTTAATTAACTTAGGCACTAGAGGTCTGATTCTGTGCACTATAATTTTAGTAATAATTTTATAAATCATATTGCAAAGACCAATAGTCCGATATTGAGCAATAGACTCTAGGTGTTGAACTTTAGGGATTAGAGTGATGTGAGTTGAATTGATCTCCATGGGATAATGGAATTAGTAAAAGCATTTTGGCATGTTTGGATAACTGTTTGTTTAGTTTGGGACCAAAATTTCTAGCAAAAGATGGGGTGAAGGCCATCTGGGCCATATGTTTTTAGTGGTTGTAAAAAATGGACTGTTTTAAAAATTTCAGCAGTTGATAATGGTAATTGTAGTGATTGAATATCTGATGACGTTAGAGAGTTGGAATATGTAGGAATGTGTTCATGTTGGCTAGTGCTTAGTTGTGTGGTATATGGTTGTTGAAAATGGTTGAATTTTGTTTGATGGATGGTGTCAGTATCGAAAGTCCAATTACCTACTGTGTCATGAAAACTTAATATACGATTGCATTTGCGTCTATGTATAGTTGAAAAGTGAAATAATTTTGTATTTGCATCACCCTCATTTAACCATTGGATTCGAGATTTTAATTTCCAAAATTCTTCTTCACTATATAATAACGTGTTAAAGTTTGTGGTAAGTTGGTTTTCTAAATTGTAATGGAATGAGTTTTGGTTATTAGGATTCATGCGTTGTAGACCCTTTAATCTAGCAATAATTTTTTTTTTTTTGTATAATGTATTACCAAAAGTATGTTTATTCCAATGGCTTGCTAATTCGGTAAATTGTTTTAGGTTGGTTGGATAGTGTGATTGATTAAGCCACGTTTGGTTTACAATATTAGGGAATTGTGGATGTTTTAACCACATTGTTTCGAATTTGAAAGATGAAGCTGGCTTGGAGTAGGGCTCGGTTAAGTTTAGAAGTAGGGGCAGTGGTCACAATGTGTTCGTGGTAGGTTTTTAACAGTGAAATCTTGAAATAGTTCTAGCCATGCATTATTAGCAAAGAATTTATCCGGTCGTTCCATAATTAGTTTATTAGGGTTTTTATTTGAGTGATTGAACTTAGGTTTGTTAGTCCATATAAAACGTGAACCTGAGAAACCTAAGTCAATCATATTAATGTTATTTATGCACTTATTAAAGTTTGATGATCTGTTAGCATGTAGCGGTGCCCCTCCGAATCTTTCAGAAGAGTTTGATATTTCGTTAAAATCGCCACATAATAGCCATGCACTATTATGGTTGGCATGAACAGTGTCTAAATTTTTCCAAAGATGTTGACGATGTGAATAGATGTTATTAGCATATATTAAGGAAAGAAACCAAGGCGGCGACGGGGTTGACCATCAGTTTATTAGCATACCATAGTAATACGATTCTACCTGATTGGCCTTGTGCAGAAACTTGGATGAGATCGGTGTAGTTGAACTTGTTGAAGAGATCAGTATGGTCTTCCATTTTGGTTTCCGTCAGGCATAAAATTGAAGGTTTGTTCCAAGTGATGAGAAATCGTAGGTTCCGGCGGAATTCTTGATTGTTTGCTCCCCGGCAGTTCCAAAGCATAATCTTCATGAGACCTTCACGGTGTGTCTGGCTCCTTCTAGTATCCATTGAAAGTTCCAAATGCATCAGTGTCACGACCCAATTTCCCTCTATATGACGTCGTAACGGCACCTAGTCTCTATGACTAGGTAAGTCTAACATTTGCGGAATAATAAAAAGAAAACATAAATTTAACAACTAACTGTAGCAATAACACCATATACTACATAACATTCCCAAAATCCGGAACATCGTGAATCACAAACTACATGAGGAAAATCTAGTATCTTTATACATCAGAGTCTAACAAAAGAAATACATAAGATAATGGACATGGGGAAGAGTAGAAGGGGACTCCGAGGTCTACGGGCACGACAGATATACCTTGAAGTCTCCAAAGTTGTCCCGGCTCACTGATAGTCCGGCAGATAAGAAGCACCTGGATCTACACACAAAAAACATATGCAGAAGAGTAGCATGAGTACACCACAATCGATACCCAGTAAGTTCCAAGCCTAACCTCAGTCGAGTAGTGACGAGGTCAGGTCAGGGCCCTACTGGTAAATAAATAATAAAACAAGATAGAGTGTAATACCGCAGTAAAATAAAGACTGAAATTTAACAAGAATGAAATCATAGAAGGTAACAGCACAGTACACAGAAACACAACAGGTGATCTCCCGAGATATCGTCTCGTAGTCCCAAACGTAAATATACAGTACAGGAAAATCTCCCGGAATACCGTTCCGTAGTCCTAAAGTAAATATGCAGTACAGGGAGATTTTTCGGAATACCGTCCGTAGTCCCAAAGTAAATATGCAGTACAGGGGGATCTCCCGAAATACCATTCTGTAGTCCCAAAGTAAATATGCAGTACAGGGGGATCTCCCGGAATATCGTTCTGTAGTCCTAAAGTAAATATGCAGTACAGGGGGATCTCTCGGAATACCGTTCTGTAGTCCCAAAGTAAATACGCAGTACAGGGGGATCTCCCGAAATACCGTTCCCTAGTCCCAAAGTAAATATGCAGTACAGGGAGATCTTCTGAATACCGTTCTGTAGTCCCAAAGTAAATATGCAACTAAACAATAGAATTCAATAGTTACGGCACTAAATTCTACAATTCAACCTAAGTACTAGTTAAGGAAAGATAGATAAATTCACTAAACATGATGCACGTAGTTCAAGTAAACAATTAAGGCAAGTAGGCATGATATTCTAGTCTAGCCAGATACTACACTTGCTGATGAAACTCATATAAGAAGGAAATCAAGTTATTACTTAGTAGAAAATTCGGATTTTTACACAATTAGCCTGTGTACATACTCGTCACCTCACGTACACGGTACTCATATATCAAAAACAATACAAATCCTATGGGGAGTTCCCCCAAACAAGGTTAGGCAAGCCACTTACCTCGAACCAAGCTCAATCAATCGGTCATAATGCCTTTTCCACGAATATCCAGTTCTGAATGGCCCAAATCTAGCCAAAAGTAATTACATATCATAAATACAACCATAATACACTCATCTAATTAATGAAATCAATACTTTAATAAAAATTTCGAAATTCGCCCTAAAAAGTCGACCCAGGCTCACGTCTCGGAATCAAGTAAAAGTCACAAAACACGAACACACATTCACTCACGAGTTCACTCGTACCAAAATTTATAAAATACGATGTCTAAATCTCAATCAAAACTCATAAATTCGGTTAGGGAACCTTTCCCCCATTTTCTCAACCTTTCAATCAAAATCCGAAATTAAATGGAGGAAAAAACTATAGATTAATGAAATACAACCAAAAATGAGTTAGGAATCGTTACCCCAATGCTCTCTCTGAAAATCCCTCGAACAATCGCCAATTCCCAAGCTCCCAAGTCCAAAAATGAAGAAATTTATCAAATAACTAAATTTAAAAAGAAAGATATCAAAAAATAAATAAAAGATTCAAGCAGTAGATTAAATTATATATATTTTTGTATCAAAAAATACAAAAAATAATTTTGTTTTACGTATAATACAAAATACCAACTATTAAAAATGTCGGTAGATTTTGTAAAGAAATAATAAAAGGCTTCTCTTCTTCTTTTTTTTTACTTTAAATGAATTCAAAAATTATAATTTTTTAATAAATATTAAATTATTTTAATTCCGTTGAAAAGTAATTATAAATATTAAAGTATTTATATCTAAATACTTAAACCAAATAATGAAAAGAAATAAAAAATGAAAAAGAAATAGGAAAACAAAATAATGTTGCTAGAGGGAATAGAACCTTGACCTCAAGGACAAAACCAACTTATTACCTAGCCTTTAATCATTGCACCACCTAGCATTTGGTATATTAAATTCTATTTATCTGTTTTTCCTGCGCCATGTGTACAAAAGGCTTTATACATATCGCGCCCTTTAAAAGGGCGCTATATGTATTTTGGTCACTAAGTTGTTTTTCCACGCATTTCGGTCGTTTGAGTAAAAAATGACCACATTTTGGTTCAGGACTCCGCGTTTTAGCCCACCTTATCACATCGCGTGACTTCTAGTAGTTCCTCTACTAGCCACGTGTATCAAGCCCGTCTTATCTCATCTCATGCGTTTCAACCCCAAAACCTTATACCACCGCATGCGTATCAATATCACAACGTATCAAAAATCGCATAGCCAACGTCATCATTTTGGCATGACAAAAAATAATACCATAATAGGGCAATAACCAGTCCATACCCAAAATAACATTAAAATCTACCATAATAAGCAACAATATGTCAAAGGTCTCAAAACCACCAAGAACAACTAAACACGGCCAATACACACAGCCAACAGTAATGGAATCTCCCACAAGCGTAGACACATAGACTGGAGAACTCAAAAAAGAACGGGATATACCCAAATATGGAGCAAAGTAAGAAGATACATAGGAATAATTAGATACTTGATCAAATAAGACTGATGCATCTCTATGACAAACTGGAACAATACCTGTGATAACTGAGTCGGATGCAACCGCCTCCGTCCTAGTAGGAAGAGCATAACAGCTAGCCTAGTCTCCCCCTCTAGGGCGACCTCTACCCACCCGACATCCACCTCTGGCTGGCTGTGCAGGTGGGGTGGAAACTGGTGCGGTAACCACGGCCTGAGAAGCCTGAGGACACTGTGGAATACGTGGGGCCTGAGTAGTCTGTGGAGGAGCACCCATCCTGAGTTTAGGGCAGTCCCTCATATATGACGAGTGCCACCGCACTCAAAACAAGCTCTCGGAGGACGTGGCTGTTGGAACTAGCTCAGACCTTATCAACTAGACTGGCCACTGAATGTACCTCGTGCAGGAAGTGCACTAGAAAGTGGCGGTACATAATGGGCAACCTGAGACCTGGGAGTGACCGTAATACAGCTGGAAGCTGGAAATGTTGAATGAATAACACAACTCACATAGCCTCTACCATGATGGGCTACAACTGAGGCACGGGCACCACTATATGTGTAAGAATCTCGAGGCCTCTTGGCCTCCCTCTTCTCTCTCTCCAATCTGCGAGCAATCTCCACAGCCTGCTGGTATTGGATGTCAGTCTCCAACTCTCGAGCCATGTTGAATCTAATACCATGGTTGAGCCCTTCGATAAATTGACGAACTCACTCTCTGACAGTGGAAACTAATGCAGGTGCATGTCTGAACAACTCACTGCATCGAACTGCATACTCAGATACGGTCATAGCACCCTAGCACAACTGCTCAAACTATGTGCGCCATACATCCCTAAGACTCTAGGGAACAAACTCCCTCATGAACACCTTTGGGAGCTGAGCCCAGGTGAGTGAAGCTGCCTCTGCCGGGCTACCCAACTCATATGCTCGCCACCACTAATAAGCCGCTCCCTTAAGCTGGAACATACTGAAAGCAACCCCACTCGACTCCACAATGCCCATAGTACAGAGGACATGGTAGGACTCTTCAAGAAAACCATGTGCATCATCTGAAGCTAAGCCGCTGAAAGTAGGAGGGTGGTACTTCTTGTGCCTCTCGAGCATGAGCTGCTCCCCCTCAGAAGTTGCTTCCCTAACCTCGGGATGAACCGGGACAACTGGCTGCACTGGTATGACCTTTGGGACTTGGTCAACCTGGACCCGCTTGTCTAGGGTACGGGCTACGAGAGTCTGTACTCCTCCCCCAACCTGAGATGTGGCAAGAGAAAGTGGAATCAACCCCTCCTGAGGTAGAGTGCCAAACATGCTCAAAAATATGGCGAGAGTCTCTTGAAGAGCAGGGGTAGTAACAAGCGTCTCAAGTGTCTGCCCTCCGACGAGAGCTACTAGTGGCTCCTCTGTAGCAGCTCGGGCAGGTGTTCTGGCTGCACCACGTTCTCGTCCTTTACCCAGGCCTCTCGCGGCTCTAGCAGGGGGCACGGGTGTCTAATTATCGGATCCAGTTGTGCTTGTTCTCACCATTAGTGAGAGAATAGAAAGACAGAGATTTAGAATTTTGAAGTCAACAAATTCGTAGGTTAAGGAATCGAAGAAGTGAAGCTATTCCTAACAGTTACATAGCCTACCGAAGATAAGTACAAACGTCTCTGTACCGATCCGCAGGACTTTACTAAACTTGCTTGTGACTCATAACACCTATGAACCTAGAGCTCTAATACTAACTTGTCACGACCCCAATTTCCCTCTGTAGGATGTCATGATGGCACCTAGTCTCTAAGACTAGGTAAGCCTAACAAACATGCGAAAATAACTAAAATAACAAGTAAACTCTCAAATACTTAGCAATTTAATAAAGAAAACTCTACAACTCAGCATATACAATTTCACCAAAACCTGGTGATATCGAGTCACAAGTTCTACAACAGTGTCATAATCACCCCTATACAATTGTCTCTAATAAAAGAAGGAAGATATAGAAATAGGTAGAGGGTGACTCTGAGGTATGCGGACGCGGGCAGGTGTACCTTGAAGTCTCCAATTACGAACTCAACTCACTAATGCTTGGACTGGTAGGAGGTACCTAGATCTGCACAAAAGATGTGTAGAAGGGCAGCATGAGTATACCATAACCGTACCCGGTAAGTGCCAAGCCTAACCTCGGTAGATTAGTGACGAGATCAGGTCAAGTCCCTACTGGAATAAATAATAGACGGAATGAGTAATTTAACAGTGCAACGATAATAACAATGGAAATGAAACAAGTAAGGAATATACCAGAATTTATTACACAAAACTAAAGTAATTAATGCATTAAGGAAGAAAACAATGAGTGTGATGCCAAGGAAACAAAGCAACTAAACACAGGTGAAGTAATAAATAATTACCAACAAAAGTTACTACCGAAGTACCACCTCGTAGTCACAAATCACAAGAATAATTCACAATCTTTGCTTATATCATCGCGGGAGCCTTGCATTTAGTTTGGAAAATTATTTTTTCCGAAATAGCACCCCGCGTTTTAGCCCACCTTATCACACCACGTGACTTCTAGTAGTTCCCCTACTAGCCACGCGTATTAAGCCCGTCTTATCTCACCTCATGTGTTTCAACCCCAAAACCTTATACCACCGTATGCGTATCAATATCACAACGTATCGCAAATCGTACCTCAAGTGCCCAATATCACAACTTACCAAGAAACCAACCACAATAGTATTTTCACAACAAGTAGTCGTGGCTACATCACAATATGCACAAGAGTAACAACAATGTCAACCAGAAGTGAATAACTCAACAAGAATAGTATTTCTTAACTTAACACTTTGCCTTAATATGAATCACGACCTTTATAACTCAATGCCTCTTTCAACAACAACATATTCCAAGAATAACAACTTCAAGTAAAGAATTCAACGATTACATAATGAATATGGAATAAAGAAAACAAGAACTTCAACTAAACATGTAGAGTAATTAACAAGTAAGAGATAAGACAAGTAGAGCATGTGAAAATAGACTAATGATGATGAAGATAACATGTTAAGATAAATCAATTAAGGCATGAAAGGAATCTATATAGCTAAAATCGGTAACTTTTACATTTAGCCCATGTACACACTCA
Source organism: Nicotiana tomentosiformis (assembly GCF_000390325.3). NCBI lineage: Eukaryota > Viridiplantae > Streptophyta > Magnoliopsida > Solanales > Solanaceae > Nicotiana > Nicotiana tomentosiformis. The sequence continues at coordinate 29,555,640 of NC_090820.1, read as the reverse complement.
TCACCTAGCGTACACGGCTTTCACACATCACATTTATCACAAAACAACACCAACCCAAAGGTGTAATTCCCCTACCCAAAGCTAAGCAAAACACCTCAAAACACGTTAACTCAATCATAAGTCATCACAAATCATTCCCTGACATAGCCCACCTTGTCTCGACATATGCACAATAATAAGGTAAATTCCCACCTTATCTCGCCGCACGCGCACAATAATATTCCCACCTTGTCTCACCACATGCGCAAACCCACACATATATATAGCCGTACTTTTCATGCCGCATATGCAAATATCAATAGTAATAATAGCACGGACAACTCATGTGCAAACACCCCGACAATCCTCTCAACAATATCATATGTGCCAAAACATAACAACATGATATATGGTCCTTCACCACATGTGCACATATGCCACAACTTTTTCTCAAAACATATTTCAAGACCACAATCACACATAGCTCTCGGCTCAACAACACTGAGTACAACAACAACAACAACAACAACAACAACAACAACAATAACACAAGGGTAAGATAAGTAAATCAACACAAGAACTTCATAACACAAAGAAGCGGGAGAACGAGCTCACAAAGAAAGACACAACATGGAATAATAGTCTCGATGAGAATAGCTCAACAAGGGAGAGATAATGTGTAACAATGATTCCACAAAAGTACAAATCGACGATAAGAGAGAAAGCATGAATCAATGACCCCAAATAAGAATATATCAACAATGGAAGGGATAACAAAACTTCAATTAAGGCTAACCAATTACGGAAAAGATAATAATAACTTCAATTAAGGTTAAAAAATTATGGAAGAAATAATAATAACTTCAATTAAGATTACACAATTACGGAAAAGACAACAAGTCAATAAAGAGGCAACAACTTCAATTAAGGCACATAAAATTTAATTGGCAACAAGGGTAGAACATGAACAATAAATTCCAAATAAGACGTGTAAGGGTGAATTTAGTAAATTGAGGATTTAACATGCTAAAACAACTTCACAAAAAATGAACGTAAGAACCTAAAAGCCCTAAACGGTCAAATTTCAACAAATAAGCCCGAGTACGTACTCGTCACCTCGCGTACACGGCCTTCACATGGCACAATTAGCACAAATGACTAAAATCCTAAGGGGCAGTTCTCCAACACAAAGTTAGGCAAGATACTTACCTCGAAGAAGCTAGATCATTACTCTAAAATGACCTTCTCGAGTATAACAACCTACGGACGGCTCAAATCTAACCAAAATAACTTCAAATCATAAATATAACATTTAACAAAAACTAAAAAGTCAACCTAAAAGTCAACCTCGGGCTCGCACCTTGTAACCCAATAAAATTAAAAAAATTCGGACACCCATTCGATAATGAGTCCAACCATACAAGAATTACCAAATTCCGATATCAAATCGCCTTCAAATCCTCATTTTACATTTTGAAAGATTTTCCAAAAAATTTCATTTTTCTCCAACTCAAATCACTAATTTTATGATAAAAATAAAGTTGAAATCATGAAATAAAATCCAATCCGGTTAGAGAACACTTACCCCAAACCAACACGAGAAAAATCCCACAAAAATCGCTCAAATTCGAGGCTTACAACTCAAGATATTATAATAAAAACCTCTCCATGCAAGTCGCATTTGATAACTGAGATTTATAAATCACATTTCACACCTGTGACTTATAAATCGCATTTTACACCTGAGACTTATAAACCGCATTTGACACCTGCGAATGGCCTCTGCTCCCTCAAACACCAAAAAACAACAGTCTTTCCTAAAATATAGATGGGCATAACTCTCTCATACGACCTCGGAATGCGACGATTCTTGTTGCTATAGTTCTGTATTTACAATACGGATCTAATGATTCAATCGAATTACAAATCAAAGGTCGTTTGCATAATGTGGTACCCTTTATTCCAAAAGAAACAGGGCCGAAATATCAAATAAGAGCGCGGCACAATCCAAACCCATCTGAAACTCACCTGAGCCCCATGGGACCCCAACCAAGTATACTAACAAGTCCCAAAATATGATATGAACTTGATCGAAGCCTCAAATTGTCTCTAGCAACACTAGAATCACGAACTGCGCATCGATTCAAGCCTAAGAAACTTATGAACTTCGGAATTTCAAAACTAATGTCGATGCATACCAAACCAACTCCGATTGATTTCAAATTTTGCACACAAGTCATAAATAACAGTACGTACCTATTCCAACTTCTGGAACCAGGATCTGACCCCGACATCAAAACAATCAACTCCCAGTCAAACTTTCTAAAATCTTTTATTTTTTTTTAACTTTTGCCAATTCATGCTGAAACAACTTATGGACCTCCGAATCAAGATTCGTGCACCCTCCTAAGAAAAAAATTACAATATATAGCTTTTGGAACCATCAAAACATCATTTTGGAGTCGTGTACACAAAAGTCAAACTCCGGTCAACTCTTATCGCTTAACTTCTAAAACAAGAATCCTTCTTACAAATCAAATCTCGAATCATACGAAATCCGAACTCAACCACGCACGCACGTCATAACACATAATACAACGGTGGTCGAGACTTTAAGTCACGAACGGGACGCTAATCCTCAAAATAATCGGTCAGGTCGTTACAATACGGGATAAGGATTCCATACATATGATGAATAGATAAGGAGAGAGAGAGAGTCTCCTTGTCTAATACCACGTGATGGTTGAAAAAATGGGGTTGGTTTTCTATTGATAATTATGAAAATGGTGGAGGTAGTGACATAATACATTATAAAATTAGTTAATGGTTGTGGAAAGTGAAGATGTTGTAGTGAGAATCGGATGAATGACCACTCTAATCGGTCAAAAGCTTTCTCAAGATATATTTTGATCATCTATTTACCTACTCTATCCTGTATTTTCCTAAAGAAGTGCATAATTTCCTGGACAAGTATAGCATTATCAGGGCAGCTGCCCTACGACCTTTGAGGAAGCTGCTTTGGGTTGGGTTAATTAACTTAGGCACTAGAGGTCTGATTCTGTGCACTATAATTTTAGTAATAATTTTATAAATCATATTGCAAAGACCAATAGGTCGATATTGAGTAATAGACTCTAGGTGTTGAACTTTAAGGATTAGAGTGATGTGAGTTGAATTGATCTCCGGTGGGATGATGGAATTAGTAAAAGCATTTTGGCATGTTTGGATAGCTGTCTATTTAGTTTGGGACCAAACTTTCTGGAAAAAGATGGGGCGAAGGCCATCTGGGCCATATGCTTTTAGTGGTTGTAAAGAATGGACTGTTTTAAAAATTTCAGCAGTTGATAATGGTAATTGTAGTGATTGAATATCTGATGACGTTAGAGAGTTGGAATATGTAGGAATGTATTCATGTTGGCTAGTGCTTAGTTGTGTGGTATATGGTTGTTGAAAATGGTTGAATTTTGTTTGATGGATGGTGTCAGTATCAGAAAGTCCAATTACCTACTGTGTTATGAAAACTTAATATACGATTGCGTCTACGTCTATGTATAGTTGAAAGGTGAAAAATTTTTGTATTTACATCACCCTCAATTAACCATTGGATTCGAGATTTTAATTTCCAAAATTATTCTTCACTATATAATAACGTGTTAAAGTCTGTGATAAGTTGGTTTTCTAAATTGTAATGGAATGAGTTTTTGTTATTAGGATTCATGCGTTCTAGACCCTTTAATCGAGCAATAAGAAACTTTTTTTTTGTAGAATGTATTACCAAAAGTATGTTTATTCCAATGGCATGCTAATTCGGTAGATTATGTTAGGCTGGTTGGATAGTGTGATTGATTAAGCCACGTTTGGTTTACAATATTAGGGAATTGTGGATGTTTTAACCACATTGTTTCGAATTTGAAAGATGAAGCTGGCTTGGAGTAGGGCTTGGTTAAGTTTAGAAGTAGGGGCAGTGGTCACAATGTGTTCGTGGTAGGTGTTTAACAGTGGAATCTTGAAATAGTTCTAGCCATGCATTATTAGCAGACAATTTATCCAATCGTTCCATGATTAGTTTATTAGGGTTTTAATTTGAGTGATTGAACTTAGGTTTGTTAGTCCATGTAAAACGTGAACCTGAGAAACCTAAGTCAATCGTATTAATGTTATTTATTGTTACATATCGTATTTTTCGTACGTTAAAGTTTCGTCTTCAGTTAATTGACATAAACTCGGGGATGAGATTATCTTAAGGTTAGCATATTTATGCTATTTATAACAAGCAATAAGTAAGTGCCATGAAGGAAAGGGTACACGAATTAAAGAAAATGAATTTCGTTGAAGGTTGTCGATTTGGGATAAAATACGGGTCGAGTGATAATAACCGATATTTATGGACTAGTATCATGCAAGGTACCATATAACCGTGATAGTATGATGTATAAAGTGTATTATAAATAAGTAGAATTTTAAGTAATTTGAGACAATTCTTAATTATGCGGGTAATTGTTTAATTACCGGGTAGCGGGATATTACAAAATTAGTTAATTAATTATTGTATAAGATCAAAATCCCCACCCCACCCCCACGTGGCAGCAAGCCTCTAAATCAAACAAGTGACTCTTAGTCATTGTTGATTAGGTGGCAACTTAGTATGATAGTTAAAAGACATTTCATTTCTAAAGTCTTGAATACAAGAACACTATAGCAAACGTTAGCAATTCCTAAGCTTTCAACAAAAATTTCTTGCAACAATTCCTGTAAGCTTTCAACATCACACGTTAACAATTCCTACAAAATAACACTATAATCAGAGGTTGAGAACGTTGGCCATTCTTATACGTTTTCAAATTTTCATTTTAAAACACTGGAATCAGATTCTAAATGTCACATTAAGCAACGTGATTCCTACAAGTTTCAACAATTCCAGCGAGAATTATTTACATATTAGCAACGTAAGATTTTGGGATTCTAATGGAGTACGGTGCTACCTTTTCCAAGATTATCATACGGAATTTTTCCCTACTCCAGGTATGTTAAGGCTAAGCCCTTTCTTTATTTTGGCATGATCTCGTAATTACACGAGTTTGATAACGAGGAATAAAGAAAAATTCATATCCCGGAATTTACGTATATTTTACTAGTTTAGTAAGTTACAATATTATCTTTATCGAGACTTCATATTTATTTGAGTATTTTTCTTTTTCCAGTCAAGAGAGCAGAGAGTCTATATATACAGTATTACAGTATTTTCATTACCATCGAGCTAATATTGATAGACAGGCCCCTATTGAGCAACCTCTTATCAGATGGTAAGTTATATACCGAGCCTACTGTGGCCGAGCGCCTATGAGCGAGCCTAGTTTGCCGAGATACAGAGCCTAGTATGGCCGAGCGCCTATGAGCGAGCCTACTACGGCAGAGCAATTGTATATATATACCGAGCCTTGTAGGGCTAGACAACTATTTTACTTACTATATTAAGAGAGTTGAGTCAGTATCAGCAGGTGAGCATATCTTCAGATTATCTTTGACTCCCAGTTACTTTCAGCTATTATTATTATTAATTCAGTTTCAGCTTTCAGTTATATTATTGCCTTGCATATTTCGTATTGACGTCTCTTTCTTTGGGGATACTGCATTTCATGTGTACATGTTCAGATAGACAGACGGGTAAACCTCCTCAGTAAGTGTTGCCCGAGTTTAGCTTTATCGGTAAGCTCCCCGTCCTTCGGAGTTGCCGGGTCTAGAAGTTTTGTGTATATATGTAGATAGGTTATGGGTAGGTCGAGGCCCTGTTCCGATCACAGTACATTTATTAGTAGAGGCTTGTAAACATATCCTGTCAGTTAGTGCAGTATGTTGAGCTTGTATGCCCTGTACATATATTTTGTTGGCTTGTCAGTTGTAGTAATTATGACGGATTAGTCTCTATTCAGTTTTATATTTTTCATCGCACATTATCTTGTAATGTGGCCCATGGCCAAAGAATTACATTACATATTCAGAGTCACTTAGTCGCAAGTGGTACGCAAGGATAGGTGAGGCACTGGGTGCCGGTCTCCCCCCACCCCCACCCTCCCAGGCTCAGGGTGTGACAAAAGTAGTATCAGAGAAGTTCTGTCCTAGGGAGTCTACAAGCCGTATCTAGTAGGGTCTTGTTTATAGATGTGTGGTGCACCACATTATATAAGCAGGGGACTATAGGGCATCTAGGAATTTGTTACCCTTCTTTCAAATCTAAATCGTGTTGTAGCACTGAGTTAAAGGAAATTTGAGTTAAACTTACGTGTTGGCGTTTGCATGCACAGATGATGGTAACTAGGAAGACTACGGCTATCCAGAGGAGAGAAACAGCAGTAGGTGAGGGGACTAGCAGGGTACCCCAGTAGATGGGGCCCAATCAGAGGCCCAGGGAGAGACCCCTACTCAGCGATTACCGTCTCCTCCGCCACCTGAGGAGATTCCTAGGGAGACTGCACATCCAGTTCCCCCTCTGATTCCATCAGATCAGGACTTAAGGAGTGCGATTCATTTGTTGGCATAGTTGGTAGCTACCCAACAACAGGCTAGGGCATCCGCTAGTGCAAGACCTTTTGAGGGATCTGGGAGTTCAAGGGTCCGCGAGTTTATTGCTTTGAGTCCCCTAGAGTTCACGGGGACAAATAAGAGGGAGGACCCATAGGATTTCATAGATCAGCTTCACAGCATGCCACGGAGAAAGAGGCAGTTGAGCTAGCAATTTTTTGACTCCGTGATATAGCCATCCTTTGGTACGAGGGATGGGAGAGGTCCAGGGGACGTGATGCACCTCCAGCTATTTGGGAGAATTTTTTGGATGCCTTCCTTGACCAGTACTTACCGTGGGAGATCCAACAGGCTCGAGTCGATCAGTTTCTAGCCCTCAAGCAGGGCAATATGAGTGTTCGATAGTATAGTCTCCGTTTTGACTCATTGGCCAGATATGCACCATCCATAGTTGCTACTATGCGGGACAGGATTCACAGGTTTATAGCAGGGTTGGCCCCAGAGTTGACCGAGGCATGTGCCACCGCTGCATTACAGGATAGTATGGATATCTCCTGGATTCAGGCATTCGCCCAGAAAATAGAAAGGGGTAGGCATCTGCAACAGGGTACAGATAGGACTGAGTCAGGACAGCGCAAGAAGATGATATTTGCCAGGTCACAGGAGCAGTCTCAGGGTCGTTATAGGCCCCAGTACTTCGAACGGCCACCTAGGCCTCCGCCACCTCAGTTATAGGGTTATAGGTATGACCGTTATACTCAGTCAGGACCAGGTGAGAGCTCACGGGCGTCAGGTTTGCAGCGAAAGCGAGGTTTAGGGCAGACATAGACATTTTCGCCGCGGTGTGACATATGTGGTAGAGGACACTTGGGCCAATGCTGAGCCGGTTCCGATGCTTGTTATACATGTGGACGTCCGGGGCATATGATGCGAGATTGCCCAAATAGATATCCTGGGGGTATGGCACAACCAGCGAATTCAACAACAGGATCATCTATATCTGTGCATCCTTCAGGGCACGAGTCTCAGTCCTCGGCTGGTAGAGGTCGAGGCAGAGGTACAAGTTCTAGTTCAGGTGGTAACCAGAATCGTAGTTATGCTTTAGCGGGTCGACAGGACCAGGAGCCTTCACCAGACGTTGTGACAGGTATGTTGACCATTTGCTCTCATATTGCTTATGCCTTGATAGATCCAGGATCTACTTTATCGTGTATTACCCCATTGGTCGCGGGAAAATTTTGGTATAGTGCCTGAAATACAAAGTGATTCTTTGCGGTATCTACACCGGTCGGAGAATCAATTATCGCTAGACGGGTTTATCGAGGTTGTACAATGTCAGTTTGTGGTCGTCAGACCTCAGCCAACCTAGTTGAGCTAGAGATGTTGGATTTTGATGCTATCATGGGCATGGACTGGTTGGCAGCTTGCTATGCCACAGTTGATTGTCTAGCAAAGATAGCTAGATTTCATTTTCCGGGTGAGCCAGTCCTTGAATGGGTAGGTAATACAGTGACACCCAAATGTAGGTTTATTTCCTATCTGAAGGCGAGGAAAATGATCGCAAAAGGGTGCATTTATCATATTGTGCGAGTTAGAGATGTGGATGCAGAGATACCTACACTTCAGTCTATTCCAGTAGTAAAAGAGTACGCATATGTATTCCCAGATGAACTTCCAGGTATTCCTCCAGAGCGAGAGATTGATTTTGGCATTGATTTGCTTCCGGGAACTCAACCAATATCCATCCCTTCGTATAGAATGGCACATGCCGAATTGAAGGAGTTGAAGGAGCAATTAAAAGATTTACTAGAGAAAGGTTTCATCAGACCCAGTACCTCACCTTAGGGTGCACTGGTACTATTTGTACGGAAGAAAGATGACTCGCTGAGGATGTGTATCGATTATAGGCAACTGAACAAGATAACTATTAAGAATAAGTATCCACATCCAAGGATAGACGACTTGTTTGATCAGTTGTAGGGAGCTAGATGCTTTTCAAAGATAGATTTGAGGTCGGGGTACCACCAGGTTAGAGTTCGGGAGAGAGATATTCCCAAGACAGCTTTCAAGACCCGATATGGCCACTTCGAGTTTCTTGTCATGTCCTTCGGGTTGACGAATGCACCTGCCGTATTTATGGGCTTGATGAACATCCTATTTCGGCCAGATTTAGATCTGTTTGTGATAGTCTTTATTGATGATATTTTAGTTTATTCACATTCAGAGGATGAGCATGCGGACCACCTATGAGCGGTACTCCAAACCCTCCGTGATAGTAAATTATATGCTAAGTTTTCTAAATGTGAGTTCTGGTTGAAGTCTGTAGAATTCTTGGGGCACATTGTATCTGATGGAGGTATAAAGGTAGACACTCAGAAGATTGAGGCTGTGAAATCCTGGCCTAGACCTACCACTCCGACGGAGATTCATAGCTTTCTAGGCGTAGTAGAATACTACCGGAGGTTCGTAGAGGGTTTTTCTTGCAGAAAGAAACTAAGTTTTAGTGGACGGAGGCTTGTGAGCGGAGTTTCCAGGAGCTTAAAAATAGGCTGACTTCAGCGCCAGTTCTAGCACTTCCAGAGGGTCCAGATGGTTATGCCATGTATTGTGAGGCCTCAGGTGTCAGGTTAGGATATGTCCTGATGCAACATGGGAAAGTAATTGCGTATGCTTCAAGGCAGTTAAGGAAGCATGAGCGGAATTATCCGACCCACGACCTCGAATTAGATGCGATTGTCCATGCATTTAAGATATGGCGGCATTATTTATATGGTATTCATGTTGATGTATTTACAGATCATAAAAGCCTGCAATACATCTTCAAGCAAAAAGAGTTGAATTTACGACAGAGGCGTTGGCTTGAGTTATTAAAAGATTACGATGTTAACATTCTCTACCATCCAGGGAAAGCTAATGTTGTAGCAGACGCCTTAAGTCGCCGATCTATGGGTAGCTTAGCACATGTAGAGGCCGGAAAAAGACAATTAACTAGAGAGATTCATCAATTGGCTTGTTTGGGGGTTCAATTAGTAGACTCTGGCAATGGTGGAGTTGTACTCCAAAATACTGCAAAATCATCTCTCATAGTTGAAGTAAAGGAGAAGCAGTACGAGGACCCAGAGTTGGTCAAGTTGAGAGAGCGAGTTCCGCAGCAGAAAAAGCCGTTGTTAGAACTCAAGGGAGATAGGGTTCTCAGATTCAGGGGTCGTTTGTGTGTTCCAGATGTAGCAGGACTATGAGACAGGATTATGTCAGAGGTACATCATTCGTGGTACTCCATTCATCCTGGGTCGACGAAGAAGTATCATGACATTAAGGAAGATGTATTAGTGGAACGATATGGAGAAAAACATTGCTGAGTATGTCGCTCAGTGCCCTAGTTGCCAGCAGGTTAAGATAGAGCACAAGAAGCCCGGAGGGCTAATACAGACTATAGAGATCCCGACAGGAAAATGGGAGGCGATAAACATGAACTTTATCACGGGTTTACCTCGTTCTCATCGTATGTTCGATTCCATATGGGTGATAGTCGATAGGCTCACGAAATCAGCTCATTTCCTACCGGTCATATCTACATATACAACAGAAGATTATGCAAAATTAGATATTAAGGAGATAGTGCGACTACACGGAGTATCAGTATCTATTATAGTTGACCGTGGGGCCCAGTTTACAGCATATTTTTGGAGGTCATTTCAGAGAGGTCTAGGAACTTAGGTGAATCTCAGCACTGCTTTTCATCCACAAACTGATGGACAAGCCGAGCGCACAATTCAGACGCTCGAGGATATGTTACTAGCATGTGTGTTGGATTTTAAAAGAAGTTGGGATGAACATCTACCTCTTATCGAGTTTGCATATAATAACAATTACCACTCCAGTATCCAGATGGCTCCGTACGAGGCTTTGTATGGGCGTAAGTGCAAATCTCCTATAGGGTGGTTTGATATTGGAGAATCTGGATTACATGGGCCAGACCTGGTTCAGCAGGCCATAGAAAAAGTAAAGCTCATCCGGGAGCAATTCTTGACAGCTCAGAGTCGTCAGAAGTCATATTCTGATGTGCGGCGACGAGATTTAGAGTTCAGGGTTAATGACTGGGTATTCTTAAAGGTATCACCTATGAAGGGTGTGATGGGGTTTGGCAAGAAAGGCAAACTTAGCCCACGGTATATTGGGCCTTATAGGATCATTCGGAGAGTGGGACAAGTAGCTTATGAGTTAGAATTTCCCACAGAATTGGAGTCTGTCCATCCGAGTTTTCAAGTATCCATGCTACGAAAGTGCATTGGCGATCCTACCCGAGTGGTGCCCACAGATGATGTACAGATTACGGAGGACTTGTCATATGAGAAAATTCCGGTTGTCATCCTAGACCGACAAATCCGCAAGCTTCGGAATAAGGAGGTGGCCTCCGTGAAGGTTTTATGGAGACGCAAGAATCTGGAAGAGATGACGTGGGAAGCGGAGGAAGAAATGAAGTCTAAATACCCCCACCTATTTCAAACTGAAGATATGGCTCGAGGTGGGATACCTCAGCACAGCTCTATTCAGGCCAGTAGGTCATCAGGTATGCTCTCATTTTTTACTCTCAGAATTTATAATGGACAGTTGTGTAAAGCTAAGTGTTGTTATTATAGACAGTGGCCATGTATGGTATGTATAGTATGTTTTTTGGCTGCGTACAGGTTGGTTTTAGTCTAGTGTACGGAAGAGACTCTGGCAAAAATTTTCACAAAGTATCTAAGAGAATACATTCGAGGACGAATGTTTCTAAGGAGGGAAAGATGTTACATCTCGCATTTTTCGTACGTTAAAGTTTCGTCTTCAGTTAATTGACATAAACTCGGGGATGAGATTATCTTGAGGTTAGCATATTTATGCTTTTTATAACAAGCAATAAGTAAGTGCCATGAAGGAAAGGGTACACGAATTAAAAAAAATAAGTTTCGTTGAAGGTTGTCGATTTGGGATAAAATACGGGTCGATCGATAATAACCGATATTTATGGACTAGTACCATGCAAGGTACCATATGACTATGATAGTATGATGTATAAAGTGTATTAAAAATAAGTAGAATTTTAAGTAATTTAAGATAATTCTTAATTATGCAGGTAATTGATTAATTATCGGGTAGCGGAATATTACCTAATTAGTTAAGTAATTATTACATAAGATCAAAATCTCCACCCCACCCCCCACGTGGCAGCAAGCCCCTAAATCAAACAAATGACTCTTAGTCATTGTTGATTAGGTGGCAACTTAGTATGATAGTTAAAACGCATTTCATTTCTAAAGTTTTGAATACAAGAACACTACAGCAAACGTCGGCAATTCCTAAGCTTTCAACAAAAATTTCTTGCAACAATTCCTATAAGCTTTCAACATCAAACGTTAACAATTCCTACAAAATAACACTATAATCAGAGGTTGAGAACGTTGGCCATTCTTATACGTTTTCAGCTTTTCTTTTTCAAACACTAGAATCAGATTCTAAATGTCACATTAAGCAACGTGATTCCTACAAGTTTCAACAATTCCAACGAGAATTATTTACATATTAGCAACGTAAGATTTTGCGATTTTAAGGGAGTACGGTGCTACCTTTTCCAAGAATATCATACGAAATTTTTCCCTACTCCAGGTATGTTAAGGCTAAGCTCTTTTTTCAGTTTGGCATGATCTTGTAATTACACGAGTTTGATAACGAGGCATAAAGAAAAATTCATATCCCGGAATTTACGTATATTTTACTAGTTTTGTAAGTTACAATATTATATTTATCGGGACTTCATATTCATTTGAGTTTTTCCTTTTTTCAGTCAAGAGAGCACATAGTTTATATATATATATATATATATATATATATATATATATATATATATATATATATATATATATATATATATATATATATATAGTATTACAGTATTTTCATTACCATCGAGCTATAATCAATAGACAGGCCCCTATTGGGCAACCTCTAATCAGATGGTAAGTTATATACCGAGCCAACTGTGGCTGAGCGCCTATGAGTAAGCCCAGTTGGCAGAGATACAGAGCCTAGTATGGCCGAGCGCCTATGAGCGAGCCCACTACGACAGAGAAGTTATATATATATATATATATATATATATATATATATATATATATATATATATATATACTGAGCCTTATAGGGCCAGACAGCTATTTTACTTACTATATTGGGAGAGTTGAGTCAGTATCAACAGGTGAGCATATCTTTAGATTATCTTTTGACTCCCAGTTACTTTCAGTTATTATTATTATTAATTCAGTTTCAGCTTTCAGTTATATTATTGTCTTGCATACTCGGTACATTATTTCGTACTGACATCCCTTTCTTTGGGGACGCTGCATTTCATGCGTGCAGGTTCAGATAGACAGACGGGTAGACCTCCTCAGTAGGTGTTGCCCGAGTTCAGATTTATCGGTAAGCTCTCCGTCCTTCAAAGTTGCCGGGTCTAGAAGTTTTGTGTATATATGTAGATAAGTTATGGGTAAGTCGGGGCCCTTTTCCGATCACAGTACATCTATCAGTAGAGGCTTGTAGATATATCATGTGAGTTAGTGAAGTATGTTGGGCTTGTAGGCCCTGTACGTATATTTTGTTGGCTTGTCAGTTGTAGTAATTATGACGGCCTTGACGGCCCAACTTTATGTTGACATTTAGACAGCGTTAGTCTCTATTCAGTTTTATATTTTTCATTGCACATTATCTTGTAATGTGGCCCATGGCCAAAGTATGACATTACATGTTCAGAGTCTCTTAGTCGCAAGTGGTACGCAAGAATAGGTGAGGCACTGAGTGTCGGTCGCCCCGGGCTCGGGGCGTGACATTTATGCACTTATTAAAGTTTGATGAGCTGTTAGCACGTAGGGGTGCCCCTCTGAATTTTTCATAAGAGTTTGATATTTCGTTAAAATCGCCACATAATAGCCATGTACTATTATAGTTGGCATGAACAGTTTCTAAATTTTTCCAAAGAAGTTGACGATATGAATAGATGTTATTAGCATATATTAAGGAAAAAAACCAAGGTGGTGCTTTATTTTCCTGGATGGAGGCATGCATTTCCTGGCTTGTAACAGTGACTAGGTTGACCATCAGTTCATTAGCATGCCAAAGTAATAAGATTCTACCCGATTGACCATGTGCAGCAACTTGGATGAAATCAGTGTAGTTGAACTCGTTGAGGAGATCAGCATGCTCTTCCATTTTGGTCTCCGTCAGGCATAAAATTGAAGGGTTGTTCCAAGTGATGAGAAAGCGCAGGTTCCGGTAGAAGTCTTGATTGCTTTCTCCTCGACAGTTCCAAAGCATAATCTTCATGAGACCTTCAAGGTGTGTGTGGCTTCCTCCTGGAGCCGTTGAAAGTTCCAAATGCATCAGGAGATGTGGTGGAATGTATGGTGCAGCAGGCAATAAATTGTCGTTGAGTGTTGGAATCATAAGTATCACATACTTCTCCTCCATGGAGAAGGGGTTGAGACGTATATTCAGTGAAGTTTTCTGCACTGCTGGAGGGATTAAAATTAGGTAATTTTTCGATGTTTTCTGACATGGAGATCGTCAGGAAGTCGCTCAGCACCATTGATTCCATGAAAGTCTCTGGTCGGTCATTGTCTTCTTCTACCTGTTGTGGCACTTCCGGCGGTATAGTAGGTGGTGGTGGAGTACGTTGCGGCATTTCCATCACTTCCTGATGTGCTGGAGCTGCACTACAAAAAATCTGCTAAAAACCGACCAACTATTTCCGACCAACTTAGTCGGTCAAAAAAAGCGACCAAAAACCGTCCGGGTTGGACGGAAACTAGGGGAAAAAAAATTATATTTTTTTTAAACTAAATACCGACCAACGTTGGTCGGTAAATTGGTCAACGAATTGACCCAGCTGGTCAGACAAGAAAATTTTGGATTACCGACCAACGTTGGTCGGTAATCTGGATCCAATTTTTTAAATTTTAATAATTATTTTATTATTTAAAATATTTTATAATATTTAAGAATTTATATTTAAAATTACCGACCAACGTTAGTCGGTTAATGTAAGGGAAGCATTTACCGACCAACTTTGGTCGGTAATTGTTATTTTCTGCAAAATAACCGACCAAAGTTGGTCGGTTATTACGTCAATATTGATCAAACTTTCGAATTACTTTTATATTTACTATCTAAATAATATAAATGTAATTCGTTAACACTTTTGTAATACAAATAATGAATACACTACCATATACTATGTATAACATGCTATTTGTAAATTGATTCATCGACTTATAACTTACTTCGATGCATCGATGAATATTAAAAACAAAACGTTTGACCTATATCGATTAATAGTAAAAACAAAACGTCTCGACTTATATCGATTAATCTAGCTATGCCATGCATTATTAGTGATGAATGAATGAAAAATAAAAGAATTAATACTAAACATCTTTGACATATATATATATATATATATATATATATGTATATATATGGATCACAAATTAAATAAACGAAAGAAGCTATTAGTATTAAGTAAACGAGTTAAATTAATAGGTCAAACATGGTCAAACTTTAACAAGCTATATATATACACACTAACATATACTATAACAAGCTATATATATAGTTAAAGTATTACAGTGAAGTGTGTTTGTGTGTGTGTATATATATATATATATATATATATATATATAAGAACACGAAGCGCTAGGACCACAAGGTCGGGTTCTTTTAGGGATAGACTTGGGAAAATACTAATTAGTATATATACTTTATCATCAAATATATCTATTTGTAAATTGATTCATCGACTTATAACTTACTTAGATGTATCGATGAATATTAATCGATGATTCATCAAAACGTCTCGACCTATATATCGATTAATCTATGTCATGCATTATTAGTGATGAACGAATGAAAAAAGAAGTTATTAGCATCAATTACAATATAGTGTATGTGTGTGTGTGAGAAATTACTCACATACTTAATTATAACTTAGAAAATTTACTTAGATAGATGCTATTATAATTTATTAAAATTAAATAGTTAATATAATTATTTATAAAGATTATGCTTATAGTTTATAATTATTTATAATAATTGCATAGTTAAATAAAATAAATGCTTGTAGTTTATAATATTTTTTTATAGTTTATAATATTTTAAGAAAAAAACACAAAAAAAAAGAATTTAATTTTTTTTTAAAAAAAAACGACCAAAGTTAGTCGGTTTTTGGTCAAACGGTCAACACTTAATGTAGCGACCAAAATTACCGACCAACTTTGGTCGGTAATTCTCAAATCAGAGAATTGAAAAACGGGGGAAACCCCCATTTCTCTGAAATTTTTTCCCCTCTCTTCACTCAAAACCTTCCCCTCTCCTTCTCTATTTTCCTCACATTCCCCACCCCGCGTTGCCACCGCCCAGCCCTCGCCCTCGCCGCGCCGTCGCCGTCGCCGCTGCCACTGCCGCCCCTCTCCTTCTCCATCTCCTAAAAATTCTAGGTTTGAATTACAACCCATTTATTTATTATTTCTAGGTTTTGTTAATTAGTTATGAATTAGTTTCAATTGATTAGTGTTTCAATTATTTGAACATTGTATTTTATTGAGGATTAGGGTTTAGGTCCTTTTTTAATTAGTTTTATTAACTAATTAGTTTTGTTAATTAGTCAATTAGTTATGAATTAGTTTAGTTTAGGGTATGGGTTGAATTTCTTTAGTTTAGTTAGTTTATATTTAAACTCGTAGGATATGAATTGAAATTTTAGTTTTTAGGATTTGTTCTTGTGAATTGAACTTTTAGGATATGAATTGAACTTTTAAGATATGAATTGGACCTTTTGGATATGAATTGAACTTTTAGGATATAAATTGGTGTAATTAGGAAAAAATAATTATCTTGAATTAACTAAAAAAGATATAATTAATTTATAATTATAGAATAAATTAATTTGTTCTTGTGAATCGAACTTTTAGGGTATGGGTTGAATTTCTTTAGTTTAGTTAGTTTATGTTTAAACTCGTAGGATATGAATTGAAATTTTATTTTTTAGGATTTGTTCTTGTGAATTGAACTTTTAGGATATGAATTGAACTTTTAAGATATGAATTGGACCTTTTGGATATGAATTGAACTTTTAGGATATAAATTGGTGTAATTAGAAAAAAATAATTATCTTGAATTAACTAAAAAGATATAATTAATTTATAATTGTAGAATAAATTAATTTTTTCTTGTGAATCGAACTTTTAGGGTATGGGTTGAATTTCTTTAGTTTAGTTAGTTTATGTTTAAACTCATAGGATATGAATTGAAATTTTAGTTTTTAGGATTTGTTCTTGTGAATTGAACTTTTAGGATATGAATTGAACTTTTAAGATATGAATTGGACCTTTTGGATATGAATTGAACTTTTAGGATATAAATTGGTGTAATTAGGAAAAATAATTATCTTGAATTAACTAAAAAAGATATAATTAATTTATAATTTGTAGAATAAATTAATTTGTTCTTGTGAATCGAACTTTTAGGGTATGGGTTGAATTTCTTTAGTTTAGTTAGTTTATGTTTAAACTCGTAGGATATGAATTGAAATTTTAGTTTTTAGGATTTGTTCTTGTAAATTGAACTTTTAGGATATGAATTGAACTTTTAAGATATGAATTGGACCTTTTGGATATGAATTGAACTTTTAGGATATAAATTGGTGTAATTAGGAAAAAATAATTATCTTGAATTAACTAAAAAAGATATAATTAATTTATAATTGTAGAATAAATTAATTTGTTCTTGTGAATCGAACTTTTAGGGTATGGGTTGAATTTCTTTAGTTTAGTTAGTTTATGTTTAAACTCGTAGGATATGAATTGAAATTTTAGTTTTTAGGATTTGTTCTTGTGAATTGAACTTTTAGGATATGAATTGAACTTTTAAGATATGAATTGGACCTTTTGGATATGAATTGAACTTTTAGGATATAAATTGGTGTAATTAGAAAAAAATAATTATCTTGAATTAACTAAAAAAGATATAATTAATTTATAATTGTAGAATAAATTAATTTGTTCTTGTGAATCGAACTTTTAGGGTATGGGTTGAATTTCTTTAGTTTAGTTAGTTTATGTTTAAACTCGTAGGATATGAATTGAAATTTTAGTTTTTAGGATTTGTTCTTGTGAATTGAACTTTTAGGATATGAATTGAACTTTTAAGATATGAATTGGACCTTTTGGATATGAATTGAAATTTTAGGATATAAATTGGTGTAATTAGGAAAAAATAATTATCTTGAATTAACTAAAAAAGATATAATTAATTTATAATTGTAGAATAAAATAATTTATTCTTGTTTTATTTGTATAGATGGAACATCGTACTTGGATGTACAATAGAAATTATCCTAATCGGCGGGGATTGCGGGAGGATTTTGTAGAAGGGGTTGATGACTTTATTAGACATGCAATGTCACTTCCACCATACCAAAGTGAAGGAGTAATTAGGTGCCCTTGTGTCAGGTGCGATTGTATGAAGTTTAAAAAATCGGAGGAAGTTAAGCTTCATCTTTATAGGAAGGGGTTTATAGAGAATTACTTTGTGTGGACTAATCATGGAGAGATCGATGGTAGCCGTGGGATATTTCATAACATGGTTGTTGGTGAAAGTAGTAGGTCGATGGAGAATACAAATCTTGATTCTAGAATTCAGGATATGGTTGCGGATGCTTTTCGGGGTGAGCCCAATGAAAATGTTGAACAAACTCCTAATGATGACGCAAAACGTTTTTATGAACAGTTAGAGGAAGCTAGTCGTCCACTACGTGAAGGAAGTCCGCACTCTGAGCTGTCTGTTGCAGTTAGATTACTAAGTATCAAATCTAATTGGAATATTTCTCAAGCAGCCATGGACTGTTTCATTGACCTTATGAGTGAACTAGTTGACCCTAATATCAACTTACCTGGTGATTTCTATAAGGCGAAGAGATTGGTTTCTAAGTTAGGACTTTCGTCAATGAGAATTGATTGTTGTGAAGATGGTTGCATGTTATATTATAAAGATGATGCAACTTTAGACAGTTGTAAATTTTGCGAAAAGCCTCGTTTCAAGAGGCTTTCCAGCGGGAATATGGTCGCTGTCAAGGCGATGCATTATTTACCTCTTATACCTAGGTTAAAGAGGTTATATGCGTCGATGAGTTCTGCTCCTCATATGAGATGGCACTTTGAAAATAGAAGACCACCTGGTGTTATGTGTCATCCTTCAGATGGAGAAGCTTGGAAGCACTTTGATAGGACATATCCAGATTTTGCTAGTGAACCAAGGAACATTCGGTTAGGTCTGTGTGCGGATGGCTTCACGCCTTTTTCTATATCTGCGACACCATATTCATGTTGGCCTGTCTTTCTTACACCTTATAATCTACCACCTGAGTTGTGTATGACTAGTCCATATATATTCTTAAATTGTATTATCTCCGGTCCACGTAATCCGAAAAGTTTGATTGATGTATATTTGTAACCTTTGATTGATGAGATAAAATAATTGTGGTATGATGGTGTTGAAACATATGACATATCAACCAAGCAGAATTTTAATTTGCATGCTAATTTAATATGGACTATTAATGATTTTTCTGCGTATGGAATGTTGTCTGGGTGGATGACTGCTGGGAAGCTAGCTTGTCCTTACTGCATGGAAAATAGTAAAGCGTTCACTTTGAAACATGGCCGAAAGCAATCATGGTTTGATTGTCACCGTCAATTCTTGCCTGATGATCATGAGTTTAGAAGGATGAAAAATGCATTCAAAAAGAATAAAGTGGAATATGATTCTCCACCTCCGATACTTTCAGGTGAGGAAATTTGGGAGAGGGTCCAGAACTTCAGTAAAGTTACTGAGGCTCCACCTTATAGATTCCCCGGATATGGTGTTAATCATAATTGGACGAAACAGAGTATATTTTGGGAGTTGCCTTATTGGAAGGATAATCTTCTCCGACACAACCTTGATGTCATGCATATTGAGAAGAATTATTTTGATAATTTGTTCAACACAGTGATGGATGTTAAAGGTAAGACAAAAGATAACCCGAAGGCTAGAATGGACTTACAAGAATATTGCAGGCGGCCTGAATTATACTTGCAGACAGCAAACAATGGTAAGGTGTTCAAGCCCAAAGCAAGTTACACATTCACTTTGGAGGAAAGACGACAAATTTGTGATTGGGTTATAAAATTGAAGATGCTTGAGGGTTATGCGTCGAATCTTGGAAAAAAAGTAGATATGGAGGTAGGGAAGTTAAGCCATTTGAAAAGTCATGACTGCCATGTTTTCATGGAGACCTTAGTGCCTATTGCATTTTGTGGTTTGCTTGAAAGAATCTGGAAACCCATCACAGAGATTAGTTTGTTTTTCAAAGACTTGTGTTCTACCACATTAAGGGAAGAAAACCTACTTCGGATGGACCAGAACATCCGTGTAATTTCTAGTAAGATGGAAAAAATATTCCCATGTGGTTTCTTTGATGTGATGGAACACCTTCCAATACACCTTGTACACGAGGCACGACTTGGAGGGCCTGTTCAATGCAGATGGATGTATCCCTTTGAGAGGTAATATTATAAGTTTGATGTACTATTCTATTTTATTTGAATGTTATTGGCTAACATGAGATTATGTAGGACAATTGGCAAATGCAAACAATTTGTTAAGCAGAGGAATAAGATTGAAGGATCTATATGCGAAGCCTATCTTGCAAAGGAAACTGCACATTTTTGTTCTTATTATTTTGAGAGTAACGTGCCATGTTCTAGGAATAGGCCCAATAGGCACACGGTCGAATGTGTGAATGATCCATTATATCCACCAATGTCCATATTCAATCAACCAGGCCGATGTTCTAAGGATGTTAGAAAGAGAAGTTTGAGTGATATGGAGTACAAGTCAGCTACACTTCATGTGTTGCTAAATTGTCCCGAAGTTGTACCATTTCTCAAGTAAGTATTGATTTATTAGTTATCAAAATGTAAAATTTACTGTGACTACATATTGATGCAACTACTAAAAATATTTGATATGTCACAGTCACTTCGTGGGTCAATTTGGCTATGATGCTGTATATACGAGATTTGATACGTGGTTCAAACAGTTTGTAAGTGTTGTTGTTGTTGTTGCTGTTGTTGTTGTTGTGCTGTTGTTGTTGTTGTATTGTTGTTGTTGTGTTGTTGTTGTTGTTGTTGTTGTTATGTTGTTGTTGTTGTATTGTTGTATTGACATGCTGGCAGGTGGTGTAGCTGCCAAAACAGGTATTTTATGCCAAAATTAAACCCAAAAAAACCGACCAAAGTTGGTCGGTTTTTAATAAAAAAATAAATTATTCCAAAATACCTACCAACGTTGGTCGGTTAATGAACATTGAATTCCCAGAATTCAACATTACCGACCAACTTTGGTCGGTATTTTGCTTTCATTGTTGAGATTACCGACCATAGTTGGTCGGTAATGTTTAATTTTAATTATTTTTAAAAAATATATATTTTTAATTACCGACCAAAGTTGGTCGGTTTTTTTAATTTTAATAATTAATAAAAAAATATAATTTAGTTAAACCAACTAACTTTGGTCGGTAAAATTAAATTAACAAAATATGTTTCCGACCAAAGTTGGTCGGTAAGTAATTAAACTTGTCAGATGGTCATTTTAATATACCGACCAAAGTTGGTCGGTAATTTCCGACCAACTTTGGTCGGTAAGCCATTCCGACCATCAAAACACCGTCCACACCGTAATGGTCGCGTTTTGGTCGGTAATTTGTCATAACCGACCAACGTTGATCGATTTTTTTGATCGGTTTTTAGCGAATTTCTAGTAGTGATGGTTGTTGATGTTGAGGAAACTCCTCTATTGGTTGTGGTACAAACCATGGCCAGTAATTGGTCTGTTGGGGTATACCCCAATAAATTGGTTGATGGAGTAGTTGACTTTGCCATTGTTGGTATTGAGTGATGTGTTGTTTTAGTTTAAGGATGGTAATGTCTTGTTGGTGGATCAAATTCATTACTTGGTCCTGGTGCTCGGGGGTTGTGATGTCCTCTTGCAATGATAGAGCCATCTCCTCCGTATTTTCCAGTAGTATTGTGACATGGCGTTGGAGTAACTAAAGATCCACGTGTGGCTAGGAGTATAGTGGTATGGGTGTTGGTAAGTGAGCATGTAGTTGTTGTTGGAGTTGGTAGTGCATGGGTGGCTGTATGGTCCTCTGTGGAAAGTGTTGTGGTTGGTGAGAAAAGAGAATTTGTGGAGGTAGTTGTTGATGGTAATGATTGATGTGGACGTTGTTTAGGTAGCGTCGTTGTCTGTTGTAGTGGTGATGGTTCCTTGGGTAGTGGTGGCGATACATGGTTGGGAGTGGTGGTAGTATGAGTTTGAGTTGGCGTAAAAACGTTGTGCATTGGAATGGTATTTGGAGGCATTTGCAGTGGATGCAAGGTTGTTGTCGAGTTTTGCAGGTGGTGGAGTGTATGTTGGTATGTCATCAGTCGTAGGTGTTGATGTCATAGGTGTTGATAATGGTGTAGTGTTGTGGGAATGTATAGGTTGTTGTTGTGGAAGATGATAGATGTGTGCTGGATTTGGTGTTATAGGGGTGGTCCTTAGGTGGTTGTGGAGGATATGGGGTGTTGTAGAAGATGTGTCAGCATATGTGAAGTCTGTAGTAGTAGGTAGATCAGTTGGAGTAGTATCATGATGACAATATAGGTGGAATGATGGAGTATATGTGTTTTTATTTTTTGGCAGGCGCTTGGTTAGTGATTTTCGTATTAGGGGATGTAAAGGCGGTGAGCGTTTAATGTTTGATGTGTCAAGGCATTCTACTGTGTGCGCGCGCGCTGGTGTTGGCAGGGGAGATGATATTGGAGTGATAGGTGTTAAGGTAGGTGTAATGAATTGATGAGTAGGAGGTGTAAGGTTGGCATGCAATGTGTTTGTGGTTGTGGGGGATGGGTCTGGTTGTGTCTTGGAACTTGGAAAGACAAATCAATTAGTGAGAGGAATATTGTTGAGTGTAGTGTCAGTCTTGAGGGTCCCATTAGAGTTCCTAGTTTTAGGAAAAGCTGTATTGGGAGGGGGTGTCATGCTTGTTGGTGAGTTGGCACTTGGCAATAGTAGTTTTATTGTTTAGGAAATTTTTATTGGATTTAGGATATGTCACGGTTTTCCATGGGCTTGGGGGTTCTGTATCACACGGAGTATGGGTGGGAGTGTTATGGGTTTGTGACGAAGTAGAAACGATATTATTTTTAGGGCAGTAATGGAGTGTGTGACCTAAACATCCACATTGGGTGCAAAGGATGGAAGAATCTTCATAGTGAATGAGTTGGGTATATATACCAAGCAGTATTTCAGTAGGTAAGGGTTTTCCTAAGGCAGCCAGTATTCAAAGTCTTGCATAGCAACCTCTAGAGGTGTGTGACGAGTTAAAAACACAACACAAAATTAGGCTCGTTAGTCGAATATAGTATAAAAAATATCGTATTTACAGGGATTGGATTTAAACAGTTCGTAGCTTCTAGTTTTAATTACTATCCAAGATGATCAATAATTTAGTGTTGTGTGATTTAAAACTAAAATTTACTAAAAGTCTAAACTATTGGCTAATGACAATAGCAACAAGAATAAGCAAGAAGATATCAAAGGGAGAAAATAGAGGTTGATTGGATAGGTATAAGATACTTGTTTGGGGAATTAACTCTAGTTACTTCACTTCTATGGTTCAAGTGAGTGTCTCGAATTCACTCTATTATGTTCAAATATTCAATAGAAACTCCTCTCTCGATTAAGTCTCAACCTTATGATATGAACTAAGTTAAGCTCAGTGAAGATATGCAAGAATTCATAGTGGATTGATCCTTAGGAGAACCTCTTTCGACTATCCTCCTAACTAGGTCAAAACATTAATTCAACTAGCCTCTTTCGATTATTAACAAGAATCAATGAATTCAACTAATAAGATAGTGCAAAACATCACAAATTATGCCTCTTTCGATTATATAAACAAGTGGATATATATATACAACAATAAAAATATCCAAAACGCTTCAATACATAAAACTAGAGTTAATATCCACAAACAATTCTCAAAACACCAAATCCATCAATCCCTAAGGAAGAATTACTCCATGGATATGAAGAAATTCATCACAATTAAGTTTAAGTCAAAGGAAAACATAAAACTACCAAACCCTTATCTTGAGTGAGGATGAATGGTGAAATCCGTGTGCTCTTGCTTCTCCCTCTTCTCCTTAGCTTCCTTAGGTCTTAGATGTGTCAAAAGTCCTTAAAATACCATTTTTCTATGTATATATACCAAGTAGGGTCGGGCCCAAATAAATACACCTCCTACGCGAAAAAAGGACACTTTTCCTGAGTTGGACGTGCGCGGTCGCGCACCTGAAAGTGTGCCCGCGCACTTTTCACACCGTTCTGCCCCATATGCGCAGTCAGTGCACGGCCGCGCACTTTTCACAAAATTTTCACCCTCTTTTGTTTGGAATTTGAAAAAATGTAAAACATGAAAGTTGTATTCCTTTGAATTAAATTTCCAACAATATATTGTGGAGCCCAAAAAGAGTTTCGAGCGAAAAGTTATGTGTATTTTACTAGACATTGTGCAGTATGCCTGCTCGATTGTTCGTTCGTTCTAAACTATCATCCGTTGATCCCCGAACACGATGCCGGCTTAATTCCTTTGGCTTTTACTCAGACTTCAAAGCTCCAAATCACTTAAATTTATTCCATAATATCTACATAGCTCGAAATCACTCCTGTAAGGTATAAAATACGCAATTAATGCAAAATACTAGCGATTAAAGCTCAAACTCAACTAAAGTGCAGTAAATTGAATTGTAATAATCGACTAAAGCAGGAGATTATAGCCTACCATCAACACCCCACACTTAAATCATTGCTCGTCCTCGAGCAATCAAACCACACTTTATATAGACACAACCTTACTAAGCAACTCTCCTAACTTATCACACCAAGAATATTTAAAATAGACTAAGCACAATAGTATAACATCTTCACCTCAAGATTTGACTTGCAAGCACCACGCATTATTCACAACTTACTCACTTACTCTAATATAAAGATCAAGTATTACCTTTCCTTCATGAATCAAGTGCCCTCACACAACAAAAGAGAGTAGTTTCACAAACAATAAAATTCAAGAACAATGAGGAACTCAAGATAGAAAGAATTCACTCACTCTCAGAAACGACATTCATGTGCCATAAAAGATGCACCATGGGCTTGCCCGTAGTGTACTACTCTACTAATTGAGCTCATTTAGTCAAGGATCAAGTAGGACTTTTAACTGGTTGTAACGTAGGCTGCGGGACGGGTAGGATACAATTAGATATAAGAGTGACTACACCTCCCTAAGCACTTTAATGCATACACTTTAACATTCAAAACCCCATACTTATGTCAAATCATACTCCACCTTGACATCAACATGTATTAACTCCCCAATTTATTTAAGCACCATTACATCAAGAGTTACCACTTATCAATGAATCTCGTTCACAACAATACAACTATTATTTTTTCAATTCAAGTGGCTCTTATTTTTTTCAATTCGTTGCACCTTTCTCCTTATTTCAATAGTTCCACTCAAAAGCCAAACCAACCACCCCACACTTCAACTTTTACAAAGTTCATAATAATTTCAAGTGCGCAAGAGAGGTAATTGGTTCAAATAGATGATCAATTCAAATAATTGGATAAGGCTTGTAATGTGATTGCCAAAGAAATAGGATTACATGCTCAATGGGGTTAACTACGATTACATAACAATTTGGTGGGTAAACACATATATCTGGCTCAACAAAGAAATGCCTATATCACTTCCAAGACTGAATAAAACTACTATTTCTCTTTGCAAAGACACGGGGCAAGTTCTACACATCAAATGCAATGCACAGAATAACAAAAAACTCTCACACACACATGGCACATGACTCACTTAGGATTGGCCTCATCAAGACACTTTAGTCAAAGCAATTAAGCAAAGTTAAGATCATACAAATTAAGGCACTTATCCAAGAGTCAAAAACTGAGCCTAAACATCACAACTAAAGAACTTACTATTCTCAAAGCATAACAAAGTCAAGAGACATTGCTTTCAATTCAAAAATAAAAACTAACTACACTCGGTTCAAACAAAACCCTTGAAAAAGAACCGTGGTACAAAGAAAAATCAAGGGGGAATTGATACACTACCTACAAAAGAAAATCTTTTTGTCTTTTTCTTTCAACTTAATTCTCTTAAGAAACCCGTCGAATGATATCCATCGTTGAGAAAATTCGAATTTTTTTCAATTTTTATGGATTTGTTTTTTCAATAATTTTCTATCAAACTACTGCTAACCAAAAGAAACTAACCAAATTAATATACATACATTTCCCCATGACACACAATTAAAAAGTATAAGGTAAAGAAAACTTCCCTAAATTTTCTTTTTTTCCGAGAACTTATGAACTCCACCCCTAATTCTAATTTCATTCCTCATTTTCGTGCCTTGGGATTCTTTATGAAGCTCATTAATCCCAATTCTTCTAAGGATACATGCAAGACCCGCTCTTTTCTTTCTTTCTTGTCCGCATCTTGAGCGGTGAATTGCTCATTCATGATGATCTTTAACTTGTTTCTGCATTCTTTCACAGGATCAATCCATACATATTCCTGTAAATTTTCAAAAATAAAACCCACATGATCAAGGTTAGAATAAGAAAACAAAGAAGAAAGGTCAAGTGAATATTCCTCTGGTATGTCCAAGACTATTTATTTCTCATTCTCTTCTACCAAATATTGCCAATGTTGAAAGGTGGATGGGGGTTTGAACTCTTCTTTCGTTGCTTCACACTCAACCATAGCCTTATTTTCAATCACCTCAATTGAATCAGAGTCATCTTGAACAGTGAAAATCTCTCTCTGTGGATGCTCATCCTCTTGGGTAGGCTCATTCTCACAGGGTATCTCCTCCATATATTCACCATCACAAAGCAATGAGCTTTCTGAAAGTGCACTTATTATTTGACTTTCTTGCATTGTTAGGTTGTTCATGGCTTCATCATCTTGTGTAAATCTCTCTACCGGCTTATTTATGAACTTATACACAAACTCTTCCAAGCTACCATTCTTCCCTTGAGGTGGTTGTCTCAATTCGCTTCCATTCTAGTTATAATAAGGATATTCATCCCAACCAGAGTCAAGATTGTGCCCATATTAATCCTCATACCTGTCTGGACTAGAAACAGAGTACGACTGTTCAAAATACGAACCATAGGAGAAATACATACCTGCTTGACAGTCAACCCATAGATGATTTTCACCGCATTAAAAACACATAGCAGACCGCTGATAATATTCAACTGCTAACTCTTCAACCGTTTTCTTAGGCTGGTTGTACTCCATCTTCACAATATTTAGAGTTCAATATCTACAGTATCTTCTCCAACTTTTTAGGTTCTACAAAACAAATCTTGAAAAGAAGTTAACTAATAAAGAAAATAAAATAGAAATAAAAAGAGAAAAGAAAAACTAAAACCTAATTCCTAAATTAGCACTACAAACTATTTCAAACACTGTTGATTGCCAATCCCCGGCCACGGCGCTAAAATTTAACGAGCTAAAAATACAATACAAAATTATGCTCGCTAGTAGAATATAGTATAGAAAATATCGTATGCACATGGATTGGATTTAAACAGTGTTTTCATAGCTTCTAGTTTTAATTTCTATCCAAGATGATCAACAATTTAGAGTTGTGTGATTTAAAACTAAAATTTACTAAAAGTCTAAACTATTGGATAATGATAATTACAACAAGAGTAAGCAAGAAGATATCAAAGAGAGAAAATAGAGGTTGATTGGATAGGTGTAAGATACTTGTTTGGGGAATTAACTCTAGTTACTTCACTTCTATGGTTCAAGTGAGTCTCTCGAATTCACTCTATTATGTTCAAACATTCAGTAGAAATTCCTCTCTCGATTAAGTCTCAACCTTATGATATGAACTAAGTTAAGCTCGTTGAAGATATGAAAGAATTCGTAGTGGATTGATCCTTAGGAGAACCTCTTTCGATTATCCTCCTAACTAGGTCTAAACATTAATTCAACTAGCATCTTTTGATTATTAACAAGAATTAATGAATTCAACCAATAAGATAATGTAAAACATTACAAATTATGCCTCTTTTGATTATATAAACAAATAAGATAATGCAAAATATCATAAATTATGCCTCTTTCTATTACATAAACAAGTGAATATATATGCAACAATAAAAATACCCAAAATACTTCAATACATAAAACTAGAGTTAATATCCACAAACAATTCTCAAAACACCAAATCCATCAATTTCTAAGGAAGAATTACTCCATGGATATGAAAAAATTCATCACAATTAAGTTTAAGTCAAAGGAAAACATAAAACATCCAAACCCTTGTCTTGAGTGAGGATGAATGGTGAAATCCTTGTGCTCTTGCTTCTCCCTCTTCTCCTTAGCTTCCTTAGGTCTTAGATGTGTCAAAAGTCTTCAAAATACTATTTTTCTATGTATATATACCAAGTAGGGTCGGGCCCAAACAAATACAATTTCTCCTACGCGAAAAAGAATATTTTTCCGGAGTTGGACGTGTGCGGCCGCGCAACTGGAAGTGTGCCTGCCCACTTTTCACACTGTTCTGCCCCATATGCGCGGCCGTACACTTTCTGCAAACTATTCACCCTATTCTGTTGCGAATTAGAAAAACTGTAAAATATGAAAGTTGTAGCCCTTTGAATTAGCTTTCCAACAATATATTGCGGAGTCCTAACAGAATTCTGAGCGAAAGGTTATGTGCAGTTTACTAGATACCGTGCAGTATGCCTACTCGATTATTCGTTCGTTCTAAACTATCATCCGTTGATCCCCGAACACGATCCCGGCTTAATTCCTTGGACTTTTACTCAGGCTTCAAAGTTTCAAATCACTTTAATTCATTCCATAACATATACATAGCTCGGAATCACTCCTACAAGGCATAAAACACACAATTAGTGCAAAACACTAGCGATTAAAACTCAAACTCAACTAAATTGTAGTAAATTGGAATGTAATAATCGACTAAATCATGAGATTATAGCCTACCATCAGTATCCGTTGTACATGTGTCTACCTTAATGAGTGTATCAATGAACGCCGCTATTTTATGGAGTATTTGTAGGTCATAGTATTATGTTGTTAGTTCTTCTAGACAGATCCATACTGTAGAATAGTTTGTGTGAGCCAAAGTTGGGTTGAACTTTGGTTCCCATTGACGGATAGTGAGGTATTGGGATCCAATAAACTAAGGGCCTTGCTGTAGTATTTTATTAAAATTTTCAGAATGCTGAAATTTAATTAGGTATACCCTAGATCAATTAGTTGGAGTGTTTCAGTTGGTTGCCAAACCGTGTGTAATTTGGCTTTAAGGTGTTTGTAGGACATTTTATTTCCTAGTAGTTTAATAATAATGGTTTGATGCCAAGGGCGGTAGAGTCAATTTTTAGCATCTAAGGATATAGGGACGAAAGACGGATGGGGGGATGGATTAGTGTTCTCGTCGTCTAAGGTTAATTTGTTTAGGAAATCTGTTTCAAGATTTGGTTTGTTGTGTTGTTCAATTCAAAAGCCTGGATAAGAATTGAGTTCATTTTTCCTAAAAGTATAAATAGAGAGAAGTTTATAGAAGGTTATTGTTGTTGTTGTTGTTATTATTATTAATAATGTTATTGTTGTTGTTATTGTTATTATACATAACAAAATAATACATAAATCTAAAATATAATGCATACGTAGTTATTTCAACTTTAAATTTTCATTTTCCTTTTTAATATAAAATATTAAGTTTTCTTAAATTCTTTTTATCTATTTTTATGTGTGTAATTATTTTTATAACTATCTTTATTAGATACCAGAATTTAGAGGCAAAATTTAAAAGTGATATACTTTTATCTTTCGAAAAAAGGTTTTCTCAAATCAAAATTATTTATCTTTCGTTTCAAATTCATAAGTTTCTATATTACTTTTATTTTTTATCTTTTACTAATTCGAATTCAATCTTTTTATGTTACGACTCAGAATTTCCAATCTCGAGACAGTGATGGCGCCAAACATCTACTTGCCAGGTAAGCCGATATTTTTAAACTAATTATTCAGTTTTTTTTAACAATTAACACAGAGTAATAGTATTTAACGAGAAATAAACTCAGAATTTAACACAGTGTTAATAGATGTAACGCGATGCTAACTACTCTGTGAAATCCGGAGTCACAAGTACATGAGCAACTAGAGTATAACATATATGGTCTGAAATAAAGTATAACTGTTTGAGACTAGATAAACAGTAAAATGGAGAAAGAAGGGGACTTCAGGGCTGCAGATGTCGTGCAGCTATACCTCAAGTGTCACGACCCAAATTTTTTTCCGTAGGATGTCGTGATGGTACCTAGTCTCTAAGACTAGATAAGCCTAACAAACATGCGAAAATAACTGAAATAACAAGTAAACTCTCAAATACTCAACAATTTAATAAAGAAAATTCCACAACTCAGCATATACAATTTTTCGAAAACCTGGTGATATCGACTCGCAAGATCTACAACGGTGTCATAATCATCTCTATACAACTGTATCTAATAAAAGAAGGAAGATATACAAATAGGTAGAGGGTGACTCTGAGACTTGCGGACGCTGGCAGATGTACCTTGAAATCTCCAAGTACGAACTCAACTTACTAATGCCTGGATTGGTAGGAGGTACCTGGATCTGCACAAAAGATGTGCAGAAGCAGAGCATGAGTACACCACAACGGTACCCAGTAAGTGACAAGCCTAACCTCGGTAGAGTAGTGACGAGGTCAGGTCAAGGCCCTCCTGAAATAAATAAGAGACAGAACGAGTAATTTAACAGTGCAACGATAATAACAATGGAAATGAAACAAGTAAGGAATATACTAAAATTTACTACACAGAACTAAAGCAATTAATGCATTACGGAAGAAAACAAGGAGTACGATGCCAAGGAAACAAAGCAACTAAACAAAAGTGAAGTAATAAAGAATTACCAACAAAAGTCACCACTGAGGTAATGCCTCGTAGTCTCAAATCACAAGTATAATTCACAATCTTTCCTTATATCACCGCAGAAGTCTTGCATTTAGTTTTGAAAATTATTTTTCCCGAAATAGTACCCCCACGTTTTTGCCCACCTTATCACACCGCGTGACTTCTAGTAGTTTCCCTACTAGCCACGTGTATCAAGCCCACCTTATCTCACCGCATGCATTTCAACCCCAAAACCTTATACCACCGCATGAGTATCAATATCACAACATATCACAAATCGCATATCAAGTGCCCAATATCACAACTTGCTAAGAAACCAACCACAATAGTATTTTCACAACAAGTATCTCGTGGCTACATCACAATATGCACAAGATTAACAACACTGCCAACCGGAAGTGAATAACTCAAAAAGAATAGTATTTCATAACTTAACACTTTGCCTCAATGTGAATCATGGGGTTTATAACTCAATGCCTCTATCAACAACAACATATTCCAAGAATAATAATTTCAAGTAAATAATTCAAAGATTACATAATGAATATGAAATAAAGGAAACAAGAACTTCAACTAAACATGTAGAGCAATTAACAAATAAGAGATAAGACAAGAAGAGCGTGTAAAAATACACTAATGATGATGAAGATAACATGTTAAGATAACTCAATCAAGGCATGAAAGAAATCTACATAGTTAAACCAGTAAATTTTTACATTTAGCCCGTGTACACACTTATCACCTTGCGTACGCGGATTCCACACATCACATTTATCACAAAACACCATCAATCCTAAGGAATAATTCCCACATACATAGTTAGGCAAGACACTTACCTCAAAACGCGCTAACTCAATCCACTAGTAAGCCTTCCCTTGTAAGTCAATCCATGTCCGCACCTCGGAACATGACCAAAATTAAAATATTCGAATACCCATTCGATAACGAGTCCAACCATACAAGAATTACTTAAATTCGAGCTCAAATCGCCTTTCAAATCCCCAAATTTTAGCCCAAGAAGTTTTCACAAATTTTCCCCAAATTTCCAATTCAAATCACTAATTAAATGATAAAAATAACAATGGATTCGTGTAATTTAACCAAAATCGAGTTAGAATTTCTTACCCCAATGATTTCCTTGAAAATCTCCCAAACAATCGCTACAAAACGAGCTTTCTAGGTCAAAAAATGGATTATGAAACTCAAACCCTCGGATACCCCTTTTCTGCCCAGCGATCCTCGCTTATGCGGGCATAGGGTCGCACCTGCGATGCCGCACCTGCAACGCCACACCTATGAAAAATTCATCGCAGGTGCGGTTCCAACTTAAATTCAAAGGTTCCGCTACTACAGACAATAGCTCGCACCTTCGAGCCCGCTTCTGCGGAAAAGCGACCACACATGTGGTCTTGCCCAATGCCTTCCCAATTTTTGCTTTTGCGATGTCCACCTCCGCATTTGCGAGTCCGCTTCTGCAGACAAATGACCGCACTGCGGTCCCTGCTGGGCAAGGCCACTTTATCTTCTACGGCTCAAGGGTCGCTCCTGCAGCGTTGCACCTGCGACCCAAAATGCGCATGTGCGATTGCACTAGACACAACAACCTTCAGCATTCACCCAAGGTCCAAACTTGTTACGGTTTCAATCTAAATCACACCCAGGGCCCCTGGGACCCCATCCGAGTATACCAATAAGTTCCAAAATACATAACGGACCCACTCGAGGCCAAAAATCACATCAAACAATATCGATTCTACAAATCGCAACCCAAATTCAAGCCTATGAAACTATGAACTTCCGAAATAATCTACGGACCTTCAAATCAATATCCGAACATACTCCTAAGTCCAAAATTACCATACGGAGCTATTGGAACTGTCAAAACTCCATTCCGGGGTCGTCTATACAAAATTCAAACTATAGTCAACTCTTTCAACTTAAAGCTCCAACTTAGGGACTAGGTGTCCGATTTTACTCTCAAACTAACCCGAACCAAAACCAAACACCCTAGGCAAGTCATGTAACCATAATACAACATAGAGGAGGCAACAAATAGGGGATTGGGACTAAAATACTCAAAACGATTGGTCGGGTCATTACATCCTCCCCCTCTTAAAACAAACAATCATCCTCGAACGAGTATAGAGACATACCTGAAGTGGTGAAATGATGAGGATAACGGCTACGCATATCATGCTCGGTATCCCAAGTCGCCTCCTTGCCTAGCTGACCCCTCCACTGAACCTTCACTAAAGCAATGTTCTTCGACCTCAACTTTCGGACCTGCCTGTCCAACATGGCCACCGGCTCCTCAACATAAAATAAATCCTTGTCCAACTGGACTGAGCTAAAATCCAACACATGAGACGGATCACCGTGATATTTTCGGAGCATAGAAACATAGAATACTGGATGAAGTGCATCTAGACTAGTTGGTAGTGCAAGCTTGAAGGCCACCTCTCCAATCCTCTCAAGAATCTCAAAAGGTCTCATATATTTAGGGCTCAACTTGCCCTTCTTCCCGAACCTCAAAACATCTTCATGGGAGAAACTCGGAGCAAGACCCGCTCCCCAACCACGAATGCAACATCGCGAACCTTCCGATCCACATAACTCTTATGTCTAGATTGGGTTGTGCGAAGCCGATCTTGAATTAATTTAACCTTTTCCAAAGCATCCTGAACCAAGTTTGCACCTAATAGCCTAGCCTCACCCAGCGCAAACCAACCTATCAAAGATAGACACCGCCTACCATAGAAGGCCTCATACAGAGCCATATGAATGCTCGACTAGTAACATGTAGGAAAACTCCGCAAGCGGCAAGAACTGATCCCAAAATCCCCCAAACTCCATCACACATGCACGAAGCATATGCTCTAATATATGAATAGTATGCTCGGACTGTCCGTCCGTCGGAGGGTGGAATGTTGTGCTCATCTCAACCCGCGTGCCTAACTCACGTTGTATGGCCGTCTAGAACTGTGATGTAAAATACATACCCCGTTCATAGATGATGGATACCGACACGCCATGAAGTTTGACAATCTCGCGAATATAGACTTGAGCCAGCTACTCTGATGAGTAAGTAGTCACCACTGGAATGAAATGAGCCGACTTTGTCAACCTATCCATAATCACCCACACTACGTTGAACTTCTTCTGAGTCCATGGAAGCCCAACAACAAAATTCATAGTAACCTGCTCCTATTTCCACTCTGGAATCTCTAGCCTCTAAAGCAATCCACCTGGCCGTTAATGCTCATAATTCACCTGCTGACAATTTAGGCACCGAGCTACATACTCCATTATGTCCTTCTTCATCCTC
Source organism: Nicotiana tomentosiformis (assembly GCF_000390325.3). NCBI lineage: Eukaryota > Viridiplantae > Streptophyta > Magnoliopsida > Solanales > Solanaceae > Nicotiana > Nicotiana tomentosiformis. The sequence continues at coordinate 29,521,640 of NC_090820.1, read as the reverse complement.
CTCCACCAATAGTGCTGCCTCAAGTCCTGATACATCTTAGCGGCACCCGGATGAATGAAGTACCGTGAACTATGGACTTCCTGAAGAATCAACTCACACAAACCACCTACATTGGGAACACATAGCCTGCCCTACATCTGTAACACACCGTCATCCCCAGTAGTGACCTCCTTGGCATCGCCGTGCTAAACCGTGTTCTTGAGGACAAGCAAATGGGGGTCCTCAAACTGACGCTCTCTGATACGATCATAAAGAAAAGGCCAAGAAACCACACAATCCAAAACTCGACTCGGCTCCGAAACATCCAATCTAACAAACTGGTTGGTCAAGGACTGAACATCCAAGGCTAATGGCCTCTCTGCTGCCGGTAGATATGCTAAATTGCCCAAGCTCTCCGCATTTCAACTCAAGGAATTGGCCACCACATTGTCCTTACTGGGATAATATAAGATGGCGATATCATAGTCCTTAAGCAACTCTAACAATCTCCGTTGCCACAAATTAAGACCCTTCTATTTGAACAGATGTTGTAGACTCTAGTGGTCGATATAGACCTCACAAGGGACACCGTACAAATAGTGCCGCCAAACCTTCAAGGCATGAACAATAGCTGCTAACTCAAGGTCGTGGATAGGATAGTTCTTCTCATGCACCTTCAACTGTCTAGGCACATAGGCAATCACCTAACGTCTTACATCAACACCGCGTCGAGGAAAACACGAGACGCATCACAGTACACAGTGTAAGACCCCGAATCCGTAGGCAACACCAACACTGGGGCTGTAGTCAAAGAAGTCTTGAGCTTTTGAAAGCTCTCCTCACACTCTTCAGTCCACCTGAACATAGCACCCTTCTGGGTCAATATGGTCATAGGTGCAGCAATAGATGAGAAACCCTCTATGAATCGACGGTAATATTGTGCCAAACCAAGAAAACTCCATATCTCAGTAGCGGAACGGCCTGGGCCAACTCTGCATTACTTCAATCTTCTTCGGATCTACCTTGTTTCCCTCACTCGGCACTACATGTCCCAAAAATGCCACTGAATGAAGCCATAATTCACACTTTGAAAATTTTGCATACAACTTCTTTTCTCTCAAGGTCTGGAGCACGGTCCTCAAGTGCTGCTCATGATCCTCCCAGCTCCGGGAGTACAGCAAGATGTCCTCAATAAATACAATGACGAATGAGTCAAGATAGGGCTGGAATACATTATTCATCAAGTGCATGAATGCTATTGGGGCGTTGGTCAGCCCAAATGACATCACAAGGAACTCTTAATGACCATACCGAGTCTTGAAGGCAGTCTTCGAAATATCCGGCTCCTGAATCTTCAACTGATGATAGCCTGACCGCAAATAAATCTTTGTAAATACTCTGGCACCATGTAGTTGATCAAATAGTTCATCAATTCGTGGCAATGGATACTTGTTCTTCACTGTAGCCTTGTTCAACTGTCGATAATCAATACACATGCGCACAGAACCATCCTTCATCTTTACCAACAAGGCCGGAGCACCCCAAGGTGACACACTAGGCCGAATGAAACCTTTGCCAAGCAACCCTTACAACTACTCATTTAACTTTCAGCTCTACTGGGGCCGTACGATATGGTGGAATAGAAATGGGTTGAGTTCCCCACAACAAATCAATACCAAAATCGATATCCCTATCGGGTGGTATGCTTAGAAGATCTACCGGAAATACATCTGGATAATCCCTCACTACCGGAACTGACTCAACTGTAGGAGTATCAACACTGGCATCTCTTACAAAGGCTAGATATGCCTCACACACCTTCCCAACCATCAGATGTGCCTTAAGGAAAGACACTACCCTGCGAGGAACATAATCTAAAGTAGCCTTCCAATCCAACCACGAAAAACCTGGCATAGCCAACGTCACCGTCTTGGCGTGATAATCAAGAATAGCATGATAGGGCAACAACCAGTCCATGCCCAAAATAACATCTAAATCTACCATACTGAGCAACAATAGGTTGACTCTGGTCTCAAAACCACCAAGAATAACTAAACATGGCCAATACACACGGCCAACAACAATGGAATCTCCCATAGGCATAGACACATAGACAGGAGATCTCAAAGAAGCACGGAATATACCAAAATATGGAGCAAAGTAAGTTAATACATAGGAATAAGTAGAGCCTGGATCAAATAAGACTGATGCATCTGTATGACAAACCGGAATAATACATGTGATAGCTGAGTCAGATGCAACCGTTATTGTCCTAGTTGGAAGATCATAACATCTGGCCTGGCCTACCCCTCTAGGGCGACCTCTACCCCCCCCTGACATCCACCTCCGGCTGGCTGTGTAGGTGGGGTGGAAACTAGTGCAGTAACCACGGCTTGAGAAGCCTGAGGACCCTATGGAATACGTGAGGCCTGAGTAGTCTGTGGAGGTGCACCCCTCCTGAGTCTGGGTAAGTCCCTCACCATATGACGAGTGTCACAACACTCAAAATAAGCTCTCGGAGGATGTGGTTACTGAAACTGGCTCGGGCCTGGTCGGACGGACTAACCACTGAAAGCACCCCGTACAGGAGGTGCACTACACAGTGGCGGTGCATAATGGGCAACCTAAGACCTGGGAGTGTCCGGAATATCATTGGAAGCTGGAAGTGCTGAATGAACAGGACAACTCACATAGCCTCTACCATGACGGGCTATAACTGAGGCACGGGCACCACTATATGTAACAGAATCTCGAGGCCTCTTGGCCTCCCTCTCCCCTCTCTCCAATATCCGAGAGATCTCCACAACCTCCTGGTATGGGATGTCAGTCTCTAACTCTCGAGCCATGCTGAATCTAATATCAGGGTTGAATCCTTCGATAAATCGATGAACTCGCTCTCTAATAGTGGAAACTAATGCAGGTGCATGTCTAGACAACTAGTTGAACCAGACTGCATACTCTAATACGGTCATAGCACCCTGGCGCAACTGCTCAAACTCTGTGCGCCATGCATCCCTAAGACTCTAGGGAACAAACACCCTCATGAATATCTCTGGGAACTGAGCCCAGGTGAGTGAAGCTGCCTCGGTCGGGCTACCCAACTCATATGCTCGCCACCACTGATAAGCCGCTCCCTTAAGCTGGAACGTGGTGAAAGCAACCCCACTCGACTCCATAATACCCATAGTACGGAGGATATGGTGGCACTTCTCAAGAAAACCATGTGCATCCTTTGAAGCTAAGCCGCTAAAAGTAGGAGGGCGGTACTTCTTATACCTCTCGAGCCTGAGTTGCTCCTCCTCAGAAGTTGTTTCCCTAACCTCGGGATGAACTGGGACACCCGGCTGCACTGGTATGACCTTTTGGACCTGGTCAACCAACCCGCTGCTCTGGGGTACGGGCTGCGTGAGTCTGTGCTCCTCCCCCGACCTGAGATGCCGCAGGAGCATGTGGAATCAACCCCGCCTGAGCTATAGTGCCAAACATGCTCAAAACCTGGATGGGAGTCACCTGAAGTGCAGGGGTAGTAAGAGGCATCTCAGTTGCTTGCTCTCCGACTGGAGCTACTGGTGGCTCATTTGTAGCAGCTCAGGCAGGTGCTCTGGCTACACCACGTGCCCGGCCTCTCGCGGCTCTAGCTGGGGGTGCGAGTGTCTGATCATCGGATCCAGCTATGCAAGTCCTTCCATCTGGGAGAGAAAAGAAAGACAGAGATTTAGCATTTCGAAGTCAACAAATTTGTACGATAAGGAATCAAAAAAATGAAGCTTTTCCTAACAGTTACATTGCCTCTCGAAGATAAGTAGAGACGTCTCCGTACCGATCCGCAGGACTTTACTAAACTTGCTTGTGACTCATAACACCTATGAACCTAGAGATCTGATACCAACTTGTCACGACCCCAATTTCCCTCTGCAAGATGTCATGATGGCACCTAGTCTCTAAGAATAGGTAAGCCTAACAAACATGCAGAAATAATTGAAATAACAAGTAAACTCTGAAATACTCAGCAATTTAATAAAGAAATATCCACAACTCATCATATATAATTTCCCCAAAACCTGGTAATATCGAGTCACAAGCTCTACAACGGTGTCATAATCATCCCTATACAACTGTATCTAATAAAAGAAGGAAGATATAGAAATAGGTAGAGTGTGACTCCTAGGCCTATGGACGCCGGCAGGTGTACCTTGAAGTCTCTAATTACGAACTCAACTCACTGATGCCTGGACTGGTAGGAGGTACTTGGATCTGCACAGAAGATGTGCAGAAGCGTAGCATGAGTACATCACAATGGTACCCAGTAAGTTCAAAGCCTAACCTCGATAGAGTAGCGACGAGTTCAGGTCAAGGCTCTCCTGAAATAAATAAGAGACAGAACGAGTAATTTAACAATGCAAAGATAATAACAATGGAAATGAAACAAGTAAGGAATATACTAAAATTTACTACACAGAACTAAAGCAATTAATGCATTACGGAAGAAAACAAGGAGTGTGATGCCAAGGAAACAAAGCAACTAAACACAAGTGAAGTAATAAATAATCACCAACAAAAGTCACTACCGAGGTACTGCCTCGTAGTCTCAAATCACAAGAATAATTCACAATATTTCCTTATATCACATCGGGAGCCCTGCATTTAGTTTTGAAAATTATTTTCCTCAAAATAGCACCCCCGCGTTTTAGCCAAACTTATCACACCGCGTGACTTCTAGTAGTTCCCCTACTAGTCACGCGTATCAAGCCCACCTTATCTCACCGCACGCATTTCGACCCACAAAATCTTATACCACCGCATGAGTATCAATATCACAACATATCACAAATCGCACATCAAGTGCCCAATATCAAAACTTGCCAAGAAACCAACCACAATAGTATTTTCATAACAAGTAGCCGTGGATACATCACAATATGCACCAGAGTAACAACAATGTCAACCGGAAGTGAATAACTCAATAAGAATAGTATTTTACAACTTAACACTTTTCCTCAATGTGAATCACGGCCTTTATAACTCAATGCCTCTTTCAACAACAACATATTCCAAGAATTAATAACTTCAAGTAAAGATTCAACGGTTACATAATGAATATGGAATAAAGGAAACAAGAACTTTAACTAAACATGTAGAGCAATTAACAAGTAAGAGATAAGACAAGTAAAGCATGTGAAAATAGACTAATGATGATGAAAATAATATATTAAAATAAATCAATTAAGGCATGAAAGGAATCTACATAGCTAAAATCGATAATTTTCACATTTAGCCCGTGTACAAACTCGTCACCTTGCGTACACGGCTTCCACACATCATATTTATCACAAACCAACACCAATCCTAAGGGGTAATTCCCCCATATAAAGTTAGGCAAGATACCACAAAACACGCTAATTCAATCCACTAGTAAGCCTTTCCCTCGATTATCCAACTCTGAACGACTCGAATCTAGCCAAAACAACTTCATAATATAAATATAAACTATAGAAAACTATTTCGAATAATAAAATTACGATCTTTGCAAAGAAATAAAATGTCAACTTAATAAGTCAACCCAGGCCTGCGCCTCAGAACCTAACCAAAATTATAAAATTCGTACATCCATTTGATAACGAGTCCAACCATACAAGAATTACTCAAATCGCCTTTCAAATCCCCAAATTTTAGCCTAAGAAGTTTTCACAATTTTTTCCCAAATTTCCAACTCAAATCACTAATTAAATGATGGAAATAACAATAAATTCGTGTAATTTAGCCAAAACCGAGTTAGGATTACTTACCCCAATAATTTTCTTGAAAATCTCTTGAAACATTGCCAGAAACCGAGCTCTCTAGGTCCAAAAATGGATTATGAAACTCAAACCCTCGAAGACCCCTTTTCTGCCCAGCGCTCCTCGCTTCCGCGGGCCTAGAGTCTCACCTGCGAAGCCACACCTGCGTAAAATCCATCGCAGGTGCGATTCCAACTTAAATTCAAAGGTTTCGCTTATGCGGACAATGGCTCGCACCTGCCCAATGCCTTCCCAATTTCTGCTTCTACGATGTCCACCTCTGCATATGCAAGTCCGCTTTTGCGGAAAAATGACTGCGCCTGCGGTCGTCGCTGGGCAAGGCCACTTTCACTTCTGCGGCTCAAGGTCCGCTCCTGAGGCGTCGCACCTGCGACCCAAATTGTGCAGGTGCAATTGCACCAGACATAGCAACCTTCAGCATTCACCTAAGGTCCAAACTTGTTTCGGATTCTATCCGATTCACACTTGGGGACCTCGGTGTCATGCCCCAACCTCGGGGAGCGCAACCGGTGCTAAACCGAGTGAACCCGATCGAGCAAGTCTATTAAACCTTTCCTACCCGACTCATTCATAATCCAAAAAGGGATCGCATCACCATTTGTAAAACAGGGGAGAGATTAGTTATATAAATATATAAACGTTGCTAGTTCATTTTTCCTTACATACATTATGCCATAGTTGAGTTTCCAAAATACAACTCGATCCAACGACCACCCCAACATACATTCATGACCCACATAAATGTCTACGGAGCCTCTATGGGTACAACATAGCAACATGACAATGCCGGCAACAAGGCCCCGGCTATACCTCAAAATATGAAAACTTATACAAAAGAAGGACTACATGACCCCTGGGAGGAATAGGGCTCACCAAGACTGTTGTGAGGAGAGAAATAGAGCACCACTATCTGTGATCGGCACTATCTGCGACAGAACCACCTACATCCATTCAAAGATGTAGCGCCCCTGGCAAAAGGGACGTTCGTACTGTCGAATAGTACTAGTATGAAGGGCAAATACCAATCTTAGTAGAATGAACAGTGAAACAAAGAGAAGGCAGTCATAATAATCAATAAGTACTTCACAGAAATACAAAGAAACACCAATTAAGGATCACATAGTTTTTCCATTCAATCTTTCCATCTTTTTAGGTTAACAATTTTTAGTGCCAAAGCCACAACTCACAATGCCATAGTGTTTTTACACGGAGTCCGGTCTCGGACCGACCGGTTAAGCCATCTCAAGTGAGACATATCCATATCCACAATGTAAATCAATAATTCCAACACAAATGCCACCATATGTATAGCATGACGTCCGATCTCGGCCCGATCGGCTAAGCCATGTCACTTGAGACATAACCTCTTTCAATTATTCATTCAATTCACATTTCTTTCCCATCTTTCGTTACATGGCACAAAGAGCCTCATTTATTTAGTAATTCTTGGCACTTGGGAACATTTTACAATTCAAGTCGTTTCCCTTTTTATCCGTTCAAATAACATCATCATTCATGTCGATAGGTACCATCACATAAGGTATTGCACATATAAGGGGAGGAATTTTAAAAAAATCATAATAACGTTCTCAAGTAGCACGATGACATAGTAAGCATCTAAAACAATTAGGGAACATAAATCTTTCAACCCAACACACTAAGGCAAACAAATATAGTATTATCAAGTCGGAACTTACACCAATTATTCGGACACTAGGAGTTCGATTCTAAGAAGAAGAGAGTTAGCCATACATACCTCAATTGCACTTCTTTAAACTCTACAATTATCCGGAACCCTTAGCAACCTCAATCTATTTTTGCAATATACGAATTAAACCCAAAATTAGGAAAACGTTCATGGTTCTAGTTTACTTTTTATTTTTCCCACACTCTTTACCACATGCATGCAAGATAAACAACCCTCACACTCATGGACCATCTTATTAATACCCCATTATAGCTATGTTTGAAATTAAAAGCTGGGTTGATGAAGTCTTACCTTTTTGGATGAAGAATTTGGTACTCTACTTGAATATTTCCAAGCTTTGAGTGATGGTTGAAGATTAATTGATGGGAATTAGGCCCTCCCTCTAGAACTCTCTCTCTCTCTCACTAGAAATATCAGAAATGAGCTTCAAAATAGACTAAATGGGTATTTTAACGGAATGGGAGTCGGGTTTTAAATTTAAAAAAATGGTGCCCCGACACAGGTCTGCGATCGCATATGCGACCGCATAATGGTTATGCGATCCGCAAAGTGACCGTAGAAATGGCCCTCATGGGCCTAAACTTTCGGCTCAGGTATGCGACCAGTATGTGGTCCGCATACTTGTTCTGCGGTCGCATAATGCACTGCAGAACTCCCTCCGCAGAAACCCAAGAGGAATTATGCGACCGATATGCGGTCCGCATATCGATTATGCGGTCGCATAATCGACCGCAAAACTGACCTCAAGTTGGCCAAACTTACTGGTTCACTCTGCGGCCATTATGCGGTCCGTAGAGTGATTATGCGACCGCATACTGGGCCGCAGAAATGCGTTCTTATGCGAAACATTTTCCTCTCAGTCCGAAGGGTACTGTTCAACCCAAAATGTATGAACCGCATAGTAACGCAGGAATCTATCTTGACACCACGAAACCCCGAGTTTTTGGTTAAAATTTATACGGGTCCTTACATCCTCCCCCACTTAAGATCATTCGTCCTCGAATGAGGATCAAGGTTCACTTAACACAGTTTCAGTCATGCCACATACCATCAGCCCCAAATTTACCTAACTTCCTAATTTTCTGAAAATTTGGCCAGAGTTTCCTTTGTATTTAGGCCTATACACCTATCAGAGAGCCCCCGAAACACACCTTAGCAACATATATAGAATTAAATGACACAACAGAATGCAAAATAACACCAACCGAAGCCTCATGGGGGACATACAACTAGAAAGGAGTGTCTTTATATTAGCCGAAAAAGTGATACAAAATTTAGGGGAAACAACTTCATAGAACTATTACATATCTATTCAAACAAATGAGGGTATTTTTCTTCCATTTCATTCTCGGCTTCCCAAGTAGCTTCTTCGACTTGTTGGTTTCGCCATAACACCTTCACGGATGCAATTTCTTTGTTCCTCAACTTTTGGACCTGTCTATCAAGGATAGCAACCGGAATCTCTTCATACGACAATTCTTTACTAACCTCGACGGTCTCAACCGGCACGATAGCGGATGGATTTCCAATTACCTTCTTCAATATGGACGCATAGAACATCGGGTGCACTAATGACATCTCAGGTGCCAGGAATCTATCTTGGCACCACGAAACCCCGAGTTTTTGGTTAAAAGTTTTACGGGTCCTTACACTCGGGACCCCATCCGAATATACCAACAGGTTCTAAAACACATAATTGACCTGCTCGAGGCCAAAAATCATATCAAACAATATCGATTCTACGAATCTCAACCCAAATTCAAACCTATGAAACTATGAACTTCCGAATTCCAAAACTAATGTCGATTCATACCAAAACAAATCCCATTGACTTTATACTTTGCACACAAGTCATAAATGACATGACAGACCTATTCTAACTTTCGAAATCGGAATCCTACCCCGATATCAATAAATTCAACTCCCGGTCAAACTTTCCAATCTTCCAAACCTAAATTTTTTTAACTTTCGCCAATTCATGATGAAACGATCTACAGACCTCTAAATCAATATCCGGACACACTCCTAAGTCCAAAATCAACATATTGAGCTACTGGAACCGTCAAAACTCCATTCTGGAGTTGTCTACACAAAAGTCAAACTATGGTCAAATCTTTCAACTCAAAGCTCCAACTTAGGGACTAAGTATCTTATTTCACTCTGAAACTCACCCGAACCAAAACCAAATACCCTCGGCAAGTCACGTAACCATAATACAACATAGATGAGGCAATAAATAGAGGATCAGGGCTGAAATACTTAAAACGACTGGCCGGGTCGTTACATCAAGTCTCCAAATATAGCTGAATCCGAGCAGGACACCACTAGACGCCGCTGGGATCAATACTGGTATCTACACAAGAAATACAGAAGTGTAGCACAAGTACAACCGACCCAATATACTCCTTAAGGGTCGAGCCTAACGTTGACGATGTAGTGACGTGGTTATGACACGACACCTACTTGAAACCTGTACGGATATATACATAGAGCAACAAAATAACAGGTAGGGCAATTAAAATATATAACATTTGACTAGTTTCGGATTGTTCGGCATCGACTTGAGCTTTTAGAGCGGATTAGTGGACTGAAAGTGCGCTTGGGAACGAGGTAAGTCTCTTGTCTAACCTTGTAAGAGGAAATTCATCCCCCTAGGTGTATCTTTGTTGTGTATTACTTGTGTGGGGAGCTACGTACGCACGAGGTGATGAGAGTCTGCGTAGCTACATTCCATGAAATGCCCGGGTAAACTTAGATCTACATCATGCTTTTAATTGTACTGTTGTATTTATCCTGCATATTAATTGCCTTGAATAGAGCTGAGACTATGAATTTAAAGTTGCAATTATTGATTAGCCTTCTTATTTTGGAAAATTGAGGAAGACAAAATAACTATGAAAAATCCATGTCTTCTCTCGTCGCAAGTACTTCCACGAGCGAGGTAAACTTCTCTACTCTAATGGGATCGGGTCATTCGAAAGTTAATTTAATCAATATATACTCAAAAGTTCATAATTTAGCTATTAGAGTAACTACCCAACCCAAATTGGAAGATTCCTAATATTCACCTCCGGGCCCACGAGCTCGGATTCTAGAAATTTTCGGAGATAAATATTACCCATAGCATCACGAACTCAAATATATTATTTTTATTTAATTTCATAATCAATTTCATGGTCAAATTTTATTTTTATCAAAACCCTAGGTTCTTTGCAAATCCCACAAGTTTTCACAATTTTTCCATATTTAATCTACCTAAAGTCTACATAATTAACTTGAAAATGGGTAGGGGTTACTTACCTTAGGATATTGATGAGAATCCCCGCTCAAATGTGCTCTCAAAACCGCCCAAGACCAAATGAAATGTGAGGAAAAATGGCCTAAGTCTCGGATTAAAAACCACAATTGCCCGGCGACTTCTGTACCTGCGGCCACTTGATCGCATCTATGGAACCGCAGGTGCAGTCAAAAGGTCGCACTTGCGATCCCCCACTACCTCCAGCTTCCTCGCTTCTGCGGGCGGGGAGCCGCTTCTACGGATTCCTTCTGATTCTGCGACCCACAGCTGGCCAACCCAAGTTTGTATCTGCGGAGCCTCGATCGCTTTTACGGGCGCGCAGATGTGGAAAAGTCCTCGCACTTGCGACCACCCAGCTCCAGCCTCAAGTCTGCTTCTACGAGTTCGCACCTGCGGCCCTTTCCACGCATGTGTGACTGCACCAGATCTAAAGTACCAGCAGTTTCCCCACTTCCAATTCCGAGTTTGATTCCAATCCGTTTTGCATCTGGGACCCCCGGGACCCATCCAATTACACTCACACATCCAATGACATAATACGGACCCGTTTGTGCGATCGAAACACCAAAATAACATCTAAAATTATGAATCTGAGGCCAAAACGCATGACTTCGACATGAAACTCAATTTTCTAAAAACACTTCCGCGCGTCTGATTCCTATCAAATCAACTCGAAATGACGCCGAATTTTGTGTGCAAGTCATAAATCACCATACGAAACTATTTCTGAGCTCGGAATCCCAATCGGACCTCGATAACACCAAAGTCTACTCCAAACTAAACTTGAGGAACTTGGAAAACCTTTGATGCGCCAACTTTCAATATTAAGCGCTGAAACGCTCCCAGTTCATTCGAAATCCGATCTGAACACACGCCCAAGTCCAAAATCATTATACAAACCTATTGAGACCGTCAAATCCCGATTCCGAGGTCGTTTACTCAAAATGTTGACTTTAGTCAAACTTAACCATTATAGACTACTATTAAGGAACTAAGTGTTGCGATTTCAACCCGAACTCTTCCAAAACTAAACCAACCATCCGCGCAGGTCATAAAACAGTAAAAGCACATACGGGGAATCTTAATTAGGGAAACGAGGATCTAGAAAGCAAAACGACCGGTCGAATCGTTACAATATTTTCAACAGATGAATAAGTTGCTTCATGCTATCAACAAAAGAACTTAAACCTGATTAAATTGCACTGGCAATTGATGCTGTCAATGATATAATAAAATAACATGTTATACCTGATTACATTGCACTGACAATCAATATGTATAACTTGAACCTTTATATTTATACCAAGTAAGTCCATAGACATAGAAACACAAATACACAATATGCATACTTCACATCCGTTACCTTAAAATTCTAGATGTATCTCTGTATGGAACGACACAAAAGATGAATCATTGAAGATGTAAACGAAAATTCAAGAAGAAACCATCCTAGATCTCTAGAGACCATGATCTAACTGCAGTAAACACTAAATATCTTTGTCCTCCTCCTGCATATCCTTGAATGGATGTCATATGACAGAGCACGTTACTCTGCTGCAGCATTGGTGTGAACTTGAAAAATATGAAAACAACAGTTGCAGACTTAGCCACATTGCCTGTCTCACCTATATTTAGCGTCATCAGTCCTCTTTATCACCGCTTTCTACTTTGGAGCCTAGCCAATAAACTAGCATATATGAGGTTTTATCATTTTCAGAAAACGACTTCTCATTCAACAGTCAACTTCTTCTTCTTTAAATTTTATTTTATGTTTGGCCTCGTCTACCTTTATTTTCTATTCCCTCCATTTCAATTTATATAAACCTCCGTGCCAAAAGATTGAAATATTTTTCTATTTTGTAACAATTTAACTTTATGAAATGATATATAGCCACACAAAATATATGTGCCTTATTTTACATTATAAGTTTAAAAATCTTCGTTTTTTTCTTAAATTTCGTGTCCAACCAAATGAATTCGGGAGTATATGATAATCATTTGTATCTACTCTTTGGGGATAACTTAATTTTCAGAGTTCGAACGTCTAGCCGTTTAATGTCTATAACCTTAAATGTCTAGAGAAAAAAATATGACGAATTTGTTTTTCTTTCTTGTCGAAAGAGAGAAGAAAAAAAAAAAGAAAAAAAAAAGGAAAAACCACACCAAAAGACGACAGAGAGTAAAATTGAATTGTTTCACTCAGATAATAATAGAAAAAACAAGAATTGGGAAAAACTCGCATTCCCATAATAATAATAATAATTGTTTACTCTTCAGTGAATCTTTTTTTGGGAATAATCTCAGGGTTAGGGAATATTCTCAACATTGTGCACAAGTATCAATTTTCCAACGCTCCTGCTCAGCAAAAGATAAGCAAATATTATACTACTCAACAAAATTCCTAAGGAAAGGGCTTTCTTGAGATAATTTTAACTACCGTCCGATACACAAGGTATAGAAGGGCTGCATTTATAAAGTGTGATGTAAACAGTCTAATCTAATATAAGTATTAGTGACTGTTTGTATAACTCGAACTCGTGACATATAAATCATACGGAGATAACTTTATTGTATCTCCAAGGCTCCCTCCTAACTAGCTCAATTTATCTCATAAAAAAAGATTACTTATTACGTAAAAAAAAGAACAACTAGCTGCTACAAAAGTTGGATTATAAAATGATTCATTAGTGCCTAATTATTCAAATGTGGAGCTTAGTCGACCCCACAATCACAAACGGTCACCAAGAATTTAAGTCTGACCATATTGTTATGTACCAGCACTACGAATTAATACTTGTATCGTGACAAAAGGACAAACAACAAAGCTTCCCCTCAACCTTTCCTAGATCACTACACCAGCAATTTGGCATGCACGTAATCTTTGGTCCATCACTTGTACTTTTACCTACAACATCATTAAAACCTCAAAAAAATTCCTAAGTGTAGACAGATAAAAGAGTTTTTTTGGAACAGAAAAATGTATTATTATGTAACAAATTCGTTGTCTTAAACTACGTTGCTTGAACTAACGGAAAATATTTATGTGTGGGCGTCGATCCTCCAAAAGTAATGTATTTTTAGAGAATTCATCACAAATACTACAACTATTGTGAATATTCCCCGCAACATGTCTTGGAGCTTTATAACTAAGGTTACAGTAATAAATTCAGTTAACATAAAATGAAGCAAATCTTGACATGATATCTAGTTAAAATTGATAGGCAACTTTCCCTTGCATTGATCACTTTTTGTAGGCTTTTTTCTTTGGATTTGGTGATATCCACTCATAGATAAAGTTACAATTACAACCCCAAAAAAATAAACAGAGAAAAATGTCAAAAGCAGAGTCTGGTCAAAGCAAAAGCAGGCCATTAGTAGATGAATCAGCTCATTACAATTGGCAGCATAATCAAAGAAAAAGACTGTCTGTTGACAATTCACAAGAAAAAAAAAGTTGAATAAAATGACTGGAAAAGTTAACTTCTAACAACAAAAAACAAAAAAAATAAAAAATAAGAGGATACCCTTTTAATTAAAGACTAGAGGGTTCATCAACTTTCTAATTCCCAACCCTAAAAAGGTATAAAATTAGGATAATGATAATTAGCAGATAGGAGTACTTAAAATTAAAAATTAATTAAATACTGCTCTGTTCACGTAACCAAATATATGGGCATAGCTGAAGTTGTCGAGATCCTATGCTGCTGCGGGTCCATGTTAAATTCCCTGAGGTTAATGTACGGGATCTCGAAATCACCTTTCCGGCTAGGAGTCAAAGTGCCAGCGAGTGGACCGGACGACGGACGGCTGGTTGTACGGCAAGGCGTGTTTGACCCACTTCTGCTCTCAGTAATATAAACCGGTCCAGATACTGATCCCCGGAAAGTAGCACACCGGCGGTGAACTTCGCCGTCGACGTCAAGATCACCGTCGCCGGAGATTTTGTCATTTTTGGAATTACTGCTCCTCTTGAAAAATAGCAGAGCATTTTTCCACCATTTTTTGCGGCTACTGTTTTTCTTTATCTTTTTTGAAGATTCGTCTTTTGAGATTGGTTTTTGTAGCTTGAAATGAACTGTATCTATAGAAGATCTTGCCGTTTCTCTAATCTTGTGCTTTCTTGCTTCTTCCAAAATCTGTTAAACACGGGTTAAAAACGTACTCTACTTATTAATAATGCATTAATTAATGGTGTATCTTAGCGCTTGTTAGAGTGAAATTTAGGACAAGAACGGATCTTTATTGAAAATAACAGGTGCAAAATCAGTTTTTCGACTCAAATTATGTGTATGTACCTTAAACAAATTACGTATGTTTGACATACCTGAAAATAATCGATTTGAGGGTCGAAGCCATAGTCACTGAAGTGTTGAGGTTCAACAAAGGGGAAAATGGGGGATTTGTTTGACATTTTTTGGTTTTTTTCTGTGGTTTTGTTGTTTGCACTTGGAAGAGGGAATTAAAAGGAAGATGAAGAGATGGGGGGGGGGAGAGGAAAATGGGAGAGCAAAGGTGGGATAATAAGGAATCGCGCCTTTGGGGTTCAATGGCCGTTGGTATTTGCAAACCCTAATTAATGCCTATTGGCTATTTTTGCAACTTTTCATGATTTTATTTATTCAACTCCCAATAGTACAAGCCTTCTTCATATTTAATGCAATTAAGTTATTTCACACATTGAAAGATGGTAGCATATGAAGCATGACACAAACTTTTGATTTTATGAGATTTATGTTGGCGTACTCATGAGTTGATAAGAGGTCTCTTTTAAATTCATAACAAGATCTATTGGTCAAATTATATTGAGTTGAGTTATGGTTGTAGATTAAAATTGATGTGAATGCAACTAATTTGTTGAAATATTTTGTCCATACTCTCATACAACAATGCAAGATAGGTATTAGCTAAAGATTAATTTTAATTTAAAATTCTTAAATAGCGACATATTGAATGCGTTTTGAAACATAGATTTAACTCTACATTACATGTTTTAGATTTTTATTATTACATGTTATTTCTTTCGCCTTGTTTTTTTATTATTTTATTATTGTTATTGTTTGTTGCTATTGCTTTCTTTTTATCTTTCCTTGAGCGGGGTGTCTATTGCAAATTGTCTCTCTACCTTTAAGATAAGAGTAAGGTTTGCGTACACACTAGCATTCGTATAACTCATTTGTGAGATTATACTGAATTTATTGCTGTTATAGAGACCTCAATGTGCTAAATTTTACCGTGAAACCATAGTTAAATTTGCCATTGACTAGAGAAAAAGTTCATAAGATAAACTAATGCTTGAGAAACACATTCTTAGGCGAGTTTTGCCTCAGTTGCAACTGAAAAATGCCTTTAATTTAACTTGAAGTGAAAAAATGAAATACTTTTCAACAGAGTTACTAAGTACTCCTTCCGGTCCACAATAAGTGATCAGTTTGCTTTAGACACGCTCATTAAAAAAATACTAAATTCTATACAAAAATAACTAGTATGACTAAACTACCCTTAATTAAATATTGGTCACATAATTATAGTGGATTTAATGTGAGAAGTAAGAAAATTTTTTAGGGATATGCACATAAGGGTAAAAGAGTAAAAACAAATTGATTTTTTTTCTTAATTACATAAATAAATACTTATTTTGGACCAAAATAAAAAAATAAATTAATCACTTATGAATTGGAGTTAGTAGTAATTAGAAAGGGGATCCAAGAGGAAGATCCTACTTAATAATTTGGATCTTTGACTGTTCTAAGGATCTTTTCTGGAGAGGCCTTTCACGGGAGACAAGTATGATGCACTTTTTCAGTTTTTATAGTTAAAGAGTACATAAGCCTCGAGATGTTAAACATCATTATATGTAGACAGTCACGTGATTAAGTTAATAAAATGAATGTTAATGAGCTTTATAGGACCAAGAAAAACAAGAGAACGATAACTCAGATCTGATCAAAAATATGTTATACATATGTTATGGTACAGTAAAAATAAATAAAAACAAAAAAAGCCAGCTTGATGAATAAAGTACCTCGCAGTCGCGTAAGGATTTGAAAGGACCGTAACTCAAGAGGTGTGATGTAAACAATATTAACAGCTGCTTCCACAATTTGAATATTTAATTTACATGTTACACAAAGATAATTTTATCGTTGCTTCAAAATAATTTTATGTGTTATCGCACATATTCTTTTAAATTCATTTATTTTTTGAAAAATAGAATTGTAGCCTTAGAGTTCTAAAAGAGCAGAGACAACTTTCGTACATAACGAGACGAAGGAAACTTTTGAAAATAATACTTTTAACATAAGGGGCAAGAATAATATTTTCATATATATAAAGGCAGCTATGAAGTGGAAATATGGGGTGCGGTAGCCTATACCTGTTCCCTACCACTGCCCTTGGAAAGGGGATATTATTTTTCAGGCACGTATTGTCAATTTTATGTTTGGAGTGTGCATCTGAATGATCTAATGTTAAAATGTGAATTATTAGAAGAGTCATTTGGAATATTTTACATATAGAGATTAGAGACTAGAGAGTTCGTACCTCTTTTTTCAACTTCTTCCTCAAGAATTAAATAGAAAATGGAAAATCTAAATTCTATCTTATCCAAGTGATATCATACTAGCTCTATTTGTTGAAAACACAAGCATTGAGATGTTTACCCACAAGATTTCAAGTGATCTATAATTCACTTAATGTTCGGTATAACTCATATATTCGTGTACAGTCAAAATAACACAAATATTTTTAATGGTCAGTATATATTCATCAGTCGCCTAGTGGGAATAAGAAATTTAAGATATGTTTGGTGTTCTCTTCCATCAATTATCTGTTTTGTTGAGTATTGAGATTTTGATGATTAACAAAGTTTGTTTAGATGCAATGTTCGAAGAACCAGGTCCTCAACATAGTTGCTCAACTGTTCTAAGAACCAACTCCTCAAGGTAAAGGGCCAGCTCCTCTGGTTGATGATTGTACGTCTGTGCAAGACAGTAACTTTATCTCAAAGTTTTCCTGGTCCAAGTTTGGTGAAAAAAGGCTGATACATATGATAAGGGTTGTTGCCCAAGAAGATACGAATAAATCAGTAAGAGACATGAGTCATTGAAGATGACTATGCATATGACTCCTTGAAGGTCTTGAAGTCCAAGCGTTTAAATACTATCTATTTTGGACTTTTGAGATTATCCTTCACACATCAACTGAAGAACTACATTTTGTTTGCTCTAGTCGAGTACCAGTGTTGTGTTCTTCTTGAGTCAGTCTAGTGAATTTATTTTAGAAAATTGAGTTATAATCAAAGTATCACAAGCAATTAGTGAGTTGGAGTGAGTATTTGTTTTACAAATTAGAGTAACTTGTAAATCAAATAGTCATAGTAGGAGTACCAGAGAGTATTAAATTACAATCTTATAATTGATATATTTTGGCTCATTGTTCTCGTGGAGTTGAAATTGAAAATCCTACACAGTAGGTCGTGATTTTTGCACCTTTTGAGTCAGGTGATTTTTCACGTAAAAATTATTGTATTTACTTTACTGCTTATTTTACTTCACAATTAAGGAATACGATAAAGAACCAAGTTCTTTAATAATTCATACGGACACTCAAAATAACACGTTTATATGTCGTATATCAACATATAGCTGTGAGCTATTACACGGGTTACAAATTCGATCGAACCCAATAGCTTTAGTATGAAACCCTATATTTGTCTTAATAATCCATTTGAATATGTATAAACTATTAATTTAAAACTCAAAATGATTAGACTCCCCAACTCATAAAATTCAGTCGCTCCGCCTTTATAAATAGATTAAGGTTTCAAGGGTCATCCACGCATTGTTTAATTTGTGTATATTTTTAGCCATCAGAGTTATTTATTTTCATCAGGCTAAAAATGCTTAACGAATCGTCAAGTTCTTAAGCGAAACAAAATAAAATCAATAAATAAGTTCCAATGCTAAAACACTAGTACAAATATTAACTTTTTCCCACTAGTTTTTTTACATACACTACTATTAATAAGTGAGAATAGAGGAGCTTCCGGTAACCATGATATTTCAGTTTATTCTATCAGAATCCTCATAGGCTTTTGGTAAATATAACCAAGTTGGGGGCTTTTAAACACTTGAAAAAAGGAATGATGTAAGGTTACATATGTAAGAACCCACGTCCACTATAAATTTAACTCCTTGATAAATCACTACTGGGTATTACTTATAGGGTTGCATATGAGCTGAACATGGGGAAGCCACGGGACCCACATTAGGCCAAATCTGTTTACGACCCATCACCCCCTCAAACCACCTACATCTATCATTTATCCTCCTATAGTATTTCGAGTTTCGACCCCAAAAATAATAATTTATACAGTTATCACAAGTAAAGGAAGAACAAGATTATAGTTAAAAAAATTTAAAAATGATCCGAGAAAACATAGTTAAAGAAATGACTTTGATTTCCAAATAGTAATAATAACAAAGAATTGGCGGGGGACCAGCGAGTAATTGTAAGTTATAAACTTCTAAGTTATAAATATGTCTTAACCATTTCATAAGCTTCGCCAAGAGCCATAAACTAAACCACAGTGGCTTTGAAACCACATAACCATTTCATAAGCTTTGAAAATACTTGAATCGAGTTTATATAGCTTCCAAATTTCTATGTTATAATATGTGTTAACCATTTCATAAGCTTCGCCACAAACTACTGTGTCGTTGTTTAGCATACCATGTAGATGAGATATTTTTGGAAAAATTGTGCGGGCTTATCCCAAAACAGATAATATTCACACATGTCATGAGTATCTTTGGGCCGTTTTAGATCAACAACTGGTATTAGAGCGAATGATTTGATGGGACGAGTATTGAGATAGTGCAGTGTGTTGTGGGGATCCGGCTTAGTGCATCTGCCCGTCTATGGTCCGGTTTATGAACTTTACCGTAACTTTAAAAATGCATACATACCCTTTGAGCTTCGATGTCTATAATTACTGGTATCATGTGGATGACACACAACTAATCTCCAAATTAGCCCATGAACGATGACGGGCTACCCTAACTAGTTGAATGATAAGTTACGTAATCATAAATAAATATGAAAATCGCGTAATGTTCCTTAGACATGTTGAATATATAATGTTAATACGAGTGAAGATGGGTCCACTCAACTTCACGGTTTACTCGTAATTACAAGTGGGGTCTTTTCAAATGAATAAACATAAGTTGTGTTATAAGTGAATAAAACTTATGGATCACGTAAAGATTTAATACTACCAAACAAATATGATAATAACTGAGACTAATAAATTAGTACCTCATATATATCCCAAGGTCTTATTTGTACATCATTCATCTTTACAATTTTGAATTTAAGAAAATGACCATTTTTGATTTCTTATATATGCGTAAAAGACATATATCTTACGTGTAAAAAAAATCTCTCATATGTAAAAAGAAGAGATAGGGTCATAAAACTAAAAACAAGTTTGTAAATAGCCAAAAACAAATTAACCCTCCTACAAGTAGTTTCAATTTTAATCAAAACATTTTCTTCTATTAAATTCGCTACCACAAACCTCCCTTCCCGCTCAAAAGGTTTTTTTTTTTTAAAAAAGGAAGGAAAAATTATACAGTCCAAGTGTCCAACACAACACATTGCATCTATGTGGTCATATTTTTAGTTTACATTCATATAGCTATTTTTTTTCTATAGTGTTTATACACTCTTATACATTATTATATGCTCCATCTATTTTAATTTATGTAGCTTGATATAGAGTACGAGGATCAAAGTTCTTAATTTTAAAAATGAAATTAGAAACAGATTTTTAAGTTTTTTTAAAAATAAATTTACATATAAAATATTATAAGTTATAATAATTTATATTTCAAAATACTTATATACTTTTGGACGGTATAAAAATGTATAACAATGCCTGTATAGAAGGGCTCCATTTAGAAAAACTTGAGGTTACAATTTTATTTATTTTTATTGTTTCTTTAACTGCGTATATTAATCTTCCATGCTTCCATACATACATACATACATACATATATATATATATATATATATATATATATATGACAAATTACATGACTATGTCAATATTGTATACGGTCGAAATAGATTTCGGCCTTTGTACGATTGATCATGGTCGAAACATAATGGATCAAAGAAAGATTTCGTAATATCGAGATGGGTTCCGAAGGTGGTACAAACAAGCTTCAGATTTCGGGTATAGATCAAACACCGAGTTCGAAGTCATTATCGAGTTCGGGTCCGAATCGAACTATGATGAGATGATTTCGAACTTAAGGGGTAGGGGCCAACCAGGATCGAGTTCGAATCATCACCTGATCCCGAGTCCATATCGAGTTCTAGAAGCAATACCGACCAGCACCGAGGCCGATCGAGCTCGAGCTCACAGACAAGAGCTGTTGCAAACACACTAAGGGAGAGAATCTCGACGGAAATTAGGAAAAAGCTGATTTATCATGGGTTCTCCACTATATATTTTTAATTATATCTAAAGTAGGATCCTCCACTATAAAGAGGATGGCTACATTTCTGTAGATGGCAGTTTTTAGCTTACATTGTAATTCAAGCACCACATTCTCCAATATTCAAGGATTATTCTTTTAAGCTTCATTAATTGATTCATTGTGCTTAGTCCTAAAAATCATCTTCTTTCCAACCTTGTTTATTTTGCGTTCTTTGCAATCCATATTTGATATTTCTATTTATCCCTATGATTTGTATCAAGCTATACCACGTACCCTTAGAACTGCGTACAAATTCAACTCTATCCGTTTTTCGGGTAAACAGTTTGGCGCCCACCGTGGGGCTAAGGATAACAGTGGTTATTTGATACGAATCTGCAAAAACACACCGTTTTGCGCTTATTTCCGAAAGTATCTTGGATTTCGGATTAGCAACGACTAACTACCAATCAAATGGCCTCACCTATCGACAACGAAGCCGGTCTTTAAGATGAGAACAACAACTTGACACCCAGTACCGAAAGACCACTTGCCAACGCCGTTGGAGCCAGAATCGAAGTGCCGATAGATATCAATTCACATGTGGCCATTGAGGCGAACCTACATTCTGAACCTGAAAATAGCATTCATGGTGGCACTCGGTCTGCAGCTCGAGAAACCCATAACGTCGAGGAAAACGGCGTCAGCTTGCGTATGATTTTCGAAATGTTGCAAGCTCAACAGGCAGCAATAGCTCAGTTGTAGAGCCAAACCCAGCTACCGAGCAGGCCGGAGCCCAGTCCACCCCGAGAAATTACCCACAGAATGAAGCCAGCCATAGTGAGGTCAAATGAGCAAGAATCGGGGAGTACTTCTGAAATTGCTAAAATACTCGAGAAGCTCACAATGAGAGTCGAAGCCAACGATAAAAAAGTAAAAACATATAACTCTAGGGTCGATCAGATCCCGGGAGTTCCACCAATGATAAAAGGGTTGGATTCCAAAAAATTCGTGCAAAAACCTTTTCCCTCGAGAGCAGCCCCAAAACCAATCCCCATAAAATTTCGTATCCCTAAAATTTCCAAATATAACGGAACGACCGACCCCAACGAACACGTCACTTCTTACACGTGTGCCATCAAGGGCAATGATTTAAAAGATGATGAAATCGAATCTGTGTTGTTAAAAAAATTCAGAGAGACCCTCTCGAAGGGAGCAATGATTTGATATCACAACCTACCACCGAATTCCATCGACTCATTTGCCATGTTAGCAGATTCTTTTGTAAAAGCACACGCCGACGCCATAAAAGTCGCAACAAGGAAATCAGACCTTTTCAAGGTAAGACAAAAGGATAATGAGATGCTAAGGGAGTTCGTATCTCATTTTCAAATGGAACGAATGGATCTGCCACCAGTCACAGACGATTGGGCTGTTCAGGCTTTCACTCAAGGTTTGAACGAACGAAGTTCGACAGTTTCATGGCGGTTAAAGCATAACCTGATTGAATACCCAGCCATCACGTGGGCCGACGTGCACAATCGGTACCAATCAAATATTAGGGTCGAAGATGATCAGTTGGGGGCTGCTCGAAGGGATATTAATCGAGAACAAGGTCCGATCAGGGATCGATACCGACTGCATAAAGGAAACCACAGAATCGGTGAATCGAGACATAACCCCAGACAAAATAACAAAAGAAGTGATCGAGGTCAAGGGTCTCGGGGGCTGATGAACAGAAGTAGGTTCGACAGGCCTGCCGGATCTAAGGAAGCTCCTTGGTTATCGGAGTATAAATTTAGCATTGATGCATCCGCCATCGTGTCGTCCATCAGATGCATCAAAGACACTAAATGGACTCGACCCATGCAGACCAATCCTGCCCAGAGGAATCCCAATCAAATGTGCGAATATCATGACACCCATGGCCACAAAACGGAAGATTGCAGGCAACTAAGAGGGGAGGTGGCCCGGTTATTTAACAAAGGGCACCTTCGAGAATTTTTAAGCGATAGGGAAAAGAACCATTTTAAAAATAGGGATTTCGGCAAGCAAAATGAACAAGAAGAACCACAGAACGTCATTCACATGATCATCGGCGGTGCCGATACCCCTCAAGGACCGGTGCTTAAACACACAAAGATATCGATTGTGAGAGAGAAGCGATCTCGAACTCAGGATTACGCACCCATAGGAACTTTGTCCTTCAATGATGAAGATGCAGAAGGAGTCATACAACCTCATAATGATGCAATGGTAATATCCGTACTCATGAATAAAACTAAAGTTAAGTATGTGTTAATTGATCCAGGTAGCTCGGTCAACATCATTAGATTGAAGGTCGTGGAACTGCTCGGTCTACAGGACCAGGTCATACCCGCAACCTTGGTTCTAAACGGATTCAATATGGCATGTCAAACCACCAAAGGCGAGATAATTCTATTAACAAACATGGCGGGGACCATCCAGGAAACGAAGTTCCACGTAATCGAAGACGACATGAGGTACAACGCCCTTTTTGGAAGGCCATGGATCCACAACATTAGAGATGTACCTTCGACCCTACACCAAGTCCTTAAATTCCCAACATCAAGGGGAGTCAAAACAGTGTACGGAGAACAACCGACCGTAAGAGAAATATTTTTCATCGAGGAAATGAATCTGATATCCCCGCCTTGGCCAATAAAGGGATTGGGCTCAAAGGGGGAACGAGATGCCAAATAGCAATCACAAACATCAGCTTTAACCGACCAGAAAATCAAAAGATCAATGAAGATGATGATCAAAGGATCCCTCGATCATTCGTGGTTTCCGATGATTCCGACGCTACCAAATCAATGGTTGAGGAATTGGAGCAAGTCACACTAATCGAGCACTGGCCCGAGCAGAAGGTATACCTGGGAACAGGGTTGACCCCCAAACTCAGGAAAAAACTTATTCAATTTCTTATCGATAACGTAGATTGTTTTGCCTGGTCCCATTTAGATATAGCAGGGATCCCACCAGATATAATGACATATCGGCTAAGCTTGGACACTAGGCTCAGACTGGTGAAGCAAAAGAGAAGACCCCAGTCCGAGGTAAAGCATGCATTCATAAAGGACGAGGTAACCAAACTTCTCAAAATAGGGTCCATTCGGGAGGTGAAATATCCCGAATGGTTAGCCAATGTAGTTGTAGTGCCTAAAAAAGGGAACAAACTTAGAATGTGTGTAGATTATAAGGATTTGAACAAAGCATGCCCCAAAGATTCCTTTCCGCTGCCCAACATCGATCGCATGATCGATGCCATGGCCGGCCACGAGATCCTTACTTTTCTCGATGCCTATTCCGGGTATAATCAAATCCAAATGAACCCGGAAGACCAGGAAAAGACTTCATTTGTCACCAAGTATGGAACATATTATTATAATGTGGTGCCCTTCGGGCTAAAAAAATGCAGGAGCTACTTACCAACGCCTAGTAAATAAACTGTTCGAGGAACAAATAGGTAAATTAATAGAAGTTTATATTGATGACATGCTAGTTAAGTCCCTACGCGCAAAGGACAATTTGACCCATTTGCAGGAAACATTCGAGATTTTAAGGAAATACAACATGAAGCTCAACCCCGAGAAGTGTGCTTTCGGGGTCGGTTCGGGCAAGTTCCTCGGCTTCATGGTGTCAAATCGGGGGATAGAGGTTAACCCCGATAAAATCAAGGCCATCGAAGACATCGCCATCATGGACATCGTAAAAGCCGTACAAAGGCTAACATGACGTATTGCAGCCTTAGGCTGATTCATTTCAAGGTCGTCAGATCGAAGTCACAAATTTTTCTCTCTACTAAAAAAGAAGAACGATTTCGCTTGGACCTCGGAATGCCAACAGGCATTAAAGGAATTAAAATGATATCTATCGAGCCCACCACTGCTTCATACTCCAAAAACAGACAAAAAACTTTACTTGTACTTGGCAGTATCGAAAATCGCGGTAAGCAGTGTCCTAGTTCGAGAAGAGCAAGGTACGTAATTTCCCGTTTATTATGTAAGTCGAACCTTAGGAGAAGCAGAAAATAGATATCCGCACCTAGAAAAATTGGCACTTGCACTGATAAGCGCTTCTAGAAAATTAAGAACGTACTTTCAATATCACCTCATATGCGTATTAACCAATTACCCGCTTCATAATATTTTGCACAAGCCGGAACTATCAGGCCGATTGGCCAAATAAGCCATCGAACTCAGTGGGTACGATATCGAGTATCAACCCCGTACGGCCATCAAGTCTCAAATTTTAGCGGACTTCGTGGCCGATTTCACGCCGACCCTCATACCCGAAGTCGAAAAAGAACTCTTATTGAAATCGTGTACGTCATCGGGGTATGGACCCTTTTTACGGCTGGGGCTTCGAATGTGAAGGGTTCCGGGCTAGGCATCGTTTTAAGCCATTCATAGGTAACACTATTAGGCAATCTATCAAAACTACTAGGTTGACTAACAACGAGGCCGAGTATGAGGCCATGATTGCAGGTCTCGAGCTAGCTAAAAGCTTGGGAGCAGAAGTTATTGAAGCAAATTGTGACTCTTTGCTGGTGGTAAATCAAGTAAACAAAACCTTCAAAGTTCAAGAAGATAGAATGCAAAGGTATTTGGATAAACTGCAAGTCACTTTGCACCATTTCAAAGAATGGACTTTACAGCATGTTCCACGAGAGCAAAACAGTAAGGCTGATGCACTTGCAAATTTAGGATCATCGGTTGAGGAAGGCGAGATAAGCTCGGGGACTGTCATTCAACTCTCGAGATCCGTGATCGAAGAAGGTCATGCCGAGATAAATTCTATGAGCTTAACCTGGGATTGGAGGAATAAGTATATTAAATACTTAAAGAATGGAAAGCTCCCATCGGACCCTAAAAATTCGAGGGCCCTACAAACCAAAGCTGCTCGATTCACATTAACTGCAGATGGAACGCTATACCGAAGGATATTTGATGGACCATTGGCAGCATGCTTAGGTCCAGGAGACACCGATTGCATCCTATGTGAGGTGTACGAGGGCACTTGTGGAAATTACTCCGGTGCCGATTCATTAGTCCAAAAAATAATCAGGGCAGGGTATTATTGGATCGATATGGGCAAAGATACAAAGGAGTTTGTTCGAAAATGTGACAAATGTCAAAGGTTTGCACCAATGATCCATTAGCCAGGAGAGCAACTTCACTCAGTCTTATCTCTATGGCCATTCATGAAATGGGGAATGGATATCGTCAGCCCTCTGCCATCGGCCCCGGGTAAATCTAAGTTCATTTTATTTATGACTGACTATTTCTCTAAATGGGTTGAAGCACAGGCGTTCGTGAAAGTAAGAGAGAAAGAGGTTATAGACTTTATCTGGGATCATATCGTATGTCGATTCGGGATACCCACCGAAATAGTGTGTGACAATGGGAAACAGTTTGTCAGCAGCAAAGTGACAAAATTCTTCGAAGACCACAAAACAAAAAGGATATTATCAACGCCGTATCACTCCCAGTGGGAACGGACAAGCTGACTCAATGAACAAAACTATCATTCAAAACTTAAAGAAGAGGCTGAATGACGCTAAAGGAAAATGGAGAGAAATCCTACCCGAAGTCCTTTGGGCATATCAAACAACATCAAAATCTAGTATGGGGGCAACCCCGTTCTCCTTAGTATATGGCTCCGAAGCCTTGATTCCAGTCGAAGTCAGGGAACCCAGTGCTAGGTTTTGATATACAACAGAAGAGTCAAATAAAGAGGCTATGAACACAAGCCTCGAATTATCGGATGAAAAACGAGAAGCTGCTCTCGTCTTATTGGCCGCCCAAAAGAAGCGAATCGAAAGATACTATAATCGAAGAACCAAGCTTCGCCATTTAAACTCGGATACTAAGTGCTAAGGAAAGTCACCCTCAGTACCCGAAATCCAAATGAAGGAAAACTAGGACCGAACTGGGAAGGACCGTATCAGGTTCTCGAAAACATTGGAAAAGGATCATACAAGCTCGGTATTATAAACGGCAAACAACTATCAAGAAATTGGATTGTGTCGCACCTAAAACGATACTACTGCTAAGGTACGACCCTCCCATATTCGTTTACATTTCGAAACTAACCCCTGCAGGAGTCCGATTAGGAGCTAGGATGGATCCTTCAATACGAAGCCCTAGGTCTAGAAGCACGCATTGCACTTTTTTTCCCTCAGACCGATTTTATCCCAAATGGGTTTTTCGGCAAGGTTTTTAATGAGGCAACCAATGATCGTACTAAACTTAGAAATAATTCGACAGTATCCGAGGCCTCTTTACAATCGACCTCGAATACTAGGGGGGGGGGGATTAGCCTTTAAATATATCAAGTTTTGATGCAAGAAAGTTATTTCGTAACAATAGGGTTCCAATAGGAAAAGTTGTAAGAGCCAAATGGTCAAAACGAACCATGCTCATGTAGTTGGCCCGAGCCCTGACGCAAAATATGAACACATGCATAATGACTTGCAAAGAAAGTTCTCTTCTTTACCGATATCTTATATCCAAGAAAAATTCCTCTATATCGAGATTTATTATGCAAATAGGATTAAGATAAATCTCCGAGTCCGAGCAAGCACTCACTCGATCATTAAGCCTTCGGGCTACATTTCTTCGAGTTCGAAAACATTCACTCGACCATTACGTTTACGGGCTACATTACTTCGAGTTCGAAACATTCACTCGACTAATAAGCCTACATGCTACTCTTATTCTGAGTTCGAGCAAGCACTCACTTGACAATTATGCCTACGAGCTACATTACTTCGAGTTCGAAACACTCACTCGACCATTAAGCCTACGGGCTACATTTCTTCGAGTTCGAAAACATTCACTCGACCATTACGCCTACGTGCTACATTACTTCGAGTTCGAAACATTCACTCGACTAATAAGCCTATGGGCTACTCTTATTCCAAGTTCGAGCAAGCACTCACTCGACCATTATGCCTACGGGCTACAATACTTCGAGTTCGAATCATTCACTCGACTAATAAGCCTATGGGCTACTCTTATTCCGAGTTCGAGCAAGCACTCACTCGACCATTACGCCTACGGGCTACATTACTTCGAGTTAGAAACATTCATTCGACTACTAAGCCTACGAGCTACATTACTTCGAGTGCGAAAACATTCACTCGACTATTAAGCCTATGGGCTACATTACTTCGAGTTCGAAATATTCACTCGACTTCTAAGCCTACGGGATATATTACTTTGAATTCAAAACATTCACTCGACTAATAAGCCTATATGCTACTTTTATTTCAAGTTCGAGCAAGCACTCACTCCACCATTACGCCTACGGGCCATATTACTTTGAGTTCAAAATAATCACTCGACCATTACGCCTATGGTCTATATTACTTCGAGTTCAAAACAGTCACTCAACTCTTACGTCTACGGGCTGTATTACATCGAATTCGAATCACTCAACTCGACTACTAAGCCTATGAGCTATTTTATTTCAAGTTTGAGTAAGAGCTCACTCGGTTATAAAGGTTACGAAGTCCAAATTCGATCAAATTTCCTAAATACTTGTGAAAACATTCATAAGGCATGAATAAAATCTTCACAAGCCAGGAAAAAAAAAACAGAAGCAAGTCGGCAAAAGAAAAAGATATTTTTATATATACAAGATTGTTTACATGATTGATTGCAACGTAGAAAATAAGGGCTAAGTTTCTTGGTTATCTCCGGGAGAGGTCTCTTCTCCACTAGGCTCCCCCTCTTTATCGGACCTGCTCTTACTCCCATCATCATCATCATCATCATCGGAAGCCAAGGCTTCATCATCGGAATCCAAGGCTTCAGCATCGGCTTCGAGTTCTTTAGCCCTTTTTATCTCTTCAGTGAGATCAAAACCTCAAGCATGGATCTCCTCGAGGGTCTCCCTTCCAGATCAGCACTTAGCAAGTTCAGCGACCCAATGTGCTTGAGTATCGGCGGTCTCGGCTGCCTCTCTTGCTTGGACCTGAGCAGCTTCAGCATCGGCCTGATAGACGGCCACGAGTGCATCCTTATCGGCCTTTGCCTTTTTGGCGTCAGATTCGGCCTTGGCAAGTTCAGAGGCAAACTGAGCCTCGAGCTCCTCTATTATTTTTGCTTGAACCGAGCCTTTCTCCTTCATTTTTTGGAGTTGGTTTTAGGCCGATGATAATTGGGCTCGAGCAGCTTCTTTCTCTGCAGCAAAGCGGTCCATACCTTCTTTCCACTTCAAAGACTCCGCTTTTATCACATCGACTTCTTCACGAAGTTTTCCGATCATCTCAATTTTCTGCTGCAGCTGTGAGACCTAAAAATTAGCCATCGTTCCGGTATCGAGCCCATAGGATTTTAAAAGTATTATTACCTGCTCCGACAGATCGGTCTGATCTTGGTGAGCCTTGGCCAACTCAGCTCAGAGGTCTTTTATTTCCTCTCCCCTTTGCCCTAAGAGTAGTTTTAGGGAGTTCCTCTCCTCTGTAATCCGTTGAAGGTCGGACTCGTATCGACACAGCTCGATTCGGGACCGAGAACATGCTTCTCGATGAACTGCTGCGACCTGCAAAGAAAGAAGAAACGAAGTTAGAAAAGAAAAGCAAACATAAAGGTAATACCAACAAAATAATTTAAGTCTTACCTGATTCAAAGCCTGCTGCATCCCATGAAAAATATTTGATGCATCACTAGTACAAGAAACGTCCTCGACATCGGTAAACAGGTCACGAAAAGGAGCCTCTCCATCATGAGGCCTGTCTAGTTCGAGGGCCCCCAAAGCTTGGGCTTCCCGAATCACCCCTGTGGAAAAAGTGGGGAAGGTGGGTGAGTCTTCGATTGCTACTGCCGCAAGTGAATCACTTGGAGCATTCTCTTCAGTTCGAAGAGATTCGAGGAGAGCCCTTTCAGACATATCCCCCATTTGTTGGCTTTGATAGGAAGCATCTTCGATCTCCAACAACTCGGGAACTCCACCCGAATCTTTCTTCGATGTATCCTCAGTTCGAGGCGGAGCCTTATGAACCACCATCGATCCAGCTGCCTGTGGAACGTCGGTGGCCTTCTTCGTTCGGGCCGCCAGTGCGGACCCATCATTTTTCTCTTCTTCTTCGTCTTTATCCCTTAGACACAAGACTAATTCTACGGTCAAAGGAATGAAATTCTTGTTCGGCTTACGAGCCGTCCTCTTCTTCGGTTTTGGATCTTCGGGAACGGAGGCTTTTTTCCTCTTATTATCTTTCACCGACTTTGGGACAGAGGCCGAAGCCTCTTCCTCGATGGACGAGGGCCTCAAAACCGCATCTTTTCCCACACCTACATATGGAAATTTTTATTAAAGTATATGGAAAACATCTCGTTTGAACTACTAAAAAGTACGAGAAAGGGGCTTACCATGATTTTTGGCTTCTCATCGACCCTTTAACAAATCACACCATGAGCGCTCGACGTATGTGGAGGTCGAAGTCAGTGCTCGTACCCAGTTCTTGAGATCGGGAACTGCTCGGGCATCCAGGGAACCGCTACATCACAAAAAGAGGAATATCGGTAAGAAGAGAAATGAAAGGGCAAAATAGAAGGAAGTAACAATAGAATTGCACTTACGTTTCATATTCCACTCCTCGGGAAAAGGCATCTTTTCAGTCGGAATCAGGTCCGAAGTCCTTACTCGAACGAACCTGCCCATCCAGCCTCGATCCTGTCCTCGTTAATGCTCGAGAATAGAGCCTTGGTTCCGACGCTGAAGTTTTATTAACCCTCCTCAAAAAAGGCGAGGACGGTACAATCAGATGAGATGGTTGAGGGTGAACGACATCCCCTCGATTTTGTTCACAAAATATCGAATCAAAATAACGATCCGCCAAAAAGAAGGATGGACCTGGCCTAGGGTTATTTGGTATTGATGGCAGAAGTCAATAATAACAGAGTTGACGGGACCTAACGTGAAAAGGGTAAGTATACATACTTAAAAACCCTTTCACGTAAGTGGTGATATCTTCGTCGGAAGAAGGGATTATTATTTCTTTATTCTCCCAATTGCAATATTTCATTAGCTGTTTGAGGTGCCTCTCGATTATCGAGCACATGTACCTCGATACTGGCTCATATCGGCCGGGAACCGATGAGCCATTATCAACCTTAAAATCAGAGGTAAGAACATACGCCCTGGGAACGCACTCCTCTGGCCGTGGCTCTACCGGTGTTTCGTCGGCGGCAGACTGTGAAGATGAAGCTTTCTCTTTCTGAGGAATGGTTTGTGATGTTTTCACCGTTTTCGAAATTAAAGGTCGAGAATAGAAAAAAGTGACAAAGATTTGGTAATTTTGAAGAAGGGCTTTTGCAAAGAGGAATCACAGATTTACGAATAAACTCAGAGGATACGAAAAAGAACTTGGGAAATTTGGAAGATTGAAGATGTAAAAGTGGTAAGGGCTATTTATAGATTAAAGCAATGGCGGTTCAGTGTTAGCGGTGGCCGACCACCGTCTGACATACATTAAATGCCTTGAAAAACTAAATCGATGGGACAGCTATCACGTGCATCATGATCGAGCCCAATGTGAATGTCAACTTATAATCCAATCGAGCCATTGAGAATAGAAATGAGGGGACTATCTATATACGGTCAAAATAGATTTCGGCCTTACTACGATTGATCGGGGTCGAAACATAATGGATCAAAGAAAGACTTCGTAATATCGAGATGGGTTCAGAAGGTGGTACAAACAAGCTTCAGATTTCGGGTATAAATCAAACACCGAGTTCAAAGTCATTATTGAGCTCTGGTCCGAATCATCACCTGATCCCGAGTCCATATCGAGTTCTAGAAGCAATACCAACCAGCACCGAGGCCGATCGAGCTCGAGCTCACAAACAAGAGCCGTTGCAAACGCACTAAGGGAGAGAATCTCGACGGAAATTAGGAAAAAGCTGATTTATCATTGGTTCTCCACTATGTATTTTTAATTATATCTAAAGTATGATCCTCCACTATAAAGAGGATGGCTACATTTCTGTAGATGGCAGTTTTTAGCTTACATTGTAATTCAAGCACCACATTCTCATATATTCAAGGATTATTCTTTTAAGCTTCATTAATTGATTCATTTTGCTTAGTCCTAAAAATCATCTTCTTTCCAACCTTGTTTATTTTGCGTTCTTTGCAATCCATATTTGATATTTCCATTTATCCCTACGATTTGTATCAAGCTATACCACGTACCCTTAGAACTGCGTACAAATTTAACTCTATCTTTTTTTCGGGTAAACAAATAACATTTCTATAACTATGAATGCTTTTATGTATCATAACAACTTATCTTTTTTCAATAAATCGAGAAAGGGAAATTTAGGTTATGAATAGAATTCATATAGTCCTACACGAAGAAAGATATATTCGTGTACACCTAGACCTAACATCCATGTTAACAAGCTCCCAAAACTGGGCCTTGTTAAACAAACTTTTGGACCTGTAAAAGATCCCCTTTGAATGCAATTCTGCAATTCCTATTAACAAGTTCGTAAAAGAAGGGAATTAAGTTTCACGATATACCCATTTTCTGTATTTCCCCCAAATTTTAAAATCATATCAGGTGTCCCAAAGAAATTACACTCTATATCTATATATACGGTCGAAATCGAGCTCGCCTACGACATGAGAGGTTAGGCTCGGAACATGACAACCAAAGACTGAAGATCTACTCCGAGTCCCACCGAACTAGAACCCGGGGTCAGAACGCCTGCCTTCGAGAACATTGAGTCCGTAATCCCGGGGTCGACCTTAGCCCCGATAGAGCTCTAAGGAACATTGTTAGCATAACCAATAAAAGACCGAAATATCCGTGATCGATCAGATATTTCGGCGGGAATCTCGGCGCATATCGGTAAAGAACCAGCAATAAGCTAATCAAGAGATTTTTACCTTTTTTTAGAATTGTACCTAAAGTAGGACTCTTCCATTATATAAAGGGGGATTTGATTATTCATTGAGTACATTGTAACATATCCCAAAGCAATACATTGTTATTTCTCTTTAAGCTCTTGTTCTTTTGTATCATGACACTGATTAAAGCCTACCTGGCTCGAGGGTGGTTAACCTTCCAAGGTTGATACTATTCAATTCATGTGGTTTGCATTTACTTTGTCATTAATTATTTCAATTGCGATTTAATTTATCATTTTATATCAAGTTAGTCCACGTATACTTAAAACCATTTACAAATTCAATTGTTATCCGATTTTAAGGGTAAACAGTTTGGCACACACCGTGGGGATAAGGATAATAGTGATTATTTGATACGAATCTCCATAACACACACTACTTACACTTTTTCTTTGAAGTGTCTCCAATTTCAGGTTAAAACTCAAAATGTCAAACTCTCAATCAATACCCCTACATGTTGACAACGAGTCCGGCCATCATGGTGAAAATAACAACATAGCGCCCGGTGATGGGGGTCCCTCTCGTTGACCCCATCGGAATTTCGGTCGAAGACCTAATTGACGCTAATTCACATGTGATTATCGACGCAAACCTGCCTACCGACCGCGAGAATAACGTCAGTGGTGGAGCTCGATCGGCGGTTCATAATACACAAAACGTTGGTGGAGACAGGATCAGTTTGAGGGTGATCTTCGAAATGTTGCAGGCTCAACATGCGGCGATAAATCAGTTACAGAACCAAAGCCGCGCACCGAGTAGAACCGAACCCAATCCACCCTGGGAAGTCATCCGCATGGATGAACCGGTCACAGAGAGGTCGAATGAAAATGAATCAAAGACTAACCCCGAGATCATAAAGATGCTCGAGGAAATGACAAAACGAGTGGAATTAGGGGAGAAGAAAATTGAAGCTAATGACAAAAAGGTGGAAACCTACAATTCCAGGGTAGACCAAATCCCAGGATCACCGCCGATATTGAAAGTCCTGGATTCCAAGAAGTTCGTGAAAAAGCCTTTTCCTCCAAGCATGTCTCCAAAGCCAATCCCCAAGAAATTCTGCATGCCCGAGATTCCTAAGCATAACGGAACGATCGACCCAAATAAGCACGTCACCTCTTACACATGTGCTATCAAAGGGAATGACTTGGAGGATGATGAGATTGAGTCTGTCCGGTTAAAGAAGTTCGGGGAGACCTTGTCAAAGGGAGTTATGATATGGTATCACAACTTACCTCCTAATTCTATCGACTCATTTGCTATGCTTGTAGATTATTTCGTGAAAGCACACGCTGGGGCCATCAAGGTCGAGATCAGGAAGTCGGACCTTTTCAAAGTAAAACAGAAGGATAATGAGATGCTCAGAGAGTTTCTGTCTCGGTTTCAAATGGAATGGATAGACCTGCCACCGGTCACTGATGATTGGACCGTTCAGGCTTTCACCCAAGGGCTCAATGTTCGGAGCTCATTGGCTTCACATCAGTTGAAACAGAACCTGGTGGAATATACAGCCGTCACTTGAGCCGATGTACATAACCGATATCAATCAAAAATCAGGGTTGAAGATGATCAGCTTGGGGCCCCTTCCGGGTCCGTATATCCCCTCAGAACCATTAACATAGTCAAGAGATCTTGATGTGTAAATATCACGGCATATGGATCAAATCCGATCCAACCCATAGGGATCCTAAATGTATATGTAAATATCACGGCACTCACGGCCACAGAACGGAGGATTGCCCATAGTTGAGAGAGGAAGTAGCCCGACTATTCAATAACGGGCATCTTCGAGAATTCCTGAGCGACCGAGCCAACAATCATTTCAGGAAAAGGATTTCTAACAAACAAACCGAACAAGAAGAACCTCAAAACGTTATTACCATGATCATCAGTAGAGTCGATGTACCTCAGGGGCCGATGTTGAGGCGCACCAAAGTGTCCATCACGAGGGAGAAATGATTTCGAGACCACGTACCGAAAAGAACCTTGCCTTTCAATGACGAGGACGTGGAAGGGATCGTGCAGCCCCATAACGATGCGCTGGTAATATTTGTACTGGTAAATAATATTCGAGTTATGCGTGTGTTAATCGATCCAGGTAGCTCGGCCAACATCATCCAATCAAGGGTCGTGGAGCAACTCGGTCTACAAGATCAAATCGTGCCTGCAGTTCGAGTTTTAAACGGATTCCACAAGGCATGTGAAACAACTAAGGGCGAGATAACATTATTGGTGAACACCACTGGGACCATCCAGGAAGCTAAGTTTTATGTGATCGAAGGAGACATGAGGTATAACGCTTTATTCGGGAGGCCATGGATCTACAACATGAGAGCAGTACCCTCGATGCTGCACCAGGTGCTGAAATTCCCAACACCTAGCGGAGTCAAAACAGTTTATGGGGAACAACCGGCTGTCAAGGAAATGTTCGCAGTCAATGAAGTGATCCCAACATCCACAATCTCAACATCGGAAGATCCGAACCAGATGGTCAAAGACGGGGCCAAATAACAATCACTGATACTGTCCTCGACAGAATCAAAGGAACGAGGGGTAGACGAGGACGATGATTATGGGGTCCCCAGATCTTTCATAGTCCCCGATGATTTCGATGCTACAAAGTCAACGGTCCAAGAATTGGAACAAGTTGTGTTGAGTAAACACTTTCCTGATCGAAAGGTATATCTGGGCACAGGGTTAAGCCCCGAGCTCAGGAAAAAAACTCATTCAATTTCTTATAGTTAATGAATATTGTTTCGCTTGGTCCCACCTTGACATGACAGGGATCCCACCGGAGATAACCACTCATAAGCTGAGCCTGGACCCGAAGTTCCATCCGGTCAAGTAGAAGAGGATACCCTAGTCAGAGGTCAAACATGTTTTCATCAAAGACGAGGTATCTAAACTCCTTAAAATAGGGTCCATTCGGAAGGTCAAATACCCGCATTGGTTAGCAAACGTAGTAGTAGTCCCTAAAAAAGGGAACAAATTAAGAATGTGTGTAGACTATAAGGATTTAAACAAGGCATGTCCCAAGGACTCTTTCCCTTTGGCCAACATCGATCGAATGATCGATGCCATAGCCGACCACGAGATCCTCAGTTTTCTCGATGCCTACTCTGGGTATAACCAAATACGGATGAACCCGGGTGATCAGGAAAAAACCTCCTTCATCACTCAATACGACACATACTGCTATAACGTGATGCCATTCGAGTTAAAAAATGCCGATGCCACTTACCAACGCCTAGTAAACAGGATGTTCGAGGAACAAATAGGAAAATCAATGGAGGTTTACATTGACGATAAGTTGGTTAAGTCCCTGCGAGCAGAGGACCATTTAAAACATTTGCAGGAAACCTTCAGCATATTGAAGAAATACAATATGAAGCTGAATCCGAAGAAATGTGCATTTGGAGTTGGGTCAGGTAAATTACTAGGATTCATGGTATCCAACCGAGGAATCGAGATCAACCCCGACAAGATCAAAGCCATCGAAGATATCACAGTCGTGGACAATGTGAAGGCCGTGTAAAGATTAACCGGGCGCATAAATGCCCTGGGGCGATTCATTTCGAGGTCCTCCAACAAGAGCCACTGGTTATTCACACTATTAAAGACAAAGAATAACTTCTCATGGACCTCGGAGTGACAATGGGCCTTGGAGGAACTCAAGCGGTATCTATCGAGCCCACTGTGCTTTACACGCTGAAGAAAGATGAACAACTATACTTGTACTTGGAAGTATCGGAGATAGCAGTAAGTGGAGTCCTGGTCCAGGAAGAGCAAGGTATAAAATTTTCCAATTTACTATGTTAGCAGGACCCTAGGTGAGGCCGAAACTAGGTACCCTTACCTAGAAAAGCTGGCGATCGCTTTGCTAAGCGTCTCTAGAAAGCTAAAACCATACTTCAAGTGTCACCCCATATGTGTTGTGACTTCTTACCCATTGAGGAATGTCATGCATAAGCCCGAGCTCTCGTGCCGGTTGGCCAAACGGGCCGTGGAAATTAGTAGGGATATCGAATATCGACCCCGGAACGCCATTAAATCCTAAATTTTGGCAGACTTTGTGGACGACTTTACGCCAACCCTAATACCAGAGGTCGAAAGAGAGTTATTAATCAACTCAGGAACCTCCTCGGGGATCTGGACCCTCTTTACGGATGGCGCCTCGAATGCAAAAGGGTCCGGACTTGGCATCGTATTGAAGCCACCAACAGGCAATATTGTTAGACAATCTATTAGGACTGTGAAATTGACTAACAACGAGGCTGAATATGAGGCCATGATTGCAGGTCTTGAATTAGCCAAAAGCTTGGGGGCAGAGGTGATCGAAGCCAAGTGCGACTCCCTACTTGTGGTAAACCAAGTTAATGGGACGTTCGAGGTCAAAGAAGAATGAATGCAAAGGTACTTGGATAAGTTGCAGGTAACATTACATCGGTTCAAAGAATGGACTTTGCAACACATACCTCGGGATCAAAACAGTGAGGCCGATGCCCTTGCTAGCTTACGGTCATCAGTCGAGGATGACGAGTTCAACTCGGGAACAGTCGTACAACTTATGAGATCGGTAGTGAAAGAAGGCCATGCCAAAATTAACTCAACAAGCCTAACCTGGGACTGGAGAAATAAATATATATAATATATGAAGACAGGAAAACTGCCCTCGGATTCAAAAGAATCAAGGGCCCTACATTCAAAGGCAACCCGGTTTAGCCTGTCCAAAGACGAAACCCTATTCAGAAGAACTTTCGATGGCCCACTCGCAATACGTCTAGGATCAGGGGATACCAAGTACGTTCTAAGGGAAATCCACGAAGGCACATGTGGAAATCATTCAGGCACTGAATCATTGGTTCAAAAAGTGGTCAGAGCCGGCTACTACTGGATCAATATGGAAAAGGGCGCGAAGGAGTTCGTACGAAAATGTGATGAATGTCAAAGGCACGCTCTGATAATTCATCAGCCCGTGGAGCTGCTGTATTCCGTTTTGTCACCATGGCTGTTCATGAAGTGGGGAATGGATATCGTTAGCCCCATTCTGTGGGCACTCGATAAGGTTCAATTTATATTGTTTATGACTGACTATTTTTCTAAGTGGGTGGAAGCCCAGGCATACGAAAAGGTCAGGGAGAAGGAAGTCATCAATTTCATTTGGGACCACATCATAAGACGATTCGGAATGCCGTCCGAGATTGTGTGCGACAACGGGAAATAATTCATCTGCAGCAAAGTTAGCAAGTTTCTCGAAGATCATAAGATCAAAAGGATCCTATCAACACCCTACCACTCTAGTGGAAACAGACAAGCAGAATCGACCAACAAAACCATACTCCAAAACCTCAAGAAGATGTTGACCGAGGCCAAAGGAAAATAGAAGAAAATCCTGCCCGAAATCTTATGGGCATACCGTGCGACTTCGAAGTCCAGTACCGGGGCCACCCTATTCTCACTGGTTTACGGTGCCGAAGCTCTAATATCAGTCGAAGTACCAAGTCTCAGGTTCCGATATGCAACAAAGGAATTGAACGACGAGGCTATGAACACGAGCCTAGATCTATTAAATGAAAGGCGTAAAGTAGCCCTTGTCCGATTGGCCGCCCAAAAACAGCAGATCGAGAAATATTACAATCGAAGGGCCAACTATCAACACTTTAATGTGGGGGACTTAGTGTTAAGGAAGGTCACACTAAACACCCGGAACCCAAATGAAGGAAAGTTGGGGCCGAACTGGGAAGGATCTTATCAAGTTATAGAGATCACCGCCGGTAAAGGATCGTACAAGCTCGGAACAATGAACGGTGAGCAACTACCGAACAATTGGAACATAACTCACTTGAAGCGATACTACTATTAAGGTACGATCCAATTCATTTCCTTTTATTTATTTACATTACGAACTAACACTTGCAGGCAATCATCAAAGAACGATACAATCTTTAGACCTGAAAGCACGCGTTGCACTCTTTTTCCCTTGAACCGTTTTGTCCCAAA
The DNA here is from genome assembly GCF_000390325.3 of Nicotiana tomentosiformis. Taxonomy (NCBI): domain Eukaryota; kingdom Viridiplantae; phylum Streptophyta; class Magnoliopsida; order Solanales; family Solanaceae; genus Nicotiana; species Nicotiana tomentosiformis. The sequence goes on along the minus strand of NC_090820.1, from coordinate 29,482,430 downwards.
TAGGTTTTTCGACAAGATTTTTAACGAGGCAACAGTTACGAACCGGTATCGAAGATCACGACAACAGTATTCGAGGCCTCTCTACACTCAGCCCCGAACACTGGGGGCATCACCCTCTGATAATGACTTTGGCAAGGAAGGAAATTTTATGATTGAATGGTCTCAGCTCAATCGATAGGATTTACTATAAGGGCAAAATGGTCAAATGCACTGTGTCCGCATAGACTACCCGAGCCCTGGCACAAAACTTGTACACATGTGTAACTATTACGCACAAGAATAAAAAGAAGTTTCTACCTTGCGAATAAATATCTTGTCCTTTAAGAATTTCTCTTTTTCTTTTCCTTTTAAGGAATTTCTTACATTCGACCCCCTAAAGGTATCGATCCCAAGGGCTGCCTTTATCCGGGTTCAAATGATCATTCCCAATCGGGGGTTGTCATCCAAAAATAACGGCTCGGACTATCGAAGCCCCGGGGCACGAGATCTATTAGGCAGCGCCCGAACCTTAAAGGCTACGGCCATCCCCATTCGGGAAATGTTATCTTAGGCAAACCCGGATAACTCGAGGTAACAAACCCACTGGAAAACACCTGAACTAAAGGCTACTGCCATATTAAAACGGCTCGGAGACGTCCTGATAAGTAGGGATTTTGACTACTTATTTGCACTCTTTTACTTTCGTTTTAGCTCAAAATTGCTTAAAGATATTCCCGAAAACTGATGAAATATACTTTCTTGCGGGAGTGTTGGAATATGAGTCAAAGAGATGAAAATCAACTCAAGAAGGACAAATTTTGGACAAGGACCAAAACAAAGCTAAAAGGGCAAAATACGGACCGCACAATATTGAGTGCGTCCGCAGAACACGAGGAAGCCTCTGACAAAAGTTCTATTCAAAGTGCGGACCGCACAATTATTGTGTGACCGCAGAAGATGAGGTTCAGAGAGATGGATTCTGGGGTCATGAAGAAGTGCGGACCGCACCATTTTTTGCGGCCGCAGAATCAAAAATGCGGCCGCAACCCAGAATTGTGCGGCCGCAGAAGTCCATCCTGTCAAGCTAATGTCAAAGTGCGGATCGCAAATATAATTGTGCGGCCGCAGAATCTCCGCAGGGGAAATTTTGTCCAATAATTTCAGCTGGGTATAGATAGCTCTTTTTGTCAAATTTAGGTTAAGTAGAGAACACCTGAGAATAGATAGCCGTTTTTCTTTACTGTTTTGGGTAACTTTGTTATAGTTTATCATTTTAACATTAGATTTTCTTCCCTTACTCATCTATTATGAATTTTATCTTAGTTTATTCTTTAAGTTCTTCATTTTCTATGAGTAGCTAAACCCTTATCTAGGTTTGTGACCCAACCCTAGTATGAGTACTTAATGGGTGATTGATTTAGGGCTTATTTATGATTGGGTATATGATATTTTGCCTAGTTCTTGCTTTAATTTGAGAATCGATGGTTGCAAACATTGATTCCTGCCTAATTGACTTAGTCTCTACTTGAGAAAGAGAGACTAAGTCTAGGAAACCTTGGCTAACAGGAAATTGGGGTGAACTCTAGAAATTGATAGCCCCAATTAAAGGGTCAAATCTAGAGATAGTAAGACCCGACTTGAGCATCTATCACTTGTTTTGTGAAATACCCATTTGGACTTGAGAAAGCCAAATTGGACAAAATCACTCAAACTACCAAGAGGTATTGAGTGAGTAATCGCGTGTGATTGCTATATTGTATCCCGACCAACCAAACATTCCCTAAAGCTCTCAATCTATTAGGTAATCAACTAGGTGGAAGTTACAACCCTAGATCTTTTATAACCTGACAAACAACAATACCAAAAAAAACATTGTCTCTTAGCTTTACAACTACAACATTAGCATAAGATTTAGGAGTAGAAAAGAAACAACCGAATATGTGGAAGTACAATCTTGGGCACGTCATATACTTAGACTAGGTATATACCTAATCCAACATAAAGCTCTCTGTGGAATCTACCCCGACTCGCGTTAGGTATTTATAATTGCATCGACCGCTTCACCGGGGCTCCGAACCAAAATACGTACAAACACTTGAAAGGATTTGTGGATACTTGATGGGGGAGTAAACAAACCAACGTTTCCGAGGATGCTCTAAGGTTGAGGCTATTTCCCTTCTCTCTATGAGGGAAAGCCTTGGACTGGTTAGAAAGATTGCCAAACCATTCTATCCATATATAGGATGAATTGGCGGAAAAATTCATTGCCAAGTTCTTTTCTCCTAGGCATATGGCTACTCTTAGAGATGAGATTCTAGCATTCAAACAAGAATCCAATGACACTTTGCACGAGATATGGGAGAGGTACCGCACTATGGTGAAAGAGTGCCCGAATAATGATATGACTGAGGCTATGATTCAACAAACCTTCTACAGGGGGATCAATACTACCAATCAATGCGTGGTCAATCAACTTGCCGGTGGAAATTTTATGACAACACCATATGCCGAAGCTTGTGAAATCTTAGATGAAATGGAGGATACTTCATCGGCATGGCAAAATAGAGCAAATGTTACTCAAGGTGATCCAAATATGATTCACCTATACAAAGAATTGCATGATTAGAGTTGACCACTACAATAAATCAATTGGCCAAAGATCAACTTCAACAGGTTCAAGGTCCTAAGCAAGTAAATGCAATGTAAGGTGTCAATATGATGGTGAACAAGGGAAGGCAAAAGGGTCAACAAGTGCAAAACCATGTGGAACAATTTGTGCAAGATAATTGTGGGTTTGACCAAGACGAATCATACAATGAGCAAGAGGAAGAAGTGCAATATGTGAATAACTACCAAGGGCAAAAGAACAACTCTCAAGGCCCGAATAAACAACAATGGCGATCTCAAGGAAATCAAGGAAATTGGAACAATCAAAACCACCAAGGCAATTGGAGTGGTGGTACCAAAAATCAAGGTAATTGGAACAATAACAATAATCAAGGCAATTGGAACAATCAAGGCAACCAAGGTAATTGGGGAGGCAACAACCAAGGGGGTTGGAACAATACTAAGGGGGTTGGAATAATAATCAAGGGAATCGGGGGGCGGGCTTTCAAAGGCCCCCAATGTATCAACAACCAAACAACCCGCCTCTTTATCCGCCTCAAGGTTCCCGTTCTTCCATAAATGAGATGGGATGGATTGAAAATATGTTCAAATAAATTATGGACAAAAATACCGACACCGATGCTCAATTAGCCTCTTACAACACTTCAATCTGCAATTTGGAAGTTCAATTGGGGCAAATCTCACAAGCTTTAAACACTCGTCCTAAGAGGGTACTACCTAGTGATACAGTGGTGAACCCGAAAGGTGGGAACAACACAGGACATGCCATGTCCGTAACAACAAGGAGTGGATGAGGTGGAGATGTAACCACCTCAAATCAAAGAAGAATTGTAGATGATGATGTAGTGGTTAAAGAAGATGAGATTCCAAGCAATGTGGTTCAAGATAATGAAGAAGGGAGAATTGATATTGATGAGAGTGTGGAGGAGACCAAAGAAGAAGTGAACCCGTCTAGGGAACACGTGATTGACATACCGGAACCCGTAGTGCCAAAGGCCAAGGAACCAATGCCAAGGCCTCCTCCTCTATACCCTCAAAGGCTCGCCAAGCAAAACATTAAGAACCAATTCAAGAAGTTTATTGACATGATGAAGAGCTTATCCATTAATGTGCCATTGGTTGAGGCGTTGGAACAAATGCTCGGTTATGCAAAGTTCATGAAGGATTTGGTGACAAAGAAAAGATTAATGAATTGTGAGACTATCAAGATGACACATCAAGTGAGTGCTATTGTGCACTCAATGGCTCCGAAATTGGAAGATCCCGACGCTTTCACATTCCCTTGCACTATTGGAAGCGCCGACTTTGCCAAAGCTCTATGTGATCTAGGGGCGAGTATCAACTTGATGCCCTACTCAGTGTTCAAAACTTTGGGAACTGGGCAACCAAGACCCACATCTATGAGGTTACAAATGGAGGATCATACTATGAAGAGACCATTGGGTATTATTGATGATGTGTTGGTTCGTGTTGATAAGTTCATCCTCCCTTCCTCATAGCAAGGAAAGGTCTACCCAAGACAATACCTGTCGGGGACCGAGAACAAAAATTCCAACCACAGAGAAATCATCCATAAAGACCTCAAGAAAATCCTCCACCATGTCGGTGAAGATGGCCATCATACACCGTTGAAAAGTCATTGGTGCATTGCATAACCCAAATGGCATCCGCGAGAATGCGAATGTACCATAGGGACAAGTGAAAGTAGTCTTATCTTGGTTCTCAGGAGCAATAAGAATTTGATTGTAGCCGGAATATCCATCAAGAAAACAAGAAAAAGCTCGTCCGGCCAACCTATAAAGCATTTGATCAAGAAATGGAAGCGGAAAATGATCTTTCCGAGTGACTTTGTTGAGCTTCCTATAGTCCATGCAAACTCTCCATCCGGTGGCCGTTCTTGTGGGGATCAACTCGTTCTTGTCATTTGTTACCACAATCATGCGCTCTTTCTTTGGGACTCATTGCACCGGAGAGGTCCACGAGCTATCGAAAATGGGGTAAACAACCCCGGCATCCAACCATTTTATGATCTCCTTCTTTACCACCTCTTGCATTGCTTCATTTAATCTTCTTTGATGTTCAATGGAGGGTTTAGAATCCTCATCCAAAATAATCTTGTGCATGCAAAAGGCGGGGCTTATACCCCGAATATCCACCAGTGTCCATCCTATAGCTTTCTTCCTCTTTTGAAGCACCGCCAAAGTAGAATCTACCTGCACGTTAGTCAAGCAAGAGGAAAGAATAAAAAGTAAAGTAGAACATGGGCCAAGAAACTCATACCTGATATGTGAAGGTAATGGCTTTAACTCCAAAGTGGGAGTCTCCTCGATTGAGGGCTTTGTTGGAGGAGTCTTCCGATTTTCAAGATCTACGGACAATTTTCGCGGTTCATAAGTATACGACCCCATTCCTTGTAATGGGTTTACACATTCCACAAAGCCTTACTTCTTATCATCATCGTGATTAATCAATACGGCTTCCACGGTGTCATCAACATTCATCATGGCACTAGCATCATCAACAATCACCTCGGTCACTAAGTCCATAAACGAACAAACTTCATTGCTATTCGGTTGCCTCATAGATTTGCATACATGGAAAACCACCTTTTCATCACCCACCCGGAAGGTGAGATCACCGGCTTCCTGAGCGACTGAGCCAAGAGCAATTATGGTTGTAGCCGAGAAAACGTGGGACCCTCGAAGATAGGAGAAGACCCTCCTCAATTGAATATTAATATTATTTTTAGAGGAAATGAAATCAATGGCGTAACCTTCTCGGCGTCCAAGGAGAAAATGATATCGGTGGCCCACAACAAGAGACTCTAGGAAGTCGCCAAAGACGACATCACCTTTACTAAGGAAGATGCCAACGGACTTTTGCTACCGCATAATGACACCCCGGTAATCTCTCTTAATTTCCTAGATTTCAAGATTAAGCATGTTTTTGTTGACCCAGGAAGCTCAACCAACATCATTCGATGGAGAGTGCTGGATCAAGCCAAGTTAATGGAAGTATCATTCTAGAAAAAAAGCTCCTCGCTAGGTTTAACCTGGCAAGTGTGACAACCCGAGGAGAGATCCTGCTGCCCACGAATGCCTAAGGGGTAACAAAGACCACCTTATTTGAAGTGGTGGACGGTGACATGGGCTATAACATAATTCTCGGTAGGCCATGGTTACATGATATAAAGGTCGTACCATCAACGTATCCCCAACTGCTTAAATTACCAACCCAGAGGGAATCAAGCAGATAAGAGGAGATCAGTCGGCAGCAAGAGAAATGAATGCGGTATAAATTTCTAGCAGTAAAGAGAAGAAGCCCTGCCAATAGTAATTACAGGAACTACAACCCTGTTCCCGTGCCGAGTAAAGATGATAAAGGCAAGGAGTCATCGGAATCCCACCAGGTACCAAGGTACTTTCAGGTACCGGAAGAGACAGACGCAACCAAATCCATGGCAGAAGAACTCGAGCAAGTGTCTTTGATCGAAGAATTCTTGGAGAGAAAGTTTCATTTGGGAACAAGACTCAATCCCTAACTCAGGTCGGGATTTATTAATTTTCTTAAAGCTAACATTGATTGTTTTGCATGGTCGCACTTGGATATGACAAGTATTGTCATGCCCCTACCATGGGGAGAGCGACCGGCGCTCAGCCGGGATAACCATGCCGAGCAAGACTGCTAGATTTCTTTCTACCCAAACTCACTCACGAATAACGAGAAGATATATTTTCATTAATTAGACAATAAAGAGATTATGTATACAACACCAATTCATTACTATTAGCTACTTCATTTATAAGTGCCCAAAATATTACATTACACATCCGTAGTTTAGAAGTGGAACATGTGATACAATTACAACATATTTAGTTTGACCTTCCCAATACCAACGTACAACCCAAACTATGTCTATGGAGCCTCTAATGGATACAAAAGAGTACTAGGATAGTGCCGGCAACAAGGCCCCAACTATACCTCAATACACAATACATGAGAAACAAAAGATACATGACCCCGATATGAAGTGGGGCTCACCAAGTCAGCTGAGAGAAGGATGTACTGCTATCATTGATTAATGCTGCCTACTATGAAATCACCTGTATCCATTAAGTGACGTAGGGCCCCCGACAAAAGGGACATGAGTACATGTGGAATAATACTCGTATGTAAGGCAGACAGAGCAACATATGGAAATACGATAACTCAAATAAGAGGCAAATAAATTATGTTAAGAAACTACGAAACGGCCCATAGCATCACATGTCAAGTCTTATTATACTTACAATATTCTGAACTTCTTTTAGGATCAAGCGTGCCCTATGAACTATGCGTGAAAGAGGCACTTGAGCTAGCAGCTTTTCGACTCCGAGATATAGCCATCCTTTGGTACGAGGAATGGGAGAGGTCCAGGGGATGTGATGCACCTCCAGCTATTTGGGAGAATTTTTCAGATGCCTTCCTTGACTAGTACCTACCGCGGGAGATCCGACAGGCTCGAGTCAATCGGTTTCTAGCCCTCAAGTAGGGTAATATGAGTGTTCGAGAGTATAGTCTCCATTTTGACTCATTGGCCAGATATGCACCATCCATAGTTGCTACTATGCGGGACAGGATTCACAGGTTTATAGCAGGGTTAGCCCCAGAGTTAACCGAGGCATGTGCCACCGCTGCATTGCAGGATAGTATGGATATCTCCCGGATTCAGGCATTCGCCCAGAATATAGAAAGGGGTAGGCATCGGCAGCAGGGTACAGAGAGGGCTGAGCAAGGGCAACGTAAGAGGATGAGATTTCCCAGGTCTCAGGAGCAATCTCAGGGTAGTTATAGGACCCAGTACTTCGGACGGCCACCTAGGCCTCCGCCACCTCAGTTACAGGGTTACAGGTATGACCGTTATACTCAGTCAGGACCAGGTGAGAGCTCACGGGCGTCGGGTTTGCAGCGACAGTGAGGTTCTGCGCAGACATGGTCATTTCCTCCACGGTGTGACATCTGTGGTAGAGGACACTTGGGCCAATGCCGAGCAGGTTCTGATGCTTGTTATACATGTGGGCGTCCGGGGCATATGATGCGAGATTTCCCAAATAGAGATTCTGGGGGAATGGCACAACCAGCGAGTTCAACAACAGGATCATCTATATCCGTGCATCCTTCAGGGCACGAGTCTCAGTCTTTGGCTGGTAGAGGTCGAGGCAGAGGTAGAGGTTCCAGTTCAGGTGGTAATCAGAACCGTATCTATGCTTTAGCGGGTCGACAGGACCAGGAGTCTTCACCAGACGTTGTGACAGGTATATTAACCATTTGCTCTCACGATGCTTATGCTTTGATAGACCCAGGATCTACTTTATCGTATATTACCCCATTTGTCGCGAGGAAGTTTGGTATAGTGCCTGAAATACTAAGTGATCCTTTTGCGGTATCTACACCGGTCGGAGAATCGATTATTGCTAGACGGGTTTACCGAGGTTGTACGGTGACAATTTGTAGTCGTCAGACCTCAGCTGACCTAGTTGAGCTAGAGATGATGGATTTTGATGCTATCATGGGCATGGACTGGTTGGCAGCTTGCTATGCCACAGTTGATTGCCGAGCAAAGGCAGTCAGATTTCATTTTTCGGGTGAGCCAGTCCTTGAATGGGTAGGTAATACAGCAACACCCAGAGGTAGGTTTATTTCCTATCTGAAGGCGAGGAAAATGATCGCAAAAGGGTGCATTTATCATATTGTGCGAGTTAGAGATGCAGATGCTGAGATACCTACACTTCAGTCTATTCCCGTAGTCAAAGAGTATGCAGATGTGTTTCTAGATGAGCTTCCAGGTATTCCTCCAGAGCGAGAGATTGATTTTAGCATCGATTTGCTTCCAGGAACTCAACCTATATCCGTCCCTCCGTATAGAATGGCACCTGCCGAATTGAAGGAGTTGAAGGAGCATTTAAAAGATTTGCTGGAGAAAGGTTACATCAGGCCCAGTACCTCACCTTGGGGTGTACCAGTACTATTTGTGCGGAAGAAAGACGGCTCGCTGAGGATGTGTATCGATTATAGGCAGCTGAACAAGGTAACTATTAAGAATAAGTATCCACTTCCAAGGATCGATGACTTGTTTGATCAGTTGCAGGGGCTAGATGCTTTTCAAAGATAGATTTGAGGTCGGGGTACCACCAGGTCAGAGTTCGGGAAAAAGATATTCCGAAGACAACCTTCAGGACCCGATATGGCCACTTCGAGTTCCTTGTCATGTACTTCGGGTTGACTAATGCACCCGCTATATTTATGGACTTGATGAATATCCTATTCCGGCCATTTTTAGATCTGTTCGTGATAGTATTTATTGATGATATTCTGGTTTATTCCCGTTCAGAGGATGAGCATGCGGACCACCTGCGAGCGGTACTCCAAACCCTCTGTGATCGTAAGTTGTATGCTAAGTTTTCTAAATGTGAGTTCTGGTTGAAGTCTGTAGCATTCTTGGGGCATATTGTATCAGATGAAGGTATAAAGGTGGACACTCAGAAGATTGAGGCCGTGAAATCTTAGCCTAGACCTACCACTCCGACAGAGGTTCGTAGCTTTCTAGGCTTAGCAGGATACTATCGGAGGTTCGTAGAGGGTTTTTCTTCCCTTTCGGCACCATTGACGAAGTTGACACAGAAAGAAACTAAGTTTCAATAGACAGAGGCTTGTGAGCGGAGTTTCCAAGAGCTTAAGAATAGGTTGACCTCAGCTCTAGTTCTAACACTTCCAGAGGGTCTAGAGGGTTATGCTGTGTATTGTGATGCATCAGGTGTCGGGTTAGGATATGTCCTGATGCAACATGGGAAGGTAATTGCGTATGCTTCAAGGCAGTTGAGGAAGCACGAGAGGAATTATCCGACCCACGACCTCGAGTTAGCTGCGGTTGTCCATGCACTTAAGATATGGCGGCATTATTTATATGGTGTTCATGTTGATGTATTTACTGATCATAAAAGCCTACAATATATCTTCAAGCAGAAAGAGTTGAATTTGCGACAGAGGCGATGGCTTGAGTTATTGAAAGATTACGATGTTAACATTCTCTACCATCCAGGGAAAGCTAATGTTGTAGCAGATGCCTTAAGTCGCCGATCTATGGGTAGCTTAGCACATGTAGAGCCCGAGAAAAGACAATTAGCTAGAGAGATTCATCAATTGGCTTCGTTGGGGGTTCGGTTAGTAGATTCTGAGGATGGTGGAGTTGTACTCCAAAACACTGCAAAATCATCCCTCATAGCTGAAGTCAAGGAAAGGCAGTACGAGGACCCAGAGTTGGTCGAGTTGAGAGAGCGAGTTCCGCAGCAGAAGAAGCCATTGTTAGAGCTCAAGGGAGATGGGGTTCTCAGATACAGGGGTCGTTTGTGTGTTCCAGATGTAGCAGGGCTACGAGACAAGATTATGTCAGAGGCACATTATTCATGGTATTCCATCCATCCTGGATCGACGAAGATGTATCATGACATTAAGGATATATACTAGTGGAATGATATGAAGAAGAACATTGCTGAGTTTGTCGCCCAATGTACTAGTTGCCAGCAAGTGAAGGTAGAGCACCAGAAGCCCGGAGGGCTAATGCAGACTATAGAGATCCCGACATGGAAATGGGAGGCGATAAACATGGACTTTATCACGGGTTTACCTCGTTCTAATCGTAAGTTCGATTCCATATGGGTGATAGTCGATAGGCTCGCGAAATCAGCTCACTTTCTACCGGTCAGATCTACATATACAGTAGAAGATTATGCAAAGTTATATATTAAGGAGATAGTGCGGCTACACGGAGTACCGGTTTCTATTATATCTGATCGTGGGGCTCAGTTTACAGCACATTTTTGGAGGTCATTTCAGAGAGGTCTAGGGACTCAGGTGAATCTCAGCACAGCTTTTCATCCACAGACTGATGGACAAGCCGAGCGCACAATTCAGACGCTCGAGGATATGTTACGAGTATGTGTGTTGGATTTTAAAAGAAGTTGGGATGAACATCTACCTCTTATCGAGTTTGCATATAATAACAGTTACCACTCCAGTATCCAGATGGCTCCGTACGAGGCTTTGTATGGGCGTAAGTGCAGATCTCCTATAGGGTGGTTTGATGTTGGAGAATCTGGGTTACATGGGCCAGACCTGGTTCAGCAGGCCATAGAGAAAGTAAAGCTTATCCGGGAGCGACTGTTGACAGCTCAGAGTCGTCAGAAGTCATATTCTGACGTGCGGCGATGAGACTTAGAGTTCAGGATTAATGACTGGGTATTCTTAAAGGTATCACCTATGAAGGGCGTGATGAGGTTTGGCAAGAAAGGCAAGCTTAGCCCACGGTATATTGGGCCTTATAGGATCATTCGGAGAGTGGGCCAAGTAGCTTATGAGTTAGAGTTGCCCTCAGAATTGGAGTCTGTCCATCCGGTTTTTCACGTATCTATGCTACGGAAGTGCATTGGCGATCCTACCCGAGTGGTGCCCACGGATGATGTACAGATTACAGAGGACTTGTCATACGAGGAAATTCCAGTTGCCATCCTAGACCGACAAATCCGCAAGCTACGAAATAAGGAGGTAGCTTCCGTGAAGGTTTTATGGAGGAGCAAGAATGTAGAAGAGATGACGTGGGAATCGGAGGGAGAAATGAAGTCTAAATACCCCCACCTATTTCAAACTGAAGATATGGTTCGAGATGGGACGCTACAACATAGCTCTATGTAGGCTAGCAGGTCATCAGGTAAGCTTTTATTTTTCACTTTCAATATTTATGATTTATGGTCGGTGAGGCAAATTGCTGCTATTTATAAAGATTGGCCATGTGTGGCATGCATAGTATGTTTTCTGGCTGCGTGCAGGTTGGTTTTAACCTAGTGTATGAAGGTTACTCTGGCAAAATTTTCCAAAGTCTCTAAGAGTAAACATTCGAGGACGAATGTTCCCAAGGGGGGAGTGATGTTACACCCTATATTTTCGTACGTAAAAATACGTCGTAAGCAAACTAATGTAGGACCAAAAATGAGATAATATTTAAAAGTATATAAAGTAAGTTAATCATGTTACCTCTGAGGTTACAAATATTGAAGATCATGAACAACAAGTACAAAGAGGGTTGGACAGTTCAGAAGCTAAAGCAATTAAATAAAACAATGTTTCGTCGAAAGTCGACAAGTTGGGAATGTTATAACATGTACCTTTGGGGTGAGACTAGGGTGATTAACATGATAAGGAGATTATGTTATGATTTATATTAGTCGTATGACATCCGTGTGTTATGTTTTGAAGTCAAGCGAGTTGTGGAACAAAAGTCGATGAAAGTCATCACAAGTTACATTCATAAGTTTTACTGAAACTTTGGGTCAAATGTAACTGCAATTTTCTCCCAATATACTTAGAGTTATGGGGTGTTCCACCCATCAAATTAAAGATCTATGAGTCTATTTTCCAACGCATTAAACCGTTTGTCAATATGACATCGGAGTAGAGAGATATGGGTATTTTTGCGATACTGCACAAGCTGCTAGGTGACAAGTAGGTGTGTCACCTACTTGCTTAAATGAAAGCCCAAAAATGGGCCATTTCGGGTCGTCCAAAGAGGCCTTTTAAAGGCCTATTTTCTTCATATATTAGACTTAAAATAGAGCATAATAACCAGACATAAGCTCTGCAAAGAATCCTCCCAAATATTTCCCACAAACCCTAATTGATTTTCTCTCCCTTTCAAGTTCTAATTGGAGGTAAAACCTAGAGTTTGAAGAACCAAGATAGGAGCTGAGTTATCCAACAAATAAGGTGAGTTTACTGATCTCTTTCATCCATTTTTTCTGCTGTAAATTCATGGTAAGTCGTTCTATACTTGTAAGAACTCACGGGACGGTGATCGGAAGCCGTGAGTTCGAGTTATTCACTTGTAGCGGACTGTTTTGTGGACTGTTTTGTGTTGCTGTTGGGCTGCGTGTTTTACTACTGTTTTGTGGAGTTTTGGAGGAGGAAGGGGGTGTAGAAACACCATATAAATGTAGGGTGGTTGGCTGGTCGTTCGTCATAACATTTCCGGGTCGTTTGACACTACTACGGTGGTCGTTTTGTGTATGAAGAGATTGGGGTGTGTTGGGCTGTTTTGTAGTATTTGATGGCGTATATAGGGCTGAAAAATGGTGTATATATGTTGTTATTTTTCTGTTCTTGTATTGTTGGTGTTATCTTGAATTTGGAGGAAGTAAGGATTATAGGGGAGATGCTGCCCGTTTTAATACAAAATAAGTTTGTCGTTCGTTGTGCGATAGTTGTACCTTTCGTAACTTAACGATAGTATTATTATCATTCTTGTAGATTAAGGTGCGAAGAGGTGAGTTCAACTTGGTGATTGGAAAGATTGTGATAAGGTATGATAAGGCTAAGCCCTTCCTTCATTTTGGCATGATCTCGTAGCTACATGTGTTAATAATGAGACATAAAGAGAAGTTCGTATTCATGAATTTATTCACATTATTCTAGTCTCATAAGTTACAATATTATTCCTTATCGAGACTTCATATTCAGTTTAGTTTTGTCTTTATTCAGTCAAGAGAGCAGAGGGTCTATATATATATACAGTATTACACTATTTTCAGTATTACACTATTTTCACCACCATCGAGCTATAATCGGTGGGCAGGCCCCTATTGGGCAACCTCTGATCAGATGGTAAGTTATATATACCGAGCCTACTGTGGCCGAGCGCCTATGAGCGAGCCCAGGATGGCCGAGGTACAGAGCCCAGTATGGCCGAGCGCCTATGAGCGAGCCTACTACGGCCGAGCAGTTACACGTACCGAGCCTTATAGGGCCGGACATTTATTTTACTTACTATATTGAAGGAGTTTAGTCACTATCAGCAGGTAAGTATATCTCCAGACCATCTTTGACTCCCAGTTAATTTCAGTTATCATATTATCAGTTCAGTTTTAGATTTCAGTTATTTTATTGCCTTACATACTCGGTACATTATTTCGTACTGACGTCCCTTTTCTGGGGGCGCTGCATTTCATGCGTGCAGGTTCAGACAGACAGACGGGTAGACCTCCTCAGTAGGTGTTTTCCGAGTTCAGCCTGATCGGTAAGCTCCACGTCTTTCGGAGTTGCCAGGTCTAGAGTTTTGTGTACATCTTACGTATATCTGTATATATGTTATGGGTAGGTCGGGGCCCTGTTCCGATCACAATATATCTATCAGTAGAGGCTTGTAGATATATCCTGTTGGTTAGTGCAGTATGTTGGGTTTGTAGGCCTGGTATGTATATTTGATGGTTTGTCAGCTGTAGTAGCTATGACGGCCTTGTCGACCTAGCTTTATGTTGATGTTTAGTTAGCGCTAGTTTCCATTCAGTTTTATATTTTGCTTCGCAAATTGTCTTGCAAGGTGGCCCCATGGCCAAAGTATGACATTATATGTTCAGAGTCCCTTAGTCGCAATTTGGTACGCCAGGTTAGGTGAGGCACCGGGTGCTGGTCTCGCTCCTAGGTTCGGGGCGTGACAATAAGAACCAAAAGGTGAAGGTAGAACTAGAACCGGAGTTGTGGTCGAGGCAGTCTTGAGCTTCTGGAAGCTCACTTCACACTCATCCGACCATCTGAAAGTAGTGCCCCTCTGGGTAAATTTGTTCAAAGATGATGCAATAAACGAGAAACCCTGCACGAAGCGACGATAATAACCGGCCAAGCCGAGAAAGCTACTAATCTCCATAGCTGAGGATGGAGTGGGCCAACTCTGAACCGTCTTTATCTTCTTTGGATCTACCTGAATCCCCTCACTAGACACCATGTGCCCCAAGAACGCCACTGAACTAAGCAAAAACTGACACTTGGAGAACTTAGCATAAAGCTTCTCCTCTCTCAACCGCTGCAACACAATCCTCAAATGTTGGGCATGTTCCTCCTGGCTATGAGAGTACACCAGGATATTATCAATGAATGCTATGACAAACGAGTCGAGATAAGGCTAAAATACACTATTCATCAGATGCATGAATGCTGCTGGGGCGTTAGTCAGCCCAAAAGACATCACAAGGAACTCACAATGACCATAACGGGTCCTGAATGTTATCTTTAGAATATCCGAGTCCCGAATCTTCAACTGGTGATACCCAGACCTCAAATCAATCTTATAAAACAAATAAATACACGACAAAGGATACTTGTTCTTGATTGTAACTTTGCTCAACTGCTTATAGTCGATGCACATCCGCATAGTACCGTCCTTCTTCTTCACAAACAGAACTGGTGCACCTCAAGGCGACACACTAGGTCTAATAAACCCCTTATCAAGAAGTTCCTGAAGCTGTTCTTTCAATTCGTCAACTAAGCTGGTGCCATACAATACGGAAGAATAGAAATGGGCTGAGTGTCTGGCACCAAGTCAATACCAAAGTCAGTATCCTTGTCGGGCGACATGCCTAGCAAGTCTGCAGGATACACATCTGGAAAATCTCGCACCACCAGAACATAATCAGTAGTAAGAATATTAGCACCAACATCCCTCACAAAGGCCAAATATGATAGGCATAACTTCCCAACCACCCGTTGGCCCTTCAAATAAGAAATCATCTGCTGGGGACATAATCTAGAGAACCTCTCCACTCGATCTGTGTCAAACTCGGTATCGCCAATGTCACGGTCTTAGTGTGACAATCCAGAATAGCATGACATGGAGACAACCAATCCATACCCAAAATCACATCGAAATCAACCATACTAAGCAATAAGAGATCATCTCTCATCTCCAATCCCCCTATAGTAACTACACATGACCGATATACACAGTCCACAACAATAGTGTTGCCCACTGGCGTAGATACATGAACAAATGAAACTAAGGACTCACGGGGCATATCTAGATAATGAGCAAAATATGATGATACATACGAATAGGTGGAACTAGGGTCAAATAATACAGAAGCATCCCTGTGGCATACTAAGACAATACCTGTGATCACTGTGTCTGAAGAGTATGTTCTCGGTCTCGAGCTGAGCTGCATCGGTTCGAGGTCGATCCCCGACAGGTTACAGAGGAGAGAAACACCCTTAGACTCCTTTCTGGGCAAAGAGAAGAAGAAATCAAAGGCCTTCGAGCTGAGTTGGCCAAGGCTCATCAAGACCAGACCGACCTGACCGATCAGGTAATGATAATATTAAGAACTCATGGGCTTGATTCAGGATTGGAGGCTAATATTTTGATCTCACAGCTGCAGCAGAAACTCGAGATGATCGGGCAGCTTCGTGAGGAAGTTGATATAATAAAGGTGGAGACCATGGGATGGAAAGATGGCATGGACCGTCTTGCTGCAGAAAAGGAAACTGTTTGAGCCCAATTGTCATCGACTGCAAGCCAACTTCAAGGCATGAAGGAGAAGAGCTTGGTTCAAGCGAGAAGAATAGAGGAACTCGAGGCTCGGTTGGCCTCCAAACTTGCCAAGGCCAAATCTGATGACGAAAAAACAAAGTCCTATGCGGATGTATTAGTGGTCGTCTATCGGGCGGATGCTGAAGCTACTCAGGTACAAGCAAGAGAGGCAGTCGAGACCGCCAACACTCGAGCATATTGGGTTGCTAGACTTGCTAAATGCCGATCTCGTATGGAGACCTTCGAAGAGATCCATGCTCGAGGTTTCGATCTGATCGAAGAGATAATAAGAGCTAAAGAGCTTGAAGCTGATGCTGAAGTCTTGGCTTCCGACGATGATGAGGATACTGGCAATGATGGGAGAAAGAGTGGGTCCGAGAGCGGGGAGGAGCCCGATGGAGAAGAGACTGGCCCCGTGGATAACCAAGAAACTTAGCCCTTAGTTTTCATTTTGGTTTTTTGTGTAGCGTCCTGTTCGGACATTGTAAATATTCTTGTATATATAAAGATCTTTACTTTTTCTGACTCGCCTCTATTTTATTCTCTGCCTTGAGAAGATTTTGTTTCATTCATGCCTTATGAAGGTTTTCATTAGGCTTTAGGCAATTTGACCAAATTTGGATCTTGTAGCCTTTATAACCGAGTGAGTGCTTGCTCAAACTCGAAATAAGGTAGCCCATAGGCTTAGTAGTCAAGTTGAGTGACTGCTTGAACTTGAAGTAATGTAGCCCGTAGGCTTATTAGTCAAGTGAGTGGTTTGAACTCGAAGTAATGTAGCCCGTAGGCTCAATGGTCGAGTGAGTGTTTGCTCGAACTCGAAATAAGAGTAGCCTGTAGACTTAGTAGTCGCGTGAGTGATTCGAACTCGAAGTAATATAGTCCGTAGGCTTAACGGTCGAGTGAGTGATTGCTCAAACTCGAGATGATGTAGCCCGTAGGCTTATAAGTCGAGGGAGTGATTCGAAATCGAAGTAATGTAGCCCGTAGGCTTAATGGTCGAGTAAGTGTTTGCTCGAACTCGAAATTAGAGTAGCCCGTAGGCTTAGTAGTCGAGTGAGTGCTTGCTCAAACTCGAAGTGACATAGCCCGTAAGCTTATTAGTCGAGTGAGTGATTCAAACTCGAAGTAATGTAGCCCGTAGGCTTAATGGTCGAGTGAGTGTTTGCTCGAAGTCGAAATAAGAGTGGCCCACAAGTTTAGTAGTCGAGTGAGTGATTCAAACTCGAAGTAATGTAGCCCGTAGGCTTAACAGTTGAGTGAGTGATTGCTCAAACTCGAAATGATGTACCCCGTAGGCTTATTAGTCGAGCGAGCGATTCGAACTCGAAGTAATGTAGCCCGTAGGCTTAATGGTCGAGTGAGTGTTTGCTCGAACTCGAAATAAGAGTAGCTCATAGGCTTAGTAGTCGAGTGAGTGCTTGCTCAAACTCAAAGTGACGTAGCTTGTAGGCTTATGAGTCGAGTGAGTGAAGTAATGTAGCCCGTAGGCTTAATGGTCAAGTGAGTGTTTGCTCGAACTCAAAATTAGAGTAGCCGGTAGGCTTAGTAGTCGAGTGAGTGATTCGAACTCGAAGTAATGTGGCCCGTAGTCTTAATGGTAGACTAAGTGATTTCAAAAACTCGAGATGATGTAGCCCGTAGGCTTATTAGTCGAGCGAGTGATTCGAACTCGAAGTAATGTAGCCCATAGGCTTAATGGTCGAGTGAGTGTTTGCTCGAACTCGAAATTAGAGTAGCCCGTAGGCTTAGTAGTTGAGTAAGTGCTTGCTCACACTCGAAGCGATGTAGCCCGTAGGCTTAATAGTCGAGGGAGTGATTCGAACTCGAAGTAAAGTAGCCCGTAGGCTTAATGGTCGAGTGCGTGTTTGCTCGAACTCAAAATAAGAGTAGCCCGTAGGCTTAGTAGTCGAGTGAGTGATTCGAACTCGAAGTAATGTAGCCTGTAGGCTTAATGGTCGAGTGAGAGATTGCTCAAACTCGGGATGATGTAGCCCGTAGGCTTATTAGTCAAGTGAGTGATTCGAAATCGAAGTAATGTAGCCCGTAGGCTTAATGGTCGAGTGAGTGTTTGCTCGAACTCGAAATTAGAGTAGCCAGTAGGCTTAGTAGTCGAGTGAGTGCTTGCTCAAACTCGAAGTGACGTAGCCCGTAGGCTTAATAGTCGAGTGAGTATTTGCTCGAAATAAGAGTAGCCCGTAGGCTTAGTAGTCGAATGAGTGATTCGAACTCAAAGTAATTTAGCTCGTAGGCTTAACGGTCGAGTGAGTGATTGCTCAAGCTCGAGATGATGTAGCCCGTAGGCTTATTAGTCGAGCGAGCGATTCGATCTCGAAGTAATGTAGCCCGTAGGATTATTAGTCGAGTGAGTGTTTGCTCGAACTCGAAATAAGAGTAGCCCGTAGGCTTAGTAGTCGAGTGAGTGCTTGCTCAAACTCAAAGTGACATAGCCCGTAGGCTTATTAGTCGAGTGAGTGATTCGAACTCGGAGTAATGTAGCCAGTAGGCTTAATGGTCGAGTGACTATTTGCTCGAACTCGAAATAAAGTAGTCCATAGGCTTAGTAGTCGAGTGAGTGATTCGAACTCGAAGTAATGTGGCCCGTAGTCTTAACAGTAGACTGAGTGATTTCTCAAACACGAGATGATGTAGCCCGTAGGCTTATTAGTCGAGCGAGTGATTCGAACTCGAAGTAAAGTAGCCCGTAGGCTTAAAGGTAGAGTGAGTGTTTGCTCGAACTCGAAATAAGAGTAGCTCGTAGGCTTAGTAGTCAAGTGAGTGCTTGCTCAAACTAAAAGTGACGTAGCTCGTAGGCTTATTAATTGAGTGAGTGATTCGAACTCGAAGTAATGTAGCCCGTTGGCTTAATTGTCGAGTGACTATTTGCTCGAAAGTGAAATAAGAGTATCCTGTAGGCTTAGTAGTCGAGTGAGTGATTCGAACTCGAAGTAATGTGGCCCGTAGTCTTAATGGTAGACTGAGTGATTTCTCAAACTCGAGATGATGTAGCCCGTATGCTTATTAGTCAAGCGAGCGATTCGAACTAGAAGTAATGTAGCCCGTAGGCTTAATGGTCGAGTGAGTGTTTGCTCGAACTCGAAATAAGAGTAGCTCGTAGGCTTAGTAGTCGAGTGAGTGCTTGCTCAAAGTCAAAGTGACATAGCTCGTAGGCTTATTAGTCGAGTCAGTGATTCGAACTCGATGTAATGTAGCCCGTAGGCTTAATGGTCGAGTGACTATTTGCTCGAATGCGAAATAAGAGTATCCCGTAGGCTTAGTAGTCGAGTGAGTGATTCGAACTCGAAGTAATGTGGCCCGTAGTCTTAATGGTAGACTGAGTGATTTCTCAAACTCGAGATGATGTAGCCCGTAAGCTTATTAGTCGAGCGAGTTATTCGAACTCGAAGTAATGTAGCCTGTAGGCTTAATGGTCGAGTGAGTGTTTCCTCAAACTCGAAATTAGAGTAGCCCGTAGGCTTAGTAGTTAAGTAAGTGCTTGCTCAAACTAGAAGCAACGTAGCACGTAGGCTTCATAGCCGAGTGAGTCATTCGAACTCGAAGTAAAGTAGCCTGTAGGCTTAATGGTCGAGTGAGTATTTGCTCGAACTCGAAATATGAGTAGCCCGTATGCTTAGTAGTCGAGTGAGTGATTCGAACTCGAAGTAATGTAGCCCGTAGGCTTAACAGTCGAGTGAGTGATTGCTCAAACTCGAGATGATGTAGCCCGTAGGCTTATTAGTCAAGCGAGTGATTCAAAATCAAAGTAATGTAACCCGTAGGCTTAATGGTCAAGTGAGTGTTTGCTCGAACTCGAAATTAGAGTAGCCCGTAGGCTTAGTAGTCGAGTGAGTGCTTGCTCATACTAGAAGTGACGTAGCCCGTAGGCTTATTAGTCGAGTGAGTGATTCGAACTAAAAGTAATGTAGCCCGTAGGCCTAATGGCCGAGTGATTGTTTGCTCGAACTCAAAATAAGAGTAGCACGTAGGCTTAGTAGTCGACTGAGTGATTCGAACTCAAAGTAATGTAGCCCGTAGGCTTAACGGTCGAGTTAGTGATTGGTCAAACTCGAGATGATGTAGCCCGTAGGCTTATTAGTCGAGCGAGCAATTCGAATCGAAGTAATGTAGCCCGTAGGATTATTAGTCGAGTGAGTGTTAGCTCGAACTCGAAATAAGAGTAGCCTGTAGGCTTAGTAGTCGAGTGAGTGCTTGCTCAAACTAAAAGTGACGTACCCCGTAGGCTTATTAGTCGAGTGAGTGATTCGAACTCGGAGTAATGTAGCCAGTAGGCTTAATGGTCGAGTGACTATTTGCTCCTACTCGAAATAAGAGTAGCCTGTAGGCTTAGTAGTCGAGTGAGTGATTCGAACTCGAAGTAATGTGGCCCATAGTCTTAACGGTAGACTGAGTAATTTATCAAACTCGAGATGATGTAGCCCGTAGGCTTATTAGTCGAGCGAGTGATTCGAACTCGAAGTAATGTAGCCCATAGGCTTAATGGTCGAGTGAGTGTTTGCTAGAACTCAAAATAAGAGTAGCCCGTACTCTTAGTAGTAGAGTGAGTGATTCGAACTCGAAGTAATGTAGCCCGTAGTCTTAACGGTCGAGTGAGTGATTGCTCAAACTCGAGATGATGTAGCCCGTAAGCTTATTAGTCCAGCGAGTAATTCGAACTCGAACTAATGTAGCCCATAGGCTTAATGGTCGAGTGAGTGTTTGCTCGAACTCGAAATAAGAGTAGCCCGTAGGCTTAGTAGTCGAGTGAGTGCTTGCTCATACTCGAAGTGACGTAGCCCGTAAGCTTAATTGTCGAGTGAGTGATTCGAACTCAGAGTAATGTAGCCCATAGGATTAATGTCGAGTAAGTGTTTGCTCGAAATAACAGTAGCCTGTAGGCTTAGTAGTCGAGTGAGTGATTCGAACTCGAAGTAATGTAGCCCGTAGGCTTAACGGTTGAGTGAGTGATTGCTCAAACTTGAGATGATGTATCCCGTAGGCTTATTAGTCGAGCGAGCGATTCGTACTCGAAGTAATGTAGCCCGTAGGCTTAATTGTCGAGTGAGTGTTTGCTCGAACTCGAAATAAGAGTAGCTCGTAGGCTTAGTAGTTGAGTGAGTGCTTGCTCAAACTCAAAGTGACGTAGCTCGTAGGCTTATTAATCGAGTGAGTGATTCGAACTCGAAGTAATGTAGCCCGTAGGCTTAATGGTCGAGTGACTATTTGCTCGAATGTGAAATAAGAGTATCCCGTAGGCTTAGTAGTTGAGTGAGTGATTCGAACTCGAAGAAATGTGGCTCGTAGTCTTAATGGTAGATTGAGTGATTTCTCAAACTCGAGATGATGTAGCCCGTAGTCTTATTAGTCGAGCGAGTGATTCGAACTCGAAGTAATGTAGCCCGTAGGCTTAATGGTCGAGTGAGTGTTTGCTCGAACTCGAAATTAGAGTAGCCCGTAGGCTTATTATTTGAGTAAGTGCTTGCTCAAACTGGAAGCGACATAGCCCGTAGGCTTCATAGTCGAGTGAGTGATTCAAACACGAAATAAAGTATCCCGTAGGCTTAATGGTCGAGTGAGTGTTTGCTCAAACTTGAAATAAGAGTTGCCTGTAGGTTTAGTAGTCGAGTGAGTGATTCGAACTCGAAGTAATGTAGCCCGTAGGCTTAACGGTCGAGTGAGTGATTGCTCAAACTCAAGATGATGTAACCCGTAGGCTTATTAGTCAAGCGAGTGATTCAAAATCGAAGTAATGTTTATCGTAGGCTTAATGGTCGAGTGAGTATTTGCTCGAACTCGAAATAAGAGTAGCTCGTAGGCTTAGTAGTCGAGTGAGTGCTTGCTCAAACTCAAAGTGACGTAGCTCGTAGGCTTATTAATCGAGTGAGTGATTTGGACGCGAATTAATGTAGCCCGTAGGCTTAACTGTCGAGTGACTATTTGCTCGAAAGTGAAATAAGAGTATCCCGTAGGCTTAGTAGTCGAGTGAGTGATTCGAACTCAAAGTAATGTGGTCCGTAGTCTTAATGGTAGACTGAGTGATTTCTAAAACTCGAGATGATGTACCCCGTAGGCTTATTAGTCGAGCGAGCGATTCGAACTCGAAGTAATATAGCCCATAGGCTTAATGGTCGAGTGAGTGTTTGCTCGAACTCAAAATAAGAGTAGCTCGTAGGCTTAGTAGTCGAGTGAGTGCTTGCTCAAACTCAAAGTGACGTAGCTCGTAGGCTTATTAGTCGAGTGAGTGATTCGAACTCGAAGTAATGTAGCCCGTAGGCTTAATGGTCGAGTGACTATTTGCTCGAATGCGAAATAAGAGTATCCCGTAGGCTTAGAAGTCGAGTGAGTGATTCGAACTCGAAGTAATGTGGCCCGTATTCTTAATGGTAGACTGAGTGATTTCTCAAACTCGAGATGATGTAGCCCGTAAGCTTATTAGTCGAGCGAGTTATTCGAACTCGAAGTAATGTAGCCCGTAGGCTTAATGGTCGAGTGAGTGTTTGCTCGAACTCGAAATTAGAGTAGCCCATAGGCTTAGTAGTTAAGTAAGTGCTTGCTCAAACTAGAAGCGACGTAGCCCGTAGGCTTCATAGCCGAGTGAGTGATTCGAACTCGAAGTAAAGTAGCCCATAGGTTTAATGGTCGAGTGAGTATTTGCTCGAACTCGAAATATGAGTAGCCCGTAGGCTTAGTAGTCGAGTGAGTGATTCAAACTCGAAGTAATGTGGCCCGTAGTCTTAACGGTAGACTGAGTGATTTCTCAAACTCGAGATGATGTAGCCCGTAGGCTTATTAGTCGAGCGAGTGATTCGAACTCGAAGTAATGCAGCCCGTTGGCTTAATGATCGAGTGAGTGTTTGCTAGAACTCGAAATAAGAGTAGCCCGTACTCTTGGTAGTAGAGTGAGTGATTCGAACTCGAAGTAATGTAGCCCGTAGGCTTAACGTTCGAGTGAGTGATTGCTCAAACTCGAGAAGATGTAGCCCGTAAGCTTATTAGTCCAGCGAGCAATTTGAACTCGAACTAATGTAGCCCATAGGCTTAATGGTCGAGTGAGTGTTTGCTCGAACTCAAAATAAGAGTAGCCCGTAGGCTTAGTAGTCGAGTGAGTGCTTGCTCAAACTCGAAGTGACGTAGCCCGTAGGCTTAATAGTCGAGTGTGTGATTCGAACTCAAAGTAATGTAGCCCATAGGCTTAATGGTCGAGTGAGTGTTTGCTCGAACTCGAAATAAGAGTAGCCTGTAGGCTTAGTAGTCGAGTGAGTGATTCGAACTCGAAGTAATGTGGCCCGTAGTCTTAATGATAGACTGAGTAATTTCTCAAACACGAGATGATGTAGCCCGTAGGCTTATTAGTCGAGCGAGCGATTCGAACTCGAAGTAATGTAGCCCGTAGGCTTAATGGTCGAGTGAGTGTTTGCTCGAACTCGAAATAAGAGTAGCTCGTAGGCTTAGTAGTCGAGTAAGTGCTTGCTCAAACTCAAAGAAACGTAGCTCGTAGGCTTATTAGTCGAGTGAGTGATTCGAACTCGAAGTAATGTAGACCGTAGGCTTAATGGTCGAGTGACTAATTGCTCGAATGCAAAATAAGAGTATCCCGTAGGATTAGTAGTCGAGTTAGTGATTCGAACTCGAAGGAATGTGGCCCGTAGTCTTAATGGCAGACTGAGTGATTTCTCAAACTCGAGATGATGTAGCCCATAAGCTTATTAGTCGAGCGAGTTATTCGAACTCGAAGTAATGTAGCCCGTAGGCTTAATAGTCGAGTGAGTGTTTGCGCGAACTCGAAATTAGAGTAGCCCGTAGGCTTAGTAGTTGAGTAAGTGCTTGCTCAATCTCGAAGCGACATAGCCCGTAGGCTTCATAGTCGAGTGAATGATTCGAACTCGAAGTAAAGTAGCCCGTAGGCTTAATGGTCGAGTGAGTATTTCCTCGAACTCGAAATAAGAGTAGCCCGTAGGCTTAGAAGTCGAGTGAGTGATTCGAACTCGAAGTAATGTAGCCCGTAGGCTTAACGGTCGAGTGAGTGATTGCTCAAACACGAGATGATATAGCCCGTAGGTTTATTAGTCAAGCGAGTGATTCAAAATCAAAGTAATGTAGCCCGTAGGCTTAATGGTCGAGTGAGTGTTTGCTCGAACTCGAAATTAGAGTAGCCCGTAGGCTTAGTAGTCGAGTGAGTGCTTGCTCATACTAGAAGTGACGTAGCCCGTAGGCTTATTAGTCGAGTGAGTGATTCGAACTAAAAGTAATGTAGCCCGTAGGCCTAATGGCCGAGTGATTGTTTGCCCGAACTCCAAATAAGAGTAGCACATAGGCTTAGTAGTCGACTGAGTGATTCGAACTCGAAGTAATGTAGCCCGTAGGCTTAACGGTCGAGTGAGTGATTTCTCAAACTCGAGATGATGCAGCCCGTAGGCTTATTAGTCGAGCGAGCGATTCAAACTCGAAGTAATGTAGCCCGTAGGCTTAATGGTCGAGTGAGTGTTTGCTCTAACTCGAAATAAGAGTAGCCCGTAGGATTAGTAGTCGAGTGAGTGCTTGATCAAACTCAAAGTAACGTAGCCCGTAGGCTTATAAGTCGAGTGAGTGATTCGAACTCGGAGTAATGTAGCCAGTAGGCTTAATGGTCGAGTGACTATTTGCTCGAACTCGAAATAAGAGTAGCCCGTAGGCTTAGTAGTCGAGTGAGTGGTTCGAACTCGAAGTAATGTGGCCCGTAGTCTTAACGGTAGACTGAGTGATTTCTCAAACTCGAGATGATGTAGCCCGTAGGCTTATTAGTCGAGCGAGTGATTCGAACTCGATGTAATGTAGCCCATAGGCTTAATGGTCGAGTGTGTGTTTGCTAGAACTCGAAATAGAGTAGCCCGTACTCTTAGTAGTAGAGTGAGTGATTCGAACTCGAAATAAGAGTAGCCCTTAGGCTTAGTCATCGAGTGAGTGCTTGCTCAAACTCGAAGTGACATAGCCTGTAGGCTTAATAGTCGAGTGAGTGATTCGAACTCGAAGTAATGTAGCCCATAGGCTTAATGGTCGAGTGAGTGTTTGCTCGAACTCGAAATAAGAGTAGCTCGTAGGCTTAGTAGTCGAGTGAGTGCTTGCTCAAACTCAAAGTGACGTAGCTCATAGGCTTATTAATCTAGTGAGTGATTCAAACTCGAAGTAATGTAGCCCGTAGGCTTAATGGTCGAGTGACTAATTGCTCGAATGCGAAATAAGAGTATCCCGTAGGCTTAGTAGTCGAGTTAGTGATTCGAACTCGAAGTAATGTGGGCCGTAGTCTTAATGGTAGACTGAGTGATTTCTCACACTCGAGATGATGTAGCCCGTAAGCTTATTAGTCGAGCGGGTTATTCTAACTCGAAATAATGTAGCCCGTAGGCTTAATGGTCGAGTGAGTGTTTGCTCGAACTCGAAATTAGAGTAGCCCGTAGGCTTAGTAGTCGAGTGAGTGATTCGAACTCGAAGTAATGTAGCCCGTAGGCTTAGCGGTCGAGTAAGTGATTGCTCAAACTCGAGATGATGTAGCCCGTAGGCTTATTAGTCAAGCGAGTGATTCGAAATCGAAGCATTGTAGCCCGTAGGCTTAATGGTCGAGTGAGTGTTTGCTCGAACTCGAAATTAGAGTAGCCCGTAGGCTTAGTAATCGAGTGAGTGCTTGCTAATACTAGAAGTGACGTAGCCCGTAGGCTTATTAGTCGAGTGAGTGATTCGAACTAAAAGTAATGTTGCCCGTATACTTAATGGTCGAGTGAGTGTTTGCTACAACTCGAAATAAGAGTAGCACGTAGGCTTAGTAGTCGAGCGAGTGATTCGAATTCGAAGTAATGTAGCTCGTAGGCTTAACGGTTGAGTGAGTGATTGCTCAAAATTGAGATGATGTAGCCCATTGGCTTATTAGTCGAGCGAGCGATTCGAACGAAAAGTAATGTAGCCTGTAGGCTTAATGGTCGAGTGAGTGTTTTCTAGAACTCGAAATAAAAGTAGCCCGTAGGCTTAGTAGTCGAG
This sequence comes from Nicotiana tomentosiformis, assembly GCF_000390325.3. Taxonomy (NCBI): domain Eukaryota; kingdom Viridiplantae; phylum Streptophyta; class Magnoliopsida; order Solanales; family Solanaceae; genus Nicotiana; species Nicotiana tomentosiformis. Next base: position 29,456,437 of record NC_090820.1, on the reverse strand, counting down.
TGAATGCTTGCTCAAACTCAAAGTGACGTAGCCCTTAGGCTTATTAGTCGAGTGAGTGATTCGAACTCGGAGTAATGTAGCCAGTAGGCTTAATGGTTAAATGACTATTTGCTCTTACTCGAAATAAGAGTAGCCCGTAGGCTTAGTAGTCAAGTGAGTGATTCGACCACGAAGTAATGTGGTCCGTAGTCTTAACGGTAGACTGAGTGATTTCTCAAACTCGAGATGATGTAGCCCGTAGGCTTATTAGTCGAGCGAGTGATTCGAACTCGAAGTAATGTAGCCCGTAGGCTTAATGGTCGAGTGAGTGTTTTCTATAACTCGAAATAAGAGTAGCCCGTAGGCTTAGTTGTAGAGTGAGTGATTCGAACTCGAAGTAATGTAGCCCGTAGTCTTAACGGTCGAGTGAGTGTTTGCTCGAACTCGAAATAAGAGTAGCTAGTAGGCTTAGTAGTCGAGTGAGTGCTTGCTCAAACTCGAAGTGACGTAGCCCGTAGGCTTAATAGTCGAGTAAGTGATTCGAACTCGAAGTAATGTGGCCCGTAGTCTTAATGGTAGACTGAGTGATTTCTCACACTCGAGATGATGTAGCCCGTAAGCTTATTAGTCGAGCGGGTTATTCTAACTCGAAGTAATGTAGCCCGTAGGCTTAATGGTCGAGTGAGTGTTTGCTCAAACTCGAAATTAGAGTAGCCCGTAGGCTTAGTAGTCGAGTGAGTGATTCGAACTCGAAGTAATGTAGCCCGTAGGCTTAGCGGTCGAGTAAGTGATTGCTCAAACTCGAGATGATGTAGCCCGTAGGCTTATTAGTCAAGCGAGTGATTCGAAATCGAAGTATTGTAGCCCGTAGGCTTAATGGTCGAGTGAGTGTTTGCTCGAACTCGAAATTAGAGTAGCCCGTAGGCTTAGTAATCGAGTGAGTGCTTGCTAATACTAGAAGTGACGTAGCCCGTAGGCTTATTAGTCGAGTGAGTGATTCGAACTAAAAGTAATGTAGCCCGTATACTTAATGGTCGAGTGAGTGTTTGCTACAACTCGAAATAAGAGTAGCACGTAGGCTTAGTTGTCGAGCGAGTTATTCGAATTCGAAGTAATGTAGCTCGTAGGCTTAACGGTTGAGTGAGTGATTGCTCAAACTCGAGATGATGTAGCCCGTTGGCTTATTAGTCGAGCGAGCGATTCGAACGAGAAGTAATGTAGTCCGTAGGCTTAATGGTCGAGTGAGTGTTTTCTAGAACTCGAAATAAGAGTAGCCCGTAGGCTTAGTAGTCGAGTGAATGCTTGCTCAAACTCAAAGTGACGTAGCCCTTAGGCTTATTAGTCGAGTGAGAGATTCGAACTCGGAGTAATGTAGCCAGTAGGCTTAATGGTTAAGTGACTATTTGCTCTTACTCGAAATAAGAGTAGCCCGTAGGCTTAGTAGTCAAGTGAGTGATTCGACCACGAAGTAATGCGGTCCGTAGTCTTAACGGTAGACTGAGTGATTTCTCAAACTCGAGATGATGTAGCCCGTAGGCTTATTAGTCGAGCGAGTGATTCGAACTCGAAGTAATGTAGCCCGTAGGCTAAGCCTACGGGCTACATCATCTCGAGTTTTAGAAATCACACACTCTACCGTTAAGATTATTGGCTACAGTACTTCGAGTTTGAATCACTCAATCGACTACTAAGCCAACGGCTACTCTTATTTCGAGTTCAAACAAATAGTCACTCGACCATTAAGCATACGTGCTACATTACTTCGAGTTCGAATCACTCACTCGACTAATAAGCCTACGGGCTACGTCACTTTGAGTTTGATCAAGCACTCACTCGACTACTAAGCCTACGGTCTACTCTTATTTCGAGTTCGAGCAAACACTCACTCGACCATCAAGTCTACGGACTACATTACTTCGAGTTCGAATAGCTTGCTCGACAAATAAGGCTAAGGGCTACATCATCTCGAGTTTGAGCAATCACTCACTCGACAGTTAAGCCTACGGGCAACATTACTTCGAGTTCGAATCACTCACTAGACTACTAAGCCTATGGGCTACTCTTATTTCGAGTTCGAGCAAACACTCATTCGACCATTAAGCCTACGGGCTACATTACTACTAGTTTGAATCACTCACTCGACTAATAAGCCTATGGGCTACGTCACTTCGAGTTTGAGCAAGAACTCACTCGACTACTAAGCCTACGGGCTACTGTAATTTCGAGTTCGAGCAAACACTCACTCGATCATTCAGCCTACGGGCTACATTACTTCGAGTTCGAATCACTCGCTCGACTAATAAGCCTACGGGCTACGTCACTTCGAGTTTGAGCAACCACTCACTAGACTACTAAGCCTACGGGCTACTTTTATTTCGAATTCGAGCAAACATTCACTCGACCATTAAGCCTATGGGCTACATTACTTCGAGTTCGAATCACACGCTCGACTAATAAGCCTACGGGCTACATCATCTCGAGTTTGAGCAATCACTCACTCGATCGTTAAGCCTACGGGCTACATTACATCGAGTTCGAATCACTCACTCGACTACTAAGCCTACGGCCTACTCTTATTTCGAGTTCGAGCATACACTCACTCGACCATTAAGACTACGGGCTACATTACTTCAAGTTCGAATGACTCACTCGAGTAATAAGCCTACAGGCTACGTCACTTCGAGTTTAAGCAAGTACTCACTCAACTACTAAGCCTACAGTCGAGCGTGTGATTCGAACTCGAAGTAATGTAGCCCATAGGCTTAATAGTCGAGTGAGTATTTTCTCGAACTCGAATTAAGAGTAGCCCGTAGGTTTAGTAGTCGAGTGAGTGCTTGCTCAAACTCGAAGTGACATAGCCCGTAGGCTTATTAGTCGAGTGAGTGATTCAAACTCGAAGTAATGTAGCCCATAGGCTTAATGGTCGAGTGAGTGTTTGCTCGAACGCGAAATAAGAGTAGCCCATAGGCTTAGTATTCGAGTGAGTAATTCAAACACGAAGTAATGTAGCCCGTAGGCTTAACGGTCGAGTGAGTGATTGCTCAAACTCGAGATGATGTAGCCCATAGCCTTATTTGTCGAGCAAGCGATTTGAACTCGAAGTAATGTAGTCCGTAGGCTTAATGGTCGAGTGAGTGTTTGCTTAAACGCAAAATTAGAGTAGCCCGTAGGCTTAGTAGTCGAGTGAGTGCTTGCTCAAACTCGAAGTGACGTAGCCCGTAGGCTTATTAGTCGAGTGAGTGATTCGAACTCGAAGTAATGTAGCCCGTAGGCTTAATGGTCGAGTGAGTGTTTGCTCGAACTCGAAATAAGAGTAGCACGTAGGCTTAGTAGTCGAGTGAGTGATTCTAACTCGAACTAATGTAGCCCGTAGGCTTAACGGTCGAGTGAGTGATTGCTCAAACTATAGATGATGTATCCCGTAAGCTTATTAGTCGAGCGAGTGATTCAAACTCGAAGTAATGTAGCCCGTAGGCTTAATAGTCGAGTGAGTGTTTGCTCGAACTCGAAACAAGAGTAGCCCGTAGGTTTAGTAGTCGAGTGAGTGCTCGCTCAAGCTCGAAGTGACCTAGCCCGTAGGCTTATTAGTCGAGTGAGTGATTCGAACTCGAAGTAATGTAGACCATAGGCTTAATGGTCGAGTGAGTGTTTGCTCGAACTCGAAATAAGAGTAGCTCGTAGGCTTAGTAGTCGAGTGAGTGCTTGCTCAAAGTCAAAGTGACTTAGCTCGTAGGCTTATTAGTCGAGTCAGTGATTCGAACTCGAAGTAATGTAGCCCGTAGGCTTAATGGTCGAGTGACTATTTGCTCGAATGCGAAATAAGAGTATCCCGTAGGCTTAGTAGTCGAGTGAGTGATTCGAACTCGAAGTAATGTGGCCCGTAGTCTTAATGGTAGACTGAGTGATTTCTCACACTCGAGATGATGTAGCCCGTAAGCTTATTAGTCGAGCGGGTTATTCTAACTCGAAGTAATGTAGCCCGTAGGCTTAATGGTCGAGTGAGTGTTTGCTCGAACTCGAAATTAGAGTAGCCCGTAGGCTTAGTAGTCGAGTGAGTGATTCGAACTCGAAGTAATGTAGCCCGTAGGCTTAGCGGTCGAGTAAGTGATTGCTCAAACTCGAGATGATGTAGCCCGTAGGCTTATTAGTCAAGCGAGTGATTCGAAATCGAAGCATTGTAGCCCGTAGGCTTAATGGTCGAGTGAGTGTTTGCTCGAACTCGAAATTAGAGTAGCCCGTAGGCTTAGTAATCGAGTGAGTGCTTGCTAATACTAGAAGTGACGTAGCCCGTAGGCTTATTAGTCGAGTGAGTGATTCGAACTAAAAGTAATGTTGCCCGTATACTTAATGGTCGAGTGAGTGTTTGCTACAACTCGAAATAAGAGTAGCACGTAGGCTTAGTAGTCGAGCGAGTGATTCGAATTCGAAGTAATGTAGCTCGTAGGCTTAACGGTTGAGTGAGTGATTGCTCAAAATTGAGATGATGTAGCCCATTGGCTTATTAGTCGAGCGAGCGATTCGAACGAAAAGTAATGTAGCCTGTAGGCTTAATGGTCGAGTGAGTGTTTTCTAGAACTCGAAATAAAAGTAGCCCGTAGGCTTAGTAGTCGAGTGAATGCTTGCTCAAACTCAAAGTGACGTAGCCCTTAGGCTTATTAGTCGAGTGAGTGATTCGAACTCGGAGTAATGTAGCCAGTAGGCTTAATGGTTAAATGACTATTTGCTCTTACTCGAAATAAGAGTAGCCCGTAGGCTTAGTAGTCAAGTGAGTGATTCGACCACGAAGTAATGTGGTCCGTAGTCTTAACGGTAGACTGAGTGATTTCTCAAACTCGAGATGATGTAGCCCGTAGGCTTATTAGTCGAGCGAGTGATTCGAACTCGAAGTAATGTAGCCCGTAGGCTTAATGGTCGAGTGAGTGTTTTCTATAACTCGAAATAAGAGTAGCCCGTAGGCTTAGTTGTAGAGTGAGTGATTCGAACTCGAAGTAATGTAGCCCGTAGTCTTAACGGTCGAGTGAGTGTTTGCTCGAACTCGAAATAAGAGTAGCTAGTAGGCTTAGTAGTCGAGTGAGTGCTTGCTCAAACTCGAAGTGACGTAGCCCGTAGGCTTAATAGTCGAGTAAGTGATTCGAACTCGAAGTAATGTGGCCCGTAGTCTTAATGGTAGACTGAGTGATTTCTCACACTCGAGATGATGTAGCCCGTAAGCTTATTAGTCGAGCGGGTTATTCTAACTCGAAGTAATGTAGCCCGTAGGCTTAATGGTCGAGTGAGTGTTTGCTCAAACTCGAAATTAGAGTAGCCCGTAGGCTTAGTAGTCGAGTGAGTGATTCGAACTCGAAGTAATGTAGCCCGTAGGCTTAGCGGTCGAGTAAGTGATTGCTCAAACTCGAGATGATGTAGCCCGTAGGCTTATTAGTCAAGCGAGTGATTCGAAATCGAAGTATTGTAGCCCGTAGGCTTAATGGTCGAGTGAGTGTTTGCTCGAACTCGAAATTAGAGTAGCCCGTAGGCTTAGTAATCGAGTGAGTGCTTGCTAATACTAGAAGTGACGTAGCCCGTAGGCTTATTAGTCGAGTGAGTGATTCGAACTAAAAGTAATGTAGCCCGTATACTTAATGGTCGAGTGAGTGTTTGCTACAACTCGAAATAAGAGTAGCACGTAGGCTTAGTTGTCGAGCGAGTTATTCGAATTCGAAGTAATGTAGCTCGTAGGCTTAACGGTTGAGTGAGTGATTGCTCAAACTCGAGATGATGTAGCCCGTTGGCTTATTAGTCGAGCGAGCGATTCGAACGAGAAGTAATGTAGTCCGTAGGCTTAATGGTCGAGTGAGTGTTTTCTAGAACTCGAAATAAGAGTAGCCCGTAGGCTTAGTAGTCGAGTGAATGCTTGCTCAAACTCAAAGTGACGTAGCCCTTAGGCTTATTAGTCGAGTGAGAGATTCGAACTCGGAGTAATGTAGCCAGTAGGCTTAATGGTTAAGTGACTATTTGCTCTTACTCGAAATAAGAGTAGCCCGTAGGCTTAGTAGTCAAGTGAGTGATTCGACCACGAAGTAATGCGGTCCGTAGTCTTAACGGTAGACTGAGTGATTTCTCAAACTCGAGATGATGTAGCCCGTAGGCTTATTAGTCGAGCGAGTGATTCGAACTCGAAGTAATGTAGCCCGTAGGCTAAGCCTACGGGCTACATCATCTCGAGTTTTAGAAATCACACACTCTACCGTTAAGATTATTGGCTACAGTACTTCGAGTTTGAATCACTCAATCGACTACTAAGCCAACGGCTACTCTTATTTCGAGTTCAAACAAATAGTCACTCGACCATTAAGCATACGTGCTACATTACTTCGAGTTCGAATCACTCACTCGACTAATAAGCCTACGGGCTACGTCACTTTGAGTTTGATCAAGCACTCACTCGACTACTAAGCCTACGGTCTACTCTTATTTCGAGTTCGAGCAAACACTCACTCGACCATCAAGTCTACGGACTACATTACTTCGAGTTCGAATAGCTTGCTCGACAAATAAGGCTAAGGGCTACATCATCTCGAGTTTGAGCAATCACTCACTCGACAGTTAAGCCTACGGGCAACATTACTTCGAGTTCGAATCACTCACTAGACTACTAAGCCTATGGGCTACTCTTATTTCGAGTTCGAGCAAACACTCATTCGACCATTAAGCCTACGGGCTACATTACTACTAGTTTGAATCACTCACTCGACTAATAAGCCTATGGGCTACGTCACTTCGAGTTTGAGCAAGAACTCACTCGACTACTAAGCCTACGGGCTACTGTAATTTCGAGTTCGAGCAAACACTCACTCGATCATTCAGCCTACGGGCTACATTACTTCGAGTTCGAATCACTCGCTCGACTAATAAGCCTACGGGCTACGTCACTTCGAGTTTGAGCAACCACTCACTAGACTACTAAGCCTACGGGCTACTTTTATTTCGAATTCGAGCAAACATTCACTCGACCATTAAGCCTATGGGCTACATTACTTCGAGTTCGAATCACACGCTCGACTAATAAGCCTACGGGCTACATCATCTCGAGTTTGAGCAATCACTCACTCGATCGTTAAGCCTACGGGCTACATTACATCGAGTTCGAATCACTCACTCGACTACTAAGCCTACGGCCTACTCTTATTTCGAGTTCGAGCATACACTCACTCGACCATTAAGACTACGGGCTACATTACTTCAAGTTCGAATGACTCACTCGAGTAATAAGCCTACAGGCTACGTCACTTCGAGTTTAAGCAAGTACTCACTCAACTACTAAGCCTACAGTCGAGCGTGTGATTCGAACTCGAAGTAATGTAGCCCATAGGCTTAATAGTCGAGTGAGTATTTTCTCGAACTCGAATTAAGAGTAGCCCGTAGGTTTAGTAGTCGAGTGAGTGCTTGCTCAAACTCGAAGTGACATAGCCCGTAGGCTTATTAGTCGAGTGAGTGATTCAAACTCGAAGTAATGTAGCCCATAGGCTTAATGGTCGAGTGAGTGTTTGCTCGAACGCGAAATAAGAGTAGCCCATAGGCTTAGTATTCGAGTGAGTAATTCAAACACGAAGTAATGTAGCCCGTAGGCTTAACGGTCGAGTGAGTGATTGCTCAAACTCGAGATGATGTAGCCCATAGCCTTATTTGTCGAGCAAGCGATTTGAACTCGAAGTAATGTAGTCCGTAGGCTTAATGGTCGAGTGAGTGTTTGCTTAAACGCAAAATTAGAGTAGCCCGTAGGCTTAGTAGTCGAGTGAGTGCTTGCTCAAACTCGAAGTGACGTAGCCCGTAGGCTTATTAGTCGAGTGAGTGATTCGAACTCGAAGTAATGTAGCCCGTAGGCTTAATGGTCGAGTGAGTGTTTGCTCGAACTCGAAATAAGAGTAGCACGTAGGCTTAGTAGTCGAGTGAGTGATTCTAACTCGAACTAATGTAGCCCGTAGGCTTAACGGTCGAGTGAGTGATTGCTCAAACTATAGATGATGTATCCCGTAAGCTTATTAGTCGAGCGAGTGATTCAAACTCGAAGTAATGTAGCCCGTAGGCTTAATAGTCGAGTGAGTGTTTGCTCGAACTCGAAACAAGAGTAGCCCGTAGGTTTAGTAGTCGAGTGAGTGCTCGCTCAAGCTCGAAGTGACCTAGCCCGTAGGCTTATTAGTCGAGTGAGTGATTCGAACTCGAAGTAATGTAGACCATAGGCTTAATGGTCGAGTGAGTGTTTGCTCGAACTCGAAATAAGAGTAGCTCGTAGGCTTAGTAGTCGAGTGAGTGCTTGCACAAACTCAAAGTGACGTAGCCCGTAGGCTTATTAGTCGAGTGAGTGATTCGAACTCGAAGTAATGTATCCCATAGGCTTAATGGTCGAGTGAGTGTTTGCTCGAACTCGAAATAAGAGTAGCCCGTTGGCTTAGTAGTCGAATGAGTGATTCGAACTCGAAGTAATGTAGCCCATAGGCTTAACGGCTGAGTGAGTGATTACTCAAACTCGAGATTATCTAGCCCGTAGGATTTTTAGTCGAGGGAGTGATTCGAACTCGAAGTAATGTAGCCCGTAGGCTTAATGGTTGAGTGAGTGTTTGCTCGAACTCGAAATTAGAGTAGCTTGTAGGCTTAGTAGTCGAGTGAGTGCTTGCTCACACTCATTGTGACGTAGATCGTAGGCTTATTAGTTGAGTGAGTGATTCGAACTCAAAGTAATGTATCCCGTAGGCTTAATGGTCGAGTGAGTGTTTGCTCGAACTCGAAATAAGAGTAGCCCGTAGGCTTAGTAGTCAAGTGAATGATTCGAACTCGAAGTAATGTAACCCATAGTCTTAATGGTCGAGTGAGTGTTTGCTCGAACTCGAAATAAGAGTAGGCCGTAAGCTTAGTAGTCGAGTGAGTGATTCGAACTCGAAGTAATGTAGCCTGTAGGCTTAACGGTCGAGTGAGTGATTGCTCAAACTCGAGATGATGTAGCCCGTAGCCTTATTTGTCGAGCAAGCGATTTGAACTCGAAGTAATGTAGTCTGTAGGCTTAATGGTCAAGTGAGTGTTTACTTAAACGCGAAACTAGTGTAGCCCGTAGGCTTAGTAGTCGAGTGAGTGCTTGCTCAAACTCGAAGTGACGTAGCCCGTAGGCTTATTAGTCGAGTGAGTGATTCGAATTTGAAGTAATGTAGCCCGTAGGCTTAATGGTCGAGTGAGTGTTTGCTCGAACTTGAAATAAGAGTAGCCCATAGGCTTAGTAGTCGATTGAGTGATTCTAACTCGAAGTAATGTAGCCCGTAGGCTTAACGGTCGAGTGAGTGATTTCTCAAACTCGAGATGATGTAGCCCGTAAGCTTATTAGTCGAGCGAGTGATTCAAACTCGAAGTAATGTAGCCCATAGGCTTAATGGTCGAGTGAGTGTTCGCTCGAACTCGAAATAAGAGTAGCCTGTAGGCTTAGTAGTCGAGTGAGTGATTCGAACTCAAAGTAATGTAGCCCGTAGACTTAACGGCCGAGTGAGTGATTGCTCAAACTCGAGATGATGTAGCCCGTAGGCTTATTAGTCGAGGGAGTGATTTAAACTCGAAGTAATGTAGCCCATAAGCTTAATGGTTGAGTGCGTGTTTGCTCGAACTCGAAATTAGATTAGCTTGTAGGCTTAGTAGTCGAGTGAGTAATTGCTCAAACTCTAAGTGACGTAGATCATAGGCTTATTAGTCGAGTGAGTGATTCGAACTCAAAGTAATGTATCCCGTAGGCTTAATGGTCGAGTGAGTGTTTGCTCGAACTCGAAATAAAAGTAGCCCGTAGGCTTAGTAGTCGAGTGAGTGATTCGAACTCGAAGTTATGTAGCCTGTAGGCTTAACGATCGTGTGAGTGACTGCTCAAACTCCAGATGATGTATCCCGTAGG